>NW_020699449.1:5296726-5457685 GCF_002925995.2 Terrapene triunguis | reverse complement strand
ATCAGTTATCTTCTAGTGCTTTGTATTGGTAAGATACTGGCTACTTCAGGATCATTAATTGTGTTTGATTTCAAAGGCAGTAGGCATCCATTGGGGCAGAAATGGGTAATGGTTCCTTAGTTATCAATTCCAGGGGAATAATTAGGATTTTTTGTCGTGGGTAGTGTCGAAAGTTTTTGTGATCAGACACCTGCTATTAGACTGAACCTATCACAGAGCCAGACTGTTGTATATTGTTAGTGGTTCGTAGAGGGAGCTGTTCAGGCTGAGAAATCGACTGAGGCCTGTTGCCTCTGGAAACAAGGAAGAGGAAGAGCAGTGTGAGGGGGTCCACTGGAAAATGTGACTGCAGTACATAGAGGACTGTATATGGGATTTATGATTTAAATCCATCTAGATTCTGAAGGCAGAGGGAATTAGCAGAAAGAAGCCTTTACAGCTGCAAGTCCATGGGAATTCTGCTGACCTTCCTGGCCATGCAGCTGGGGAACCTGCTCCCTATTCCAAGGAAGTATTTTTGGTAGCAGATCCTACATGCTGCTTCTGGCACTCTGCAGTATCACACCTCAGGGTATCATGAAGTTCTGCTTTTTAATTTTTATCTACCTAGTGCAGGTGCCAGCTGTTTTTTTTTTTTTTTTTTTTTTTTTTTTCC
Organism: Terrapene triunguis; assembly: GCF_002925995.2. Taxonomy (NCBI): domain Eukaryota; kingdom Metazoa; phylum Chordata; order Testudines; family Emydidae; genus Terrapene; species Terrapene triunguis. The sequence goes on along the minus strand of NW_020699449.1, from coordinate 5,457,030 downwards.
AATTCAAAATCATTGTTAGGTCTGTGACTAATGATACAATTCTGAGCAGTAAAATGGAGCATTTGAGGTCGAACGTTCATATACCTGGGCTCTCCTTCCCTGAACAGATCGGCCAGCGCAGAGTAAGCATCCCAGGGCTAATGCGGCCTGGAAGGCAATGGGTGTTTTCTGCTGCATCATGCCCAAAGGTTACAAAATCTGCATAGAACTATTGATGAGATTACTCGGCAAAGAGGATATCCAGTAACAAGGCCGTCATAACAAGATTATCTTCTAACTAGATCATCCCTTGATACAGGAAGTTCACTTGGCAACAGGACTGACTTCACCACATAATAATGGCCTAGACTAGAGAGACAGCAGTACTAGTGCTCTGTGATGGAAGGACACCAATCCAGCTTTTGTTTTCCTTACTCAGGCATAATCTTGTTCTCCATTTAGCATTCTGGCTGGGATAAAAGATGGTGGCAGTCATGTTTGCTGGGCTTGAGGGTTGCTAGGAGAGAGGGTATGTTATAGGTGTTAATTACTACATGGAGCAAAAGGCTGCATATGCAGGTTTGGGAATATGCAACAGATTTCTTTGGATCCGGATCCCAGCTGTGAAGTCTGAATTTTACAACTCAGGTGTGAATTTTGTCTGCTTCCCAGCAAAGACGTTAAATTCAGCCTTTTAATGCCAGGTCAGGATTCCTATTGGCAACACGCCAGACCCGGAGCAGAAAATGAAATTAAAAAAAAAAAGATTGGATGGGATGGTTTGGAGTAGCTGAGTATACAGGTCTGGCAAATATGCCCTTTGTAGTGGGATGGGCGAAGGATGGAGTGTTGCACACTTAGGGCCCAAACCCAGAGTCCTTAGTTGTATTATACACTATTTGATTTTGGTGGGCATTTTTCCTGAGGAAGGAATGCTGGTGTGGGGAAGCAGAGGAAAGTTGTTTGTCCAATTCTTTCAGTGAGACCAACATTTTCAAAGCATGGTGCCCGAGGTTCAGTTTTCAGATTCCTATTTAGGAACCTAGATATAAGTGGCCTGGTTTTCAGAATTGCTAAGTACCCATCAGCTCCAACTGAATTGGAGTTGCGGGTATTCCACACCGTTCAGAGCCAGGCCACTTCTATTTAGACACCAAAATATGGATTTAAGAGCCTAACTTTAGACATCCAGGTTTGAAAATTTTGGAGACTGTTACCCAGGGTTGGCTGTTACCCAGGGTTCTCTTAACCCAAAGCTGGGGGTGACTGTACTCTTTGCAAGGCAGTGTCAGGAACAAATCAAAGGGGGACACGGCGCATCCGTCTGATTTAATATTGGCACAAACCCAACATGCTTTCATCCGAACTTACTATTTTATTAAGTATCAGAGGGGTAGCCGTGTTAGTCTGGTTCTGTAAAAGCAGCAAAGAGTCCTGTGGCACCTTATAGACTAACAATGTATTGGAGCATGAGCTTTTGTGGGTGAATACCCACTTTGTCGGATGCATCCGACGAAGTGGAGATTCACCCACGAAAGCTCATGCTCCAATACATTTGTTAGACTATAAGGTGCCACAGGACTCTTTGCTGCTTTTACTATTTTATTAGATCCAAGCACACACAAATATGCAGAGTGCCCCCAAACAGTAGCTACCCACAGTCTACCTGGCTCTTACCACTGCAGGGCACTTCATCCCGATGATGAGGAAAGGGACTGAATGTACCCAACAAAATCAGTTCCACAACTTTATGAACTTGACTATGGCATGGGACCTATTTGGGTCATCCACATGCATACTGTGGTGGTTAGCCTGATCTTGCTGTGTGAGACTGAAAGCAAGGGCTAAGGTTTCAAAAGGTATTGGTTCCGGAATAGACAACTTCAAGGGACCTGATTTTCATACAGTGGGTGCTCAATAATGTATGAAAATCAGTCACTTCTAACGTGCCTTAAGTGGGGCACCCAGCACCCAAAAATCACTACTCGCTTCTGAAGATCTTGACCAAGGTGTGTCTCTCCATATTCAATGCTAATAGGGCAGAAAAAAAATCTCTGTACCATCTTTAGCATTAAGATCCAAATCTGAACGTATGACCCAGTTGCAGTGTCTGTACGTAGTGTTAATTGCTGCTGAGAAGGTTTGCTTATTCATTTGTGTGGTTTTATTTGTGTGATTATTTATATCCGCTGTAGGTCTAGATTCTGACCTTTCATCTAGAAATGTGAAATAGCTGAGTTTTAAATTTTGTTGATGTAATTATTGAATTTATAGCATAGTGCCATTAGCCGCTATTGTTGTGAGGTTGTATCGTTAGTTAGTGCAGTAAACTAAGTTGATAGGCATTATAATTTGTCATGTTATTTGTAATGACCTGGTCACTTATACAGCGGTGTGTTTTAATTATGGTACAAATGCTGTGTTTATATCACTGCACTAATGCTGTCAGGCATTAGTATTAAAGCCAGCTACCATCTGTACCATTTATAATGATCTGAGATAAGCTTCTGCTTAGACAGGGCAGTGTCATTTGATTAGATTAGTGTAACTAACTGAAGGAATATGCAATAGTTCAGAATATTTATCCAGTGTGAAAGCTGCCTTTCATAAGCATCTAGTGTCTAGAGTCAACCATCTAAGTTGTTCTGCTTTCCATAAAATTCATTAAAAAAAAAAAATCTTTTGGAGGCAAATTTTTGACAGTTGCCTATTAAAAATCACACCTACAATTTCTCCTAACTAAGGGCCAGATCCTTGGTCTCCCCTCTGTCCCCTTTGTGCCATTTCCATGCCATGCAAAAGTGGTAGAGAGTTTCCTTAACAGGGCAACTAAGGATTCTCCTTGTGTACGACTTTGCACTCCAACAATCCCTACTTATGTAATGGTTTATTGGGGACAGTTGCAGACCGAGTAAGTTAAAGCATCCCAAAGGCTCCTTTAAATTGTGCTGGAGGTTAAACCAATCCCCAACTCTCCCTGGAGTGGGGTAGGTAGGGAGAGGTAGGTGTAAAAAGGTGTCTTTAAGCCATCTTTGATTCTCATCCTCCAAGACAATAGGTTTCAGTACTACTTAGAGCTCAGCTGAACCTGAGGGTCTGGCCCTATGTCTCTGTGTATGCAGAAATTCAGAGCTGTGCACAAAAAAACTACTGAGTGCCCAATTCTGAGTTTTTGGTTGTACAAAAACTTAAGTGTAGAGAGTTGCATGCACAGAAACTTAAACCTGAAGAATTGTAAGCACAGTCCCGGAAAAATGGGAGCCCCTTTGAAAATTTGCCCCTTTCTGTCCTCCTGCAGAAGAGTTCTTTAATGTTCTGTTGTGTTTCATGCATGGCATCATGCAGAACCTACTCCTCTCTTTCCCCTTGGTAAAGGCAATACAAATAGATGTTTCTACTATTGACTTTCCACTAGAAACAAAACCGGTATCACTCTCACCTAGTGAGTAACAGTGATATCTGTTGCACAACTACCAACCATGGACTACAGCTCTGTAAACCTGAGTGAACCTAGCTGTGACAACATATAAAGGTATGAAATGGAAGGAGACTGCTAGTCATTCTGGAAATTCTGAACCTCTGAGTTTGGACATAGGAGCTCTGTTTGGAGCTCAGGCGTAAGTGAAAATAAGTTTATTTTATTACAGCAAAGGGATCATTACATTGGTTTTGAAAATAAAAGGTCTTAATTTGACTGCAATGGAAGCTTAAGTCCCGGGAAGCTAATTTCCCTTAAGCCATGTGCTTCATCGCACACCCACCTCTAGGAAGGCGCAGAGCATTAACCAGTCCACTTGGACTCTGCTGAGAATGCCAGAGTGTGAATGTGTAGGCTTCTTTGTGCTGTCAGTACCTGACAAAATTATTCTTAAAGGGGCAGGTTGGTGTGAGAGAGAGATATCAAAGTATTGTGTAAGAAACATAGTGGGCTTGGTTATTGGAGATGCCGAACACCTGCATTTCTCATTGACTTGACTTCATTATGTTGTGTTGTAGTGCCTGTATTTCTCCCTCCCCCCTTCCTTATGTTTTAGCCTCAGGAGAGGTATAACGGAGACAGTATTGTACTTAGACAAAGTCCCTGTCCCAAGGAATTTACAATCTAAATTGGAGGGGCACAGAACAACTCCCATTGACTTCACTTGCAATTGTGGGTGCTCAACACGGCTAAGCATTAGGCCCAATGTACCCCAATTTGCAAAGTATTGTCTGATCTTAGCTAAGTGGCCCTCGCATAATCTGGTGCTGATGGGTGCCTTAGGAATCTGTCTAATAATAATAATAATCAGTTTTGAGTGCGACACTGAGAGAGAAAGAGAAATCAAATGATCTGAGAGAAGTGTCACCTATCTCAGCAAGGCCTGGTGTTTCTGATGAGAACACTAGCTGCAGCGAATAATGCTTTCATTCAGTATTGATGTTGTCATCTGATAGTGTCCTGGTAGCCAAGTCTGCGTGAAGATTTAAACAGATGACAAATTAAATGCTTGAAACACAGTTTTCTGTGCCCTTTGGGTGAACATAACATCTGCCTGCTAATGGAAAAATGAAGTTCCAAGTGGAGTGATGCTAACAATTCTACTAGCCAAGGGACGTGATAAATAAATAAAGAAAGGTAGGGTTATTCCTTATTCCCTAATACCTGGCACTGATATCTCTCCCATGTTGTGTACCATGGAAGCAGGTATTGAATTGATATGTTGTAAACTAGTCACAGAGAGCCATGTTCTGCGCTCAGTTACACCCCTATTAAAAACAATGAGATTGCACAGATGTGTAACCCCCTTTATTCTATTGTTGTTTAATAGTGCAATTAATTTTTTTAAATCGCGCGATAGCCCTACTTTAAGCACGTGAGGAGTCCCACTGACTACCAAAAGTCAAGTCAGACTACTCATGTTCTTAGTTACGCACATGCTTAAGTACTTTGCTGTATCAGGGCCCATGTGGATGCTACTGGCAGGGTTGCCAATTTTAGTTAGACATATTCCTGGAGGTTTTATCACATTACATAATCTTTAATTAAAGATTAATCTTTAATTCCTGGAGACTCCAGGCCAGTCCTGGAGGGTTGGCAACCCTAGCTACTGGAATTGAAGTTACAGTAGTCCTTTGTTTCCACTAGGTGCTATGCACTTTCAAACTGGACTGTTGTCAGAGCTACTGAATTCACATTTTCCTGATCATCATTTGTGCCTGTCTGTCACTGTTGCTCTGGAGGAAGATATTAATCCTGGAACAAATAGAAAACTGCCTGTAGCGTTATACAGCACTTTCATGTGCACATACGCATGAGCATAAATAGGAAGCCATGAGTTTCTTTGCTTGGTCAGGGATTGTGTGGGAGCTAGTGAAATTTTGGTGTGGGAAATTTGCAGCACAAACTAGTTCTGTGGGGTGGGGGTTTAGCCATCATTAAAACTCCCACTTTTAAATTGTGTCAGATTAACAGTTAAGATTTTAAATTAAAACAAGCAACTGCTTTTTAGCAAGGACTAAATTCATCTCCTCCGTTAAGAGGGAGCTGATTCCAGTTCAAACTGGCTTCAGTGAAATAGCACCCTCCTAAGCATTTATCATCTGCACTTACCCTGGCGGTTGGCTGCTGTGACCACAAAGACCACAAAGGGTCATCAGATATTATGCTTCAAGACATAAACTGTTTACCACAAGGACAGGAAAGAACACAGCTAACCTTCCTTCCTGATCAGTTTTTCACAGTCATGTACGTAATGGATTTTTTATTCCCTTCCTTCTGAATCATCAGGTAGTGGGCATTGCTGGGGCAGATCCTCCACTTGAAGTCAGTGGAGCTGTGCGAGTCTATCCCAAGTAAGGATCTGCCCCTTTAGCTCTAGTGTGGCAAATCCTCTGTTCCAAGTGGCTAGAAAGGTTTGGATTCACCTGTGCAAACTGGTTTACAGAGACAGATGAAACTGTTCTCAGATTGATGCTGGTGCTTGTGGGACAAGGCCCCTCTTTACTTACCCCTGCTGTGTTAAGTGGTATAGTGATTAAACACTGTGCAAAGCTAGAGAAGAGCCTTTGAAAGCTCGTTAAGCAACCTTAATTATTCAATCCAAATATTAAATAGAATTATAGACTTCCCCTTGAGCTTGAAGGGGGAAGAATGTCAATTCAGAATTATTTCCCACAGTGTATTTTCTAGTGCAGAGGTCCCAGAACCATGGTCTGGGAAACCCGCTGGAGAGCTGGCTGGTTAAATGGTGCTGGCTTCTCTTCCTGCTTTCTAGCTGCTAAATTGCACTAAAAGACAGATGAACTTATTTATTACTTTTTTGGTGTGACTTCTACAAGTGATCATTCACTGTAGGTACAACAGTAATGTGACCAAATGGGAGGGAAGGTGTGAGATTGTGAATGTGAGGGGATTGACAAGGGTTTCCACCTTTTTTCCTATGGTGATTGTGTTCAGTATGAGTGGGTGGGAACGTGAAATGGAAGACATTTGTAGACGTTTCGTTGGGAGGGAGAGGTTGTAGGTTTTATTGGTGTGTGGGCGCATGTGCTGGGACAGAGATCTGTCTGTATGTAGTTTCTCTGATCAGATTTCAGGTACACCAAATGCTCTTGAAAGCTCTGTGTTAACAGGTGTGGTCCTGCAGATGGACCCAGCAAGACTTGGTATATTGCTTTAGGCTTTTAGAATGTAGGTGACTAACAAAGTTCAGGTGCTACGTTTCTATCCTTATTTAAGGAGGTATATATTTAGCTTACTCGCTGTTTTCCTGCTGCATAATACTAGGTCATTTCAACCAAATGATAAGGTTGAACATGATGAAATTACAGGGCAGTGATCAGAGAGGTTTTTGGAGGAAAATCTCTTCAGCGCTAGGGTTGGAATGTTTAGCTGTGTGTAGGAAGAGCAGGTTCTGAAATGAGTTCTTTCCACAGACTCTGTGGCAGCTTCATTTCACTGATTGTTGAAAGTACAGGGCACATGACCAGTCAGTCCCTTTGACCTCACCACTGACTAGGGCCTGTCCCTGTAAGAGCTGTAAGCAAGCAGCTGTCCGTGAAGTACAGTATTAGCATAGCTGCCCACTCTAAGGATCAAGTATATTATTATGTTGTATTTAGCAACATTTAGAAGCTCCAACTAAGATCATGGGCCCATTGTGTTAGGCACTGTACAGAAACATAGTAAGAGACAGTCCATGCTGGGAAGAGTTTATAATGGAAATAGACAAGATGGGCATAGGAAGTAACATTACCTGGTTTTTACGGGTGGGGAAGCGGTACAGTGAGATTGTGACATAAAAGGCGTCTTTGGCAGATCCAGAATCTGATCCCAGATCTCCTGGGTTCTAGTCTAGGGCCTTAAGTACAAGACAGTTATTCCATTCAGTACTTAGAAAGATAAATTCTCCCTTGGAATTCTGAAACAAATGCATCTTGCAGTAGGTTCTCTTTGGTCTGAGTATGACATTCTTTGTGATACAGTGGATTACTGCAGCTCAGGACGATGCTGCCACGTATCATTTTGAGTATTTCTGTCCAAACCCTTGAAAACAAGATTTCTGCCAGTACTGACCGTGTGGCATCCATTAGGAGATGTAGATTACAATTAAAGTCACCACATCAAGTCCTGCATTGGTCCACACTGTGTGTCACTGAATAGTAATACACAAGCATCAGAAAGTTTGGAATAACAGTAATTATCTTCTGCACTTACATAGCGCCTTTCATCTGTGGATTTTGCATTGTTTTACTAAGAGAGTTAAGTATTATGATCTTTGATGCAAATATGTGGAAACTTCAGTCACCAGGATAATTAACATTTTTAATCCATAAGTAGGAGAAAATTACAAGGTTTTTGACTTAGCTTGCGTTATTGCTGATATTTATAGGTAATTGTTCATTTTCTTTCATACTTCTTAATCTTGTAAGGAACTAGAAATTTTGCACTAGATTTGGCAAGCCCTGCTTAGGTGCTTAATAGGAACAGGCAGAACGCATCTCCCTCCTCTGTAAGTAGAAATCACATTCTTGGTCCTGCACTTCCAGACTGGGTGTGTCAAGTTCTGACAGGTGCTATACTCCTCTAAGTGGAAGGGCATCTGTCATCAAGCAGTTAAGGCTGCAAGCTGGGACTCGGGAAACCTGGATTCTGTTATCTCTGCTGCTGTCTCTCAGTGATTTTAGGGAAATCTGTTCCTCAGTCTTCCCATCTGTGACATGGGGTTAAAGATACTTGTTCCTCTATGAATGAAAAACACTATACAAGTGTTAAATATTACAACATTCATTATAATGGGGCAGGCAGGCTGTGGCACCAACTCCTTCCATGCTGGCCACTGGAGCAGGGGCAGTTCATGCTGCACCCTTTAAAGGGTGCGGCAGGCCCCATGCTGGTGTGCACCTTTCCAGCAGTCCCAGCACGCAATCCAGCCCAGGAAGCTGCACCCGTGATCCAGAGCCAGTTCTGAGTCCATATTGAGACGGGACCAAATCAAACCTGAAGGAAATAAATATATTTAGTGGGAAACCATGTATATAATTATTTTATGACCTGTTAATTTCAAAGCTGTTTGTGAATTTCCTTTCTCTCCTTTCCCCTGCCCTCCCATTCTTTAAAGGGTGAAAGGCAGGAATATAACAGCCCTTCGTGTTTCCTTCTAAACAGTTACTGCAAATTCCAAATTCTGTGTAATGCAAAACAATTGAGAATCAAAAATGATTGTGGTGAGAACTACATCTGTAAAGATACTTGGTAGAATTCTGGAACGGCAAGTCAGTTCCATTTCCATTCATACCACAGTAACCAAGCCCAAGCATCAAATCTAGTATAAAAACATTAACAACTTATAAAAGCGATGTTCATAAGAACAGCTTCCCAAACCATGCACACGCCACCATAATAGCCATATTTTATTAGCAGTGGAAGGAGGTGCCGGGTCACAAGGGCTTGATAACTGAAAGCATATACTGTTCCTCTACTGTGAGGGCATGTTCTAATAACTGCATCTGCTACTGGATTAACTACAATTGAGACCATTAAATGCCCAAAGAGAGTATGGAGGGAGAGGTAGACAGGACACAATAGATAGCAAAATTGCAGTATTTAAAAGGACAGTCAGAAATTATAGGCTTCATGATGTGATCTGTTGTGGGTGTTATTAAAAATTCAGCACTTGTTAACCGTCACTACACAGCTATGCAAGTAATCCCAATAAACTCAAATGGTGCTACTCATATGCATTCATTTAACCATGTTTATGAATCTTTGCAGTGTCGGGGCCTTAGGTTGTGAAAACACATAGGGGCAGGGACTGAACTTTAATTTAACCCATCTATTTATATGGCCTCCTCCATGGTAGATGTCAGCATTATCTAATTCTGTGGGGTGTGTTGCATATTAGGGCCCTGATCCTGAATGGGGGTCTCTGAGTCCTGCTGTAATATAAATATTAAATAATAATAGTAATCCATATCCCAAATACAGGAAAATACTGCAGGTATTGCGGGTACAGCTGCGTGGTAACTGTTGACATCTTAATCATGATCACTGTATCGTAATGATATTTTGTGAGAGTGTGTGAGAATTTAGTATCAGAGGGGTAGCCGTGTTAGTCTGTATCCACAAAAACAATGAGGAGTCCGGTGGCACCTTAAAGACGCACAGATTTATTTGGGCATAAGCTTTCGTGGGTAAAAAACACTTCTTCAGATGCATGGAGTGAAAATTACAAATACAGGCATAAATATACTGGCACATGAAGAGAAGGGAGTTACCTTACAAGTGGAGAACCAGTGATGACCAGGCCAATTCAGTCAGGGTGGATGTGGTCCACTCCCAGTAATTGAGGAGGAGGTGTTAATAGCAAGAGAGGGAAAATTGCTTTTGTAGTGAGCCAGCCATTCAAGCCCTAATTAATGGTGTTAAGTTTGCAAATGAATTTTAGTTCTTCTGTTTCTCTTTGAAGTCTGTTTCTGAAGTTTTTTTGTTCAAGTATAGCTACTTTTAAATCTGTTAGAGAATGTCCAGGGAGACTGAAGTGTTCTCCTACTGGCTTTTGTATGTTACCATTCCTGATGTCTGATTTGTGTCCATTTATTCTTTTATGTAGAGACTGTCCGGATTGGCCAATGTACATGGCAGAGGAGCATTGCTGGCACATGATGGAATATATAACATTAGTAGATGTGCAGGTGACTGAGCCCCTGATGGTGTGGCTGATGTGGTTTGGTCCTCTGATGGTGTCGCTAGAGTAGATATGGGGACAGAGTAGGCAACGAGTTTGTTATAGGGATTGGTTTCTGTGGTGTGGTGTGTAGTTGCTGGTGAGTATTTGCTTCAGGTTGGGGGGCCCTCTGTAAGCGAGGACTGGCCTGCGTCCCAAGGTCTGTGAGAGTGAGGGATCGTTTTCCAGGATAGGTTGTAGATTGTTGATGATGTGCTGGAGAGGTTTTAGTTGGGGGCTATACGTGATGGCCAGTGGTGTTCTGTTATTTTCCTTGTTGGGCCTGTCCTGTAATAGGTGATTTCTGGGTACCGTCTCACTCTGTCAGTCTGTTTCCTCACTTCCCCAGGTGGGTATTGTAGTTTTAAGAATGCTTGATAAAGATCTTGTAGGTGTTTGTCTCTGTCTGAGGGATTGGAGCAAATGCGGTTGTTTCTTAGGGCATGGCTGTAGACAATGGATCGTGTGATGTGTCCTGGATGGAAGCTGGAGGCATGTAGGTAAGTATAGTGGTCAGTAGGTTTCCAGTATAGCGTGGTGGTTATGTGACCATCACTTATTTTCACTGTAGTGTCCAAGAAGTGGATCTCTTGTGTGGACTGGTCCAGGCTGAGGTTGATGGTGGGGTGGAAATTGTTGAAATCCAGGTGGAATTCTTCAAGGGATTCCTTCTCATGGGACCACGTGATGAAGATGTCATCAATGTAGCGCATGTAGAGGAGGGACGCTAGGGGACAAGAGCTGAGGAAGCATTGTTCTAAGTCAGCCATAAAAATGTTGACATACTGTGGGGCCATGCGAGTATCCATAGCAGTGCCTCTGACTTTAAGGTATAAGTTGTCCCCCAAATCGGAAATGGTTGTGGGTGAGGACAAAGTTACAAAGCCACCAGGTGTGCCGTGGCCTCATCAGGGATACTGTTCCTGACAGCTTGTAGTCCATCCTCGTGTGGAATATTGGTGTAAAGAGCTTCTACATCCATGGTGGCCAGGATGGTGTTTTCAGGAAGATCACCAATGCATTGTAGTTTCCTCAGGAAGCCAGTGGTGTCTTGAAGATAGCTAGGAGTGCTGGTAGCGTATGGTCTGAGGAATAACCTCAGATAATCCTGCTGTCAGGGTGCCAATGCCTGAGCTGATGGGGCATCCAGGATTTCCAGGTTTATGGATCTTGGGTAGCAGATAGAATACCCCTGGTCAGGGCTCTAGGGGTGTGTCTGTGTAGAGTTGTTCCTGTGCTGTAGCAGGGAGTTTGTTGAGCAGATGGTGTAGTTTCTTTTGGTTCTCCTCAGTGGGATTGGAGGATAGTGGCCTGTAGAATGTGGTGTTGGAGAGTTGCCTGGCAGCCTCCTGTTCATAATCCGACCTATTCATGATGACTACAGCAGCAGACTCCCTGCTACAGCAGGGACTTAGAACAATGTTTCCTCAGCTCTATTGTGCTAGGTGCTGTACAAAGGCAAAACAAAAAGGTGGCCCCTCCTAACCTACAGAGCTTCCAGTCAGAATAAATGGATTTATTGTCCCTTTGTTGGGCTGTATCTTGCTTACCTGATGTTTTCTAGCTATGCTCCAGTCGCATCCAATTTCTTAATATATTTTTATTGGTCATTATTTACCTTGGATTTATTTAATGTTTTCCCCCTTGTTTCGTCAGTAATCCACAGGGAGCGTAGGCTAATTAGGCTTTTGTATCAGGTTTTTACATGTGATATTTGAAACCATGCTGATCCCATTGTGCATGGGTTAGTAGGTTTTGTGGATCTGGTAGGCTTCAGGATTGAGGACCTGATTCTACAAACACCTTTGAGTAACTTTAGTCAATGGGATTCCTCACATAAGTAAAGTTACTCATGTATGTATTTGCAGGATTGGGTCCATAGTAGATAAAATGCTGGAGCTTTGTACATTCTCAATACTTTGTTCTACATATTGTGGCCCTATTTCTGATCTTACATCACTGGTCTCCTGATTTTATACTGGTGTAAATAAGATCAGACTCAAATCCTGTGTCATTTATATGAATTAATTTAATTTTCCACAGATCAATAGACTATCAAATATTGTGGGTTTTTTTCTTGTGGTCCCTTACACTGGGCATGATCCTACAACGTGGGACTAATGGGGTAAGTCAGTAAAGTCAATTTTCCCATTTTTTTCCTTGCACAGACAGAATTGAATGCACATGATTGCTTGCTAATCAGATTTTGGTTTACATGGCAAACACTTCTAAACATTTAGAAAAGCTTATTTCCAGTCAGCACTTGGATAAAGTGTTGATTTTTTGTTGTCATGTAAGGATTTAAAGTTAGCCTTCCAACAGCTATGAAGGAAGGGAAAAATGCAGGGTGAAAAAAAACCCTGTAATCCCTTAATGAAAATAACTTTGAACCAAATCTGAACTCCGCTGGCTCCAGTGGGATTTTCACCATTGGAAATGCCAGCAGAATCTGGCCCTGAAGCCGCAGACAGCTTCCTTTCACTGGACGTATTAATCTTCCAGTGTTTATATTTTATGTATGGGCATATACTGGCTGCCAAGTAGTCTCACAAACTGTGGACAAAGGGGTGGGGGAGCATAAAATAAAAAACATTTGCATCTGCCTGCTCCCAAAACCTCTCCCCCCAAGACGTGTAGAGGGGCCAGAGGTGCGGTCCGTGCCTTTGTATGTATGCCTGGTCTGGCAATGGCAATGACGTACCTTTTACTATTGTTGCTAGGAGCTCAAATAATCTGGGTGGAAGGTGTGTGTGTCTGACGTGGGTGGGGAGGAAGAGAGGGGATGTTGCTGGTCAGAACCTGCATGTATGATTGAGCTCCACGCTTATTTGTGTGCCCATTTTAGGGCCCTTTCGCCAATGGATTAGGATTTCCTTTATGATTCTTGTTACCTACACAGTTTAATAATACAGGCACAACCATGTCTGCTGTATGAATCTCTGTTGCCTGATCTACACTGTAGATGAGTCGGGAATTTTCCCCATGTTGTCTCTTTCCCTGTGATGTAGTTACACTGATATAGATACGTGTGTTGTTTTTTGAGTGTAATTCAAATTGCACAATTTTAATGAAAAGTATATAAATAAATGGCATGATATGTTTTCGTCCTTAACTACTCAGGCAACGGACCCCCCTTTCCCCCCCCCCCCCTTGTATAACCAGGAAAAGTTTATTCTGAACTCAGGACAGCGCTTTGTTTTTCTTGTTTGGTAGGTTTGCTGCATTTAGACGTTTCAAACAGAGAATGCGTTTTAGCTTGTGAAACCTTGTGGTTTGCAAATAGGAATCTGGTGATGCTATAAATGTGCACTTACACATGCACTCGTGGGCCAAATTCTTTCCTGATTTACCTCCATTACATCCTGGAATTATGCCAGGGATGAATGTAGCTCCTTGAACAGATAGGGAGGCAGGAGGCCGAACTTGAAAAGTGTATAAAGGGCTTGATCCAAAGCCCCTTAAGGTCACCATGTATTTCTGTTGACTTCCTTGGGCTTTGAATCAGGCCAGTAGAGTACTCAAGACAGAGAATGGCATTTGGAACGGCAGAGGAGAGCGTTAGGGCTGGTGATGAGGAATTTTCGAGTATATTGCCAACTCGGGTGCCAATAGAGGCTCACTGTTTAACAGAGGCTAGACAAGTCACTTCACCCTGCTCCAATTCCTTCCTCAATAAAATGGGGATAGTACTGCGCTGCCTCGCAGGGGCATGATGAGGCTTAATGAATGATTGCAGTGTGGTGTGACATCATTGTAGGAAAGGTATGTGCATAAACACTGTGTGTGTTCATAAGCACAATGTATCCTCTTTTTATTGACTGCAATTACAACTCAGTTGAATTGTGCAATTTTAATTAAAAGTGTTTACACAAATGGCATATGATGTTTTTGTCCTTAGTCACTCAGACAATATGTTTGTACATGGATTTCTTTGTGGTGACTGGGTGGTTAAGAAGTGCTCTCTATTCCTTTGTGACCTTTATCCATCTGATATTCTCACTAAAAGCTGCTTCAAAGTTTGTCCGAGTCCTGTATTTGAGTGGTAGATACAGTGAGAGCAGCCTCTGTTTCCATGGTGCCACTGGTGAAGCCGGTAAGGATCCCACCTTTTCTTCATGAGGAGATCTCAGCATCTGCTTATCAGACACTAACAGAGTTAGTATCATCACCCATAGCACTTGTCAACATAGAATATATCAGGGTTAGAAGGGACCTTAGGAGGTCATCTAGTCCATCCCCCTGCTCAAAGCAGGACCAATCCCCAGACAGATTTTTACCCCAGTTCCCTAAATGGCCCCCTCAAGGATTGAACTTACAACCCTGGGTTTAGCAGGCCAATGCTCAAACCACTGATCTATCCCTCCCATGCAAGGGGAGTTCACTGAACTGAATTATTCCTCAGAAACAAATCTACCCCTTGGGTAGTTGATGGTAACTGAGGCCTGGTCTACACTAGGCTTTTATGTCGAATTTAGCGCTGTTATATCGAATTAACCCTGCACCCGTCCACACCAGGAAGCCATTTAGTTCGACATAGAGCTCTCTTTAAATCGATTTCTGTAATCCTCCCCAACGAGAGGAGTAGCGCCAAATTCGAAATGGCCATATCGAATTAGGCTAGGTGTGGATGGAAATCGACGCTAATAGCTCCGGGAGCTATCCCACAGTGCACCACTCTGTTGACGCTCTGGACAGCAGCCCGAGCTCGGATGCTCTGACCAGCCACACCCCGGGAAAATTTGAATTCCTTTTCCTGTCTGGGCAGTTTGAAGCGCAGTTTCTGTTTGGACACCGTGGCGAGCTCAGCAGCAGTGGCAACGATGCAGAGCTCTCCAGCAGAGATGGCCGTGCAATCTAATAGAAAGAGGGCCCCAGCATGGACGGATCGGGAAGTCTTGGATCTCATCGCTGTGTGGGGCGATGAGTCTGTGCTTTCAGAGCTGCGCTCCAAAAGACGGAATGCAAAGACCTATGAGAAGATCTCTAAAGCCATGGCAGAGAGAGGCTACAGCCGGGATGCAACGCAGTGCCGCGTGAAAATCAAGGAGCTGAGACAAGGCTACCAGAAGACCAAAGAGGCAAACGGACTCTCCGGATCCCAGCCCCACACATCCCGTTTCTACGAGGCACTGCATTCCATCCTAGGTGCGGCCGCCACCACTACCCCACCCCTGACCGTGGACTCTGAGGATGGGATATTGTCCGCGGCCGGTTCCTCAGCGGACGGGGAAGAGGAGGAAGGAGATGAGGAGGACGAGGCAGTAGACAGCGCTTACAACGCTGATTTGCCCGACAGCCAGGAGCTCTTCATCACCCTGACAGAGATCCCCTACCAACCCTCCCCAGCCGTTATCCCAGACACAGATTCAGGGGAAGGATCAAGCAGTAAGTGTTTTAAATATCTAAACATTTATTTACAACATAACTGGCATATTTAAAATATTAACAATAGCTAAAGTGCTTTAAAACATGTAAACATTTATTTACAACAAAACAGGAAGATTTAAAATATTAACAGTGGGTAAAGTGCTTCAAAACATGTAAACAGGAAAGTCAAACAAAACGGGAATCTGTGCAAAGTGTATCATGATTAGTCTGTCTTTGGGTGCCTCAATATATAGTCCGAACCATTTTCAAAAAATTTCACAATGTCCGCTTCATGATTATAGTGCCCAAAACGCTGCACTCATTTGTCCCTCCAAGGGCACCTAAGCCAAGAACTGGTCAATGTAACCGGGGATAGAGGCGACATCCTCCGGGGAGAACTCCTCATACGCCTCCTGCAGGTGTTTTTCCAGCCTCATGAGCAGGTTCCTGGGCAGGGAGAGCTTATTAGGCCCCCCGTGGTAGGACACGTTTCCCTGCCACAACGCCAGCAGGTACTCGGGGATCATGGCCTTGCAGAGCATTGCAGCAAATGGCCCCGGTTTCTGCAGGCTGTCCCGGAGCATCTTCTCCTTCTGGCTCTCCGAGACCTTCAGGAGGATGATGTCTGGCATGACTCCCTGCTGTGAATTAGGTAGGGGAAAGTTAGTATTGGGACTGCTTGCCCGTCCCTTTACAGAACTGCAACCGCCGGTTTACAGCCACGCGGTTTACAGCCGCGAGGGGGTGGGACAGGGCCAGAGTTCATGCTTGCAGGATTGCTGCCAGCAGAGACTCGCATTGCTTTCTATGTGAAAGGAGGCCAGTGCCACTCTTTAAGTTTTAAGCGGCCACAAGTCTACGGCTTACCATGTTTGCCAGCTAGACAAAGTCCGGTGTCCTGCCCTGCTCCTCAGCTCGCCACAGCAAGACCGCAGGCACTGTAGGCGACGGCCGAAAATTCGACCTTGTCCTGAGTGCGCGTGTGATAGGTGCTCTGCATGGTCTTGTTCACAGAGAAAGACTATGTTCTCTGTTCACAGATACATTGATCTGTCTCAGGAATTCACTCCCTTTTTCCAATTCCCACAGCCACATCTGCCCAGAGGCTAGCGCACATTAGGAGGAGGAAGAAGAGGACACGGGAAGACATGTTTGCTGAACTAATGGGATGCTCCCGAGCACAGGCAGCCCAGCAGACACAGTGGAGGGAGAACTTGTCCCAAATGCACCGGGCAAACATTGAATGGGAGGAGAGGTGGCGACAGGAGGACAGGCAGGCTACTCAAACGCTGCTTGGACTAATGAGGGAGCAAACGGACACGCTCCGCCGCCTTGTGGATGTTCTGCAGGACCGGAGGCAGGAGGAGAGAGCCCCGCTGCAGTCTCTCTGTAACTGCCCTGCCCCGCCACCAAGTCCCATACCCCCCTCACCCAAAGTCCAAACACGGAGGGGTGGAAGGGGCCGTGAAAAATTTCACTCCACCCCTGCGGACTGCTCTACCACTAGAAGGCTCTCATTCCCCAAAATTTGAAAAGTCCTTTCCTACCCGCCTCACACAAGACCCCGTCCAAGTTTCACCCCCCCCTTTCCATGTGCGGTTGTTAATAAAGAATACGTTTCTGTTCATTACTGTTTCCATCCTCTTCTTTTGGAGGAGAGTCTGTCTGAAGGGGGGGGAAGGGGCTTGGTCATTGGACAGGACAGTCACCTTTAGCAGGGGGCAGGTGCAGCAGCAGGGCACATATACAGTGCAGTGACTAGTTATCCTGGTCAGTCTGGGAGGTGGTTTTCATGTTCTGTGTGGTGGGGGGGGTGGTGTTGCTCTGTGACTTGGTGGCGGGGGAGGGCAGTTACAGATCTTATGCAGCGGTCCTTACCCTGGATCACAGAGCCGCGCAGCAGGGGATCTGTAACCCTCCTCCCCCTGCAAGACAGTCACATAGCCGACACATACACGCAGTCCCGGCCAGGAGGGCTGGCAGGCTCCGTTGAAACAACCAGTCCACCACCGCGGAGCCTGTCATTCCTGGAGTTTAGAAGCATCATTTGCATCACAACCCTAAACCCGCCCCCCGCCACAGTCTGCGTCCCAGGTTTAAAACATTCCCGCGAAAACAGTAATAAAGACAACGGTGTCCTTTAACAAAACAGAACAGATTTTATTTTTTGGGAAGGGGGTGAAGGGGGTATGTAATTGGAGAGGATAGTCGACGGCAACTGGGTAAAGAAACGGGGGCAAGTTCAGCTTCTGTGTCCACAAACTTAAAAGTCACTGGGTACCCTGCTCAGCCTTGAAACTGGCTTTCAAAGCCTCCCGGATGCACAGCGCGTCCCGCTGGGCTCTTCTAATCGCCCGGCTGTCTGGCTGGGCGTAATCAGCAGCCAGGCTATTTGCCTCAACCTCCCACCCCGCCATAAAGGTCTCCCCCTTGCTCTCACACAGATTGTGGAGCACACAGCAAGCTGCAATAACGATGGGGATATTGGTTTCGCTGAGATCACAGCGAGTGAGTAAGCTTCTCCATCTCCCCTTGAGACGGCCAAAAGCACACTCCACCACCATTCTGCACTTGCTCAGCCGGTAGTTGAAGAGTTCTTTTTCTGTGTCCAGGGCGCCAGTATAGGGCTTCATGAGCCAGGGCATTAGCGGGTAGGCTGGGTCCCCGAGGATCACTGTAGGCATCTCCACATCCCCAACAGTTATCTTGTGGTCTGGGAAGTAAATACCTTCCTGCAGCCGTCTAAACAGACCAGAGTTCCTGAACACGCGAGCGTCATGAACCTTGCCCGGCCATCCGACGTAGATGTTTGTAAACCGTCCCCGATGGTCCACCAGTGCTTGCAGCACCATTGAAAAGTAGCCCTTTCTATTGATGTACTGGCTGGCCTGGTGGCCCGGTCCCAGGATAGGGATGTGAGTCCCATCTATAGCCCCACCGCAGTTTGGGAATCCCATCGCAGCGAAGCCATCTATGATGGCCTGCGCGTTTCCCAGGGTCACTACCTTTGACAGCAGTACCTTGACGATTGCCTTGGCTACTTGCATGACAACAACCCCCACGGTAGATTTGCCCACGCCAATGTGGTTCGCGACTGACCGGTAGCTGTCCGGCGTTGCGAGCTTCCAGAGGGCTATGGCCACTCGCTTCTGGACAGTCAGGGCTGCTCGCATGCGGGTGTCCTTGCGCTTCAGGGCAGGGGACAGCAAGTCACAAAGTTCCAGGAAAGTCCCCTTCCGCATGCGAAAGTTTCGCAGCCACTGGGATTCATCCCAGACCTGAAGCACTATGCGGTCCCACCAGTCCGTGCTTGTTTCCCGGGCCCAGAATCGCCATTCAACAAAATCCACATGCCCCATTGCAAACGTGATGTCCTCGGCGTTGGGTGTCGTGGTTTCTGACAGGCGTGTGCTACTCTCGGAGTTCAGGTCCTCACTCCGCTGCCGTAGCCTCCTCGCCTGATTTCTCTGCATCTGCCTCTGGGAAAGGTGTATGATAAGGTGCGAGGCGTTGAGAACGGCCACAACTGCAGCGATGGTCGCAGCGGGATCCATGATCGCAGTGCTGTGGCGTCCGCGCTGTCACTGATCAAAAAGTGCGCGAACTGATTTCCCGCCGGCGCTTTCAGGGAGGGAGGGAGGGCGGTAGTGACTGACGGATGACGACAGTTACCCAAAAGCACCCTCGCCACATTTTTTTACCCAGAAGGCATTGGGGGCTCGACCCAGAATTCCAGTGGGCAGCGGGGACTGCGGGAACTGTGGGATAGCTGCCCACAGTGCACTGCTTCCAATGTCGACGCTTTCCCTGGTAGTGTGGACTGACAAAGTCGAATTACTGTCCTTAGTGTAGACACACACGTTCGACTTTCTAATATCGATTGCACATATTCGATTTAACTAAAATCGAACTACTCTCGTAGTGTAGACATACCCTGAGACACGCCTCTTTCAAAGGATATTGCTATTAAAAATAATAGACCCGGTTCTGCTGCTGCTGACGCTAGTGTTAATTGGGAGTAATTCCTGTGGCCATCAATGCAGTTACAATGGTATAAGCCTGAGGAAAGCCAGGCTCAAAATGGCTTAAGTAATCTGTTACCAATAATATTTCAGACTATTAAAACTGAGAACTCCTTCTCAGCAGATGAAAACTGGCCTCGCGCTATTGACAGTAAACAGAGCCAGACTGATTTATACCAGCTAGGGGTAGGACTTAATTTTTTTTTAATGTTACTTTTTGTGCTTCCAGCTGCCTGAAATTAGAATGAGGGGTTTCCCTTTTGTTTATAGTGTCGGATTCTGAAGCACCAACAAGTTTTTATTTTGTTTGTATTCCCAACACTGTAGAGGGGATGTTGAACCTGCCATCGCTAGATCACTGGTACCAGTGTAGTTCAGTAGTGGCTGAAATGTGTTGCCATCTAATGGCCGTTGGGTGGCCTGTGTGAAATGGCTTGGTGGTCTCACTCCAATTTCATGTTGTACCTCACTCCTAACCCCCACCCCCACTAGCAGCCTTTGATGGCAGTCTGAGCTCTGAAGCTGAGGTTTTTTTAGGCTTGGACTGAGCCTAGAGACTGGCTGGGATTTTCAAACTAAGTCTAAAAGAGTTGCACGCCTCCATAAATCCCATTGAATTCCATTGCAAGTTGGGTGCCCCACTCCCGTAGACTCCTTTGGAAATCCCAGCCTAAACTATCCACTCATCCATGGGACCATCCCTACAGGCTGGAGTTGAGGCAACCTGACAAGAAGTGTGGGATAGCTTACACTGCTCCTTCCTTGCCTGTAAATGATGTGAAAGCTTCGTTCTCCTGGGCTGTTAAGGTTTTGCCTTTCATGAGCACTCAGTTTAAAAAAGTTAAATTCTGGAAACCAAATGGAGCTGGTTGCTTTAATGAGGGGGCAGGAAATGTAACAAAAGTGGGAATGCTGGCTGTTTCACGAGAGGAAAACGCTCTCCTTTCTGTACTGCTGTTTGGGTCAAGAGGGTGTTTAATAAACTGGCAGAAACCCACAGCAGACAGGGCTCACAGAATTATCTCAGATGGGTTGGTTCACCACAGGATCCCATGCAAGTCAGATAATGCTCTTTCCCATTGCACTTCCACATGGGGGGGGAGGGGGGAGAGAAAATGAGTCTTTTTACTGAAAATAGCCTCTTTTGCCTTTTGCACATTCCTTGCTTCAGTCACATTTAGCAGAGATCAAAATCACCTTTCGCTGAACATGACCCATGGATAAGTCTGGCCTTGCAAAGGCAGTGAATAGTTATACTTTTTAATATTGAATCAAGGGGCAGGGCGATGAATGGGACCTAGACAAATTAGAGAGGGAGATGCACAGAGGGACCTAGACAAATTAGAGGATTGGGCCAAAAGAAATCTGATGAGGTTCAACAAGGACAAGTGCAGAGTCCTGCACTTAGGACGGAAGAATCCTATGCACTGCTACAGACTAGGGACCGAGTGGCTAGGCAGCAGTTCTGCAGAAAAGGACCTAGGGGTTACAGTGGACAAGAAGCTGGATATGAATCAACAGTGTGCCCTTGTTGCCAAGAAGGCTAACGGCATTTTGGGCTGTATAAGTAGGGGCATTGCCAGCAGATCGAGGAACGTGATCATTCCCCTCTATTCGACATTGTTGAGGCCTCATCTGGAGTACTCTGTCCAGTTTTGGGCCCCGCACTACAAGAAGGATGTGGACAAATTCGAGAGAATCCAGCAGAGGGCAGTGAAAATTATTAGGGGCTGGAGCACATGATTTATGAGGAGAGGCTGAGGGAACTGGGATTGTTTAGTTCTGCAGAAGAGAAGAATGAGGGGGGATTTGATAGCTGCTTTCAACTACCTGAAAGGGGGTTCCAAAGAGGATGGATCTAGACTGTTCTCAGTGGTACCAGATGACAGAACAAGGAGTAATGGTCTCAAGTTGCAGTGGGGGAGGTTTAGGTTGGATGTTAGGAAAAACTTTTTCACTAGGAGGGTGGTGAAGCAATGGAATGGGTTACCTAGGGAGGTGGTGGAATCTCCTTCCCTAGAGGTATTTAAGGTCAGGCTTGACAAAAGCCTGGCTGGGGATTGGTCCTGCTTTGAGCAGGGGGTTGGACTAGATGACCTCCTAAGGTCCCTTCCAACTCTGATATTCTATGATTCTATGAATGAAAAAGAACCTGGGTTTATATCACACAATTCTGAGCACTAAATTCAGGATATGTGCAGGCATCTCTCACTTGTTTAAATTCGGCCTTTAGGTATTCACATACACGCATGTTGCTGGGGGAAGTCGTATCTGAGGGCAGAGTTTGGCCCATTGACTTTAGTGGGAGTTGTGTAACTTGGAGTGGAGTTTGGCCTAGTGGGAATCGGATGTGCATTTCTAAGGGCAGAATTTAACTGTAGCTCTTGATACACAGAAGACTACCGAAGATCAGAGATGACAAATACAGAGAAATTTTGTTTCTGTCTATGCTGAATAATTTGGACCTGTTTCTCCACTCCGCTACACCAGTTTTACACCAATGTAAATTCACTGATTTTGCTACGTGTGCACGTGTTTTACTACAATCAATAACATTTGTATTTGGAATACAAAGGAGTCATCAGAAAAATTCCTCTGATTTCTCCCATAGAAATATAAGCCCGTTGAGAATTGTCTCGACTTGTGTCCCAGGAAGAGGTGGATTTTTTTCAGCCTTTATTTTACATAGATCAAGAGCCTCATCCTGCTCTTATTGAAGTCAGTGGCCAAACTCCTATTGCTGTGAGTTAGAGCAGGACCGGGCCTGAGGTTTGTAAAGCATTTTGAGCAGTGTATGGAACAGGTCAGAAAGGAAAACTGAAATGCCAGGGGCGTTTAGGTGGGTGTGATATAATAACCTGAGTTGGAATGAGCTAGGACGCCAGGGTTAGCACCCCTACTCTTGCAGAAAGCACAGTGGGCTCTTGAAGTGGTTGTAACCTTGATTTTGCTTTTCACCCAAAAGTTGGCGCCTCCAGTAGCACAGCACTCCCTAACTCCGTGTTGGGATACTGGCTCAGTGCTGGCTCAGAGGGGAACATGTCATCAAATGAATTATTAATGCAACGTCCCACAGCACTGGCTCTTCCTTGAGAGTCTCCCATCCAAATACCGACACAGCCCAATGCTGCTTAGCATGGGTGAGCTGCAGCTGATGTGGCTTAGCATCATTAAACTGTGTTGGGAAGCTGTTTCCTAAACTGCCGTAGCTTTGTGCTTAGCTAAAGAGTTCCAAAGCCAGTTGCATTTAGCTTTCTTTTTTCCTTACCCTGCCTGGCGGTTTATCTGGGTCTTGGTTTAACATCACTTCAAGGGGTGTGTTGGGCATGAAACTTGGACAGTTTTATCCATCACTCTCCACTGACTTGGATGCCACTGGGAAAGTGTCTGTCAACCCATGATCCATGTATCATAGACTCTTAGGCCTGGAACGGACCTTGAGAAGTCCTCTAGTCCAGTCCCCTGCAGGACTAAGTATTATCTAGACCATTCCTGACAGGTGTTTGTCTAACCTGCTCTTAAAAATCTCCAGTGATGGAGATTCCACAATCTTCCTAGGCAATTTATTCCAGTGCTTAACCAACCTATCAGGAAGTTTTTCCTGATGTCCAACCTAAACCTCCCTTGCTGCAGTAACAACTTTTTATGCACTTGAAAACTGTTATCATGTCCCCTCTGTCTTCTCTTTTTCAGACTAAACAAACCCAATTTTTTCAATCTTCCCTCATAGGTCATGTTTTCTAGACCTTTAATAATTTTTGTTGCTCTTCTCTGGACTTTCTGCAATTTGTCCTTATCTTTCCTGAAATGTGGCACCCAGAACTGGACACAATACTCCAGTTGAGGCCTAATCAGCACTGAGTAGAGCAGAAGAATTACTTCTCCTATCTTGCCTACAACACTCCTGTTAATACATCCCAGAATAATGTTTGCTTTTTTTGCAACGGTGTTACACTTTTGACTCATATTTAGCTTGTGCTCCACTATGACTCCCAGATCCCTTTCCGCAGTACTCGTTCCTAGGCAGTCATTTCCCATCTTGTATGTGTGCGGCTGACTGTTCCTTCCTAAATGGAGTATGTTGCATTTGTCCTTATTGAATTTCATCCTATTTACTTCAGACCATTTCTTCATTTTGTCCAGATCATTTTGAATTTTAATCCTATCCTCCAAAACACTTGCAACCCCTCCGAGCTTGGTATCGTCCGCAAACTTTATAAGTGTACTCTCTGTGCCATTATCTAAATCATTGATGAAGATATTGAACAGAACACCACTCATTATGCCCTTCCAGCATGACAGTGAACTGTTGATAACTATTCTCTGGGAACGGTTTCCAACCAGTTTTGCACCCTAGTAGCTCCATCTATGTTGCATTTCCCTAGTTGTTTATGAGACGGTCATGCGAGACAGTATCAAAAGCTTTACGAAAGTCAAGATAGACCACGTCTGTCGCTTCCCCGCTATCCACAAGGCTTGTTACCCTGTCAAAGAAAGCTATCAAGTTGGTTTGACAAGATTGGTTCTTGACATTTAAATTCATGCTGATTGTTACTTATCACGTTATCTTCTAGATGTTTGCAAATCGATTGCTTAATTATTTGCTCCATTATCTTTCCAGGTACAGAAGTTAAGATGACTGGTCTGTAATGCTCTGGATTGTCCTTATTTCCCTTTTTATAGATTGGCACTATATTTGCCCTTTTCCAGTCTACTGGAATCTCTCCTGTCTTCCCTGACTTTTCAAAGATAATCGCTAATGGCTCAGATATCTCCTCAGTCAGCTCCTTGAGTTTTCTAGGATGCATTTCAGCAGGCCCTGGTGATGTGAAGACTAATTGTCTAAGTAATTTTTAACTTGTTCTTTCCTTATTTTAGCCTCTGATCCTACCTCATTTTCACTGGCCTTCACTATGTTAGACGTCGAATCACCACCAATCTTCTTGGTGAAAACCGAAACAAAGAAGTCATTAAACACCTCTGCTATTTCCACATTTTCTGTAATTTTCCCCTCCTCATTGAGTTAACGGGCCTACCCTGTCCTTGGTCTTCCTCGTGCTTCTAATGTATTTGTAGAATGTTTTCTTGTTACCCTTTACATCTCTAGCTAGTTTGATCTCGTTTTGTGCCTTGGCCTTTCTAATTTTGTCCCTACATACTTGTGTTATTTGTTTATATTCATCCTTTGTAATTTGACCTAGTTTCCACTTTCTGTAGGACTCTTTTTTTGAGTTTTAGATTATTGAAGATCTCCTGATTAAGCCAGGGTGGCCTCTTGCCATACTTCCTGACTTTCCTACTCAGTGGGATAGTTTGCTCTTCTGCCCTTAATAATGTCTCTTTGAAAAACTGCCAGCTGTCTTCAATTGTTTTTCCCCCTAGACTTGCTTCCAATGGGATCTTACTACCAACTCCCTGAGTTTGCTAAAGTCTGCCTTCTTGAAATCCATTGTCTTTATTTTGCTGTTCTCCCTCCTACCATTCCTTGGAATTGTGAACTGTATCATTTCATGATCTTTCACCCAAGCTGCCTTCCACTTTCAAATTCTCAACCTTTTCCTCCCCATTTGTCAAAATCAAATCTAGAACACCCTATCCCCTAATAGCTTTCTCCACCTTCTAAAATAAAAAATTGTCTCCAATACATTCCAAGAACTTGTTGTATAATTTGTGCCCTGCTATGTTATTTTCCCAACAGATGTCTGAGTAGTTGAAGTCCCCCATCACCACCAAGTCCTGTGCTTTGGATGATTTTGTTAGTTGTTTAAAAAAAAGCCTCATCCACCTCTTCTTCCTGGTTAGGTGGTCTGTAGTAGACCCCTACCATGACATCACCTTTGGGTTTTTTTATCCCTTTTATCCTTACCCAGAGACTTTCAACAAGTCTGTCTCCTATTTCCATCTCAACCTCAGTCCAAGTGTATACATTTTTAATATGTAAGGCAACACCTCCTCCCTTTTTTCCCTGCCTGTCCTTCCTGAGCAAGCTGTACCCTTCTATACCAATATTCCAGTCATGGGTATTATCCCACCAAGTCTGTGACGCCAACTATGCCATAGTTGTGTTATTTGTTAGCATTTCGAGTTCTTCCTGCTTATTCCCCATACTTCTCGCATTAGTATACAGACGTCTAAGATACTGATTTGATTTCCTCTCCCAATTCTGTCTTCTCTCCTTTATCCCTGCTATAACAGCCCATGCTCCTCCCAAATTCCTACCCTTCTCCCACTTCTCCATGTTTTTGACTTATCTGTGGGCTTTGGTCACCTGCCCCCTTCAAACCTAGTTTAAAGCCCTCCTCACTAGGTTAGCCAGTCTATATCCAAATATGTTCTTCCCCTTCCTCGATAGGTGGACCCCATCTGTCTTTAGCAGTCCTTCTTCCTGGAACAGCACCCCATGGTCAAGGAAGCTGGAGACACCATGTTCGCAGCCAGGCATTCACCTCCAGGATGCATGTGTCTCTGCCTGGGCCCCTACCCTTGACTGGCAGGATTGAAGAGAACACCACCTGCGCTCCCAACTCCCTCACCCTTACTCCCAGAGCCCTGTAGTCACTTGTGGGAGTGGTGGCTGCGATCCTCCCAGCCTTGGGGGGACATGGCTTCTCCTCCTGCACCTTTGGGGGTGATTCCTCATTGCTCGTTGCCAGGGCAACATATCCGTTTTCCATCACCATGGTGGGTCGGTTGGGGGAGAGGGGTGGAGCACTGCCTGCTGCCAGAAGTAACCAGCAGCTAGTGTCCTCCCTGTGACAGAGCCATATCCTCCTCCCCTAGTGGTGTAATAGCAGTCCTCTCTAGCTGGATCGCTCCTTCAGCCTTGGATGTCTCTATATGAATATTCTCAAGGAATTCCTCATGGGCACGGATGCTCCTCAGCCTAGCCACCTCCTCCTGTAGCTCTCCCACCTGCTTCCTGAGAGATTCCACCAGCAGGCACCTTTCACACTGGATGGTCCCCCCAGCCTGGCTTTCTGTGAGTGGGAAATGTAGACCACAGACGCCACAAATCCACACCAGGATCTGGGTAGAGGCATCCATGGTCAGGCTGTCTGTCTGGATACAGGTGGAGGTGACAGGAGCAGTGTTGGCACTGGCGATGCAGCCCTTCCTAACCATAGGGATTATATTATGACTCCCTCCCACAAACCCCCTCTCAAACTCCCCTGTTTTGCAGTCCCCTGTTTGCTAGCTCCCCTTGCAGTGCAAGGATGTGCCAGCAGCAGTACAAGGGTGTGCCAGTGTTGCTTAGCTGCTCTTGCTGACAAATTGGCAGGATGCCAGTCTATTTTTGTTTTCTTTATGGTTATAAATGGTCTATTATGGAGAGGATGCCTCGCACACCAGATTACTGTCTGTCGAGGTCTGTGTTGGTATCTTGTGTTGATAGAAAATGGGGGGAGGGTATTTCCTTTCTCTTCCTACCCAGTTGGCAAAGGCCTGGGAGATAATTTTCAGAATAATGTAGATTTAGTGCTTTGCACGTGTGGTCTAGCAAAAATTCCGTGTGTGTGTATGTCTTGAGGAAAACAGTGGAGCAGTATAATCCCCTAAAGAGAATTCATTAGAAGTTAATGGTACAAGATTTTTGTAGTTCTCTGCATATTTGAAACCTTTTGTTGTATTTGAATAACACACTGCATGAAATGCCCCCTCTCTAGAGATTTATTCGTAAAGCCCTTACTTGTTTCTCAAGAAAAACTCCCATTAAACTAGCCACTAACCACCACATCAGCTATTAGTATGCTTCATTTACTTATGATCATAATCCCTGGGCACATGTACATAGAACGCAGTTATGGAAGGAATAATTTCTCCCTCAGACAGGCTAACTATGAAAACCATAAATGGTGTCCTGTCAAACCTATTCATAAAACACACCGCAAACTCTTGGGGACCAATATGCGTAGCATTCCCTTGTGGAGAAGTCCTGTAGAATTTTCTAGAAAGTGACAATCTTTTCATAGATTTTTTTTTTTTTAAACCACACTATAGAATTTAATAGAAAATTAGGACTGTGCTATAGAATTACACAGAATGGTTCAAAAGAGCAATATAAAGGATGTTATTCTCCATTTATTCTACACATTTTAAGAATTATTTCAATAAAGTCATATAGATTTCATCCCATTAAATCCTATAGGATATGTAAAATGATTAGGTTCACGAATTAAAAATACAGAGTTCAGCAAATACTGCAAAAACATACTTGTAATCTATAGACACAGAGAGGAGAGCATGGATTTATAATTAAGATTTTGTATCGATACTGTGTGTTTTTTATGAACAATTAGACACCACAGCTGAGATACAGTATTACTTTTGGTTAAATTTATAAATAAAGGAGACGTGATCACTGTAAAATTAAGCACAACTGAAAGGTATGTTCCGAAATTATGGATGCAGTAAGAGCCTGGGAATATATTATAAATGACATGTTTCGTTCCCCTTTTGCTAGTGACTAGTGATTTTGAGAGCCTCGGGATTTGGGTGCCCAACTTGAGACATTTTAAAGTGGTCGGGTATTCAGGGCATGCTGAAGATCAGGCCCTTTTTAAGGATTCTCACAATGGGCACTAAAAAATGGAGGCACACAAAATACCTGGTCACTTTTGAAAATTTTGGCTTATATCTTTTGGAAATTTGCTTTTCAGCTCCCTAAAAATATGCTTCCCTTGGTTTTGAGCGTGATGATAAAACAGTAGCAAATTGACAAGGCCAGAACTGGGCTTAACACTAACATACCTTTCCATGTCTTTAGGAACATGAGGTCTTCTGGGCTTTCAAGAGGAAGAGCTGGTGGACTGCATAGACATTGACAACCATTTGTGTGACGAGAGTGGGACCTGCGACAGGAAAGTCATCACTTTGGATATATACGTTAAATCTTAGCCAGTTGCTAGAGGGCAGAAAATTACCAGACATGTCCATAGCCCTCAAGCAAGTTTTTAATAAGGACAAGACGTTCCGTCCCAAACGCAGATTTGAACCTGGGACCCAGAGGTTTGAGCTCCATAAACGAGCACAGGCCTCGCTGAACTCGGGAGTGGACCTGAAAGCAGCCGTGCAGCTGCCCAATGGAGAAGACCTAAACGACTGGGTGGCAGTTCACGTTGTTGACTTTTTCAACAGGATCAACCTGATCTATGGAACTATCTGTGAGTTCTGCACAGAGAGGACCTGCCCGATGATGTCTGGGGGCCCTAAGTATGAGTACCGGTGGCAGGATGACTTGAAGTACAAGAAGCCCACTGCATTGCCAGCACCCCAGTATATGAACCTTCTCATGGACTGGATCGAGGTGCAGATCAACAATGAGGACATATTCCCTACTAGTGTGGGTGAGTCCAAGCAAAGCCTAGAGCCACAAACTGTATTTCACTCTGTGTGCCTGGAATGCTCCATTTCTTTTCCTAATAGCAATGGCTCTTGAATTCAGAGGGTTAGACACTGGAGTGCTGCTGGGGAGGTGTCAGGCATTCCATAGGAGTAGCGTGTCAAAAAATGAAATGTTAGCTTGCTTTTTTTTTTTTAAATATTTAAAATCTTTTCAGCCCAGCCACTCATCCCTGGTAAGCCACTTAGCTTAATTATTTAGAGGTGGCAACAGCAAGGGCAGCGATACCATATTAGCCTATCTGAGGCTAATCGGGTCTGAACCTTCACTCCCTTGCACCTTAAGTAGCCATTGACACCTATACAAAGTGAGCATAAAAAGTTACCTAATCAGAATGGTGGCGTTTTACATCCACTTCTCTAAGGTGGAAATGGCTGGGCACAGTGCAAGACAGTGGAAAATCAGGATCACAGTGTGGACTGTTATCCATGGTCCCTTTGCCCCCTCTCCTGTCCCCCCATGAAAAGAAGACGACGGGGGAAAGCGAGAAACTAACCTCCGGAGGAAAAAAATCTAAATCTTGTCTGTGCCCAAGTCTTTATGATGGCTACTGCTGCTAACTGTGGATGAGACATTTTTCCTTAGTCACTTTTCAAGGTAGAACTGCACTTTAGAGGAGGTTTGATTGAACAATTTCTTTTTATTATTGCTAACTTCTTGCAAATCTCAAAGCTGTGTGATTATCCTAAGGGATAAGGGA
The DNA here is from genome assembly GCF_002925995.2 of Terrapene triunguis. NCBI lineage: Eukaryota > Metazoa > Chordata > Testudines > Emydidae > Terrapene > Terrapene triunguis. The sequence goes on along the minus strand of NW_020699449.1, from coordinate 5,427,357 downwards.
AGGTTGTGTTGATCAGCGTGAGGTTCAGAAAAGATCTGAAGGTCTTGAGGTAAAGAGTAGCAACTGGAGGGCGATACTGAAATCAAGTGGTTAAAAGACTACTCAGGCTGGCTTAGTTTAGAAGGGTTTGTTGGGAGGTGAGAGCATGCAGCGAGATTGCAAATATCAGTAAGCTCTGCTGACCTTTGGATTGCCTACTGCCCAGCTCTGATCATCGTGTGGGTGGGCAGACTTGTTGTGGGTTTGTGTTCCAGAGACTTGTCCCTATTCCTTTCCTCTTGTTGCACAGCAGTATGAGAGGTGGTGGTTACAGGCTGTAACCTAAACTCCAGTTCATTGCACAGCAGGAAGAAGGCAGGTTTCAAAGGAAGCTGTGCCTCATTTTATGGGCAGCAGGAAGTGGTTTTGATTTCTCCAGGTCTCCTTGATTTTTGAACTTTCACTGAAATGTATGTGGGCTTTGTTGAACCGTGGTTGTGTGACGGCCCGTTGCAGTGTTTCACTTCCCTTTGGTAATATCAGTGACTTTGTTTATATGTGCAGAAAATATTTATGGTCAATTCTGTGGCTTTGGGAGAGGCAGATAACATGCTGACAGCTTTATTGAACCAACAAATAATCTATAATACCCAAGCTTTCAGTGCTAATAATCCTCTTTTTTGAAAGAGGTGACTGGAGGAACTTTTTGTCCTGAAACCTTGTGAATTATGAATCATTTGTTAGTCCAATGAGAGGAATCATCTTGTTATCCTCGTCTACTTTGTTGTTAAATTCCCAAAGCCTCCTCGTTAATAAAAGCAGTTAGCTGGTGTCTGGGAGATGGATTCCCCGCTGCCTAGTCCAGGGTGAACCTCTCAGAGCTCTGTGGGAAAGTGCCACAGAGGTTAGACCTGATGCCCGGGCATCAGAACTTCTAGGTTCCATTCCAAGATCAGTTAGTGACTCTTTGGGAAACTTTTCTGTGCCTCAGTTTCTACATACGTAAAATGGAGATAATTGCCACCCAACGATTAACGTATTGGTTGGAAAGCTCTTGGAATAATAGCTGTGCTTAGCTGGCACATTCCATCCATGTTCTGCCTTTCACTGTCCCCACTGCACGAGACAGAAGCTTTGGGACTGTGCTGTGCCATGGTTGCTGCCAGAGCTGGCCCTGGACCAAATTGTGCCCCAGGCAAGGAGTGTGTTTGGCGCCTCCCCCTCCATTTGTGAAACTTTTGAATACCTTGCAACACCCCAGGCGGGTCGCCTGCCCCTGAATTTGGCCCTGGTTGCTGCTATCTGAGTCGCAGCTCCCCTGTGCATGTTCTCTTTTCTATGATCTCGATTCTCCTTATTTTCATTCTGAAAAATTAATCACAGTGAAATTCCAAATGCTCATTCCTTGAAGCAACTGAAATTGATTACAAAGGGATATCTGAGCAAAAGAGGTTTGTCTTGTGCCATGCACTATGGTTGCTACCACAGTAGTTTTAAAGCACGGCGAGCATTGTTATACCTCTTTTTAGGCCTTCTTTACGCTGCAGCCACCTCTGTGATCATAAAAAGGAGGGAGAGAAGGGTCTGCAAAAAGAAACTCTGCATCATAAAAGTCTGGCTATTAATGGAGGGATTAATTTACTGCTGTGCATCTCTGCAGTGCACAGTCCCCATAGATTCCTTTAAAAAAAAAGCATGTGTCCTTTGTACAGGATTTGAGCTGCCGTTTCCATTAGCAAATGAATTTACCTAAGGGAATCCAGGGAGGGATTTGTAATGGCAATCCATAGAAACTGTACACATTTCCAAAACTAATCCTATTAAATAACACCCTCTTTAATTTTATATACATCATGCAGACTATTTAGAGTAGGATTTCCATAATTGCTATTAAACACAGTTTTTACTGAAGAGCTACTTGAAGAGGTTGAAAAAGAATGTCAGGAGGGCCAGTCCTGTCGGATTTCTTTTTGTTTGGGTCTTGGGTGTTTTTGTTTTTGTTTTCCTTTCCTTTGTGATTTAAAAAACTGTAACTAGGAACTGGGTGAGTTAAGATGAGATTGTTACCAATTTATAACACAGACATCTGTATATATTTACTCTCATCCCTGGGCCCCCATCAGGGTCAGTCTGTGTGTTTCCTGCGGTCTATGGTCATTTCCTTCTGTGCTTTCTGCAGTCATTCTGAGCCATTCGTTTGCTGATCTCACAGTCTCTCTCTCTCTCCCTCCTGCTAGCATCTGCTGTTGCTAACACACAGGAATGACTGGAGGATGAGAGCAGGACCTGGTATGGGACTTGAGGTGCTGATAGCAGAGTGGTGAGTGGCTAACAAAACCACTTGGCTGAAGATAAGGCGCACTTCCTTCTGACAGTGTGAAGCCTTAAAGGGTCTCTTGTGGTGATAGCCTCTTGCTATGAAGAGCGGTTTCCTTAATTTTTCTCCACTGTTCTCAGTTTGTTTGGATTTTTGTGAAGTGAGATTATAGCGTGTCCGAGGCTAACAGTTCTAGAGACTGAAATTATATAGCCACAAATTTCAAGCTCCCTGCATTCCCCTACTCATATGCCTCAATCCTTGCCTATAGGATTTATATCTGTAGTGTGAAAGATAGTTCAGTCTCTGTGCCCGCTCAAGGCTACTGTGTTGAGGCCATCAACACTGGTTTTGATGGTGGTTTTTTTTTTGTAATTTTTTGATTTTCCTAAAAAAACCAACCAGACAATGAAAAGTACAAAAAGCTAAATGGTTTCCAGCTTGTATATGTTTCCAAATACCACATGTTGCATGGGATCACCAGCAGAATTATAGAATTATGCAATTTTACGACTTGTCAAAGCTGCAAGGCCAAGCAGCACAAAGCCAGACAACATAAACATAACATGTTAGGGTGGGAATAACAGTAATAAAATAGGAGACTGTGGACATAAATAGGGAGAGGCAGGGAGGGCGGGAAGTCGGTGGAGGGGAAATGAGAAGAGGTTTGATGGAATGGCTGGTTTGAACCATCTCAACTTTTTTTTTTTAAATGTACAAATGTATCTAGAAATGGGGTTCAAGTTTCATAGAATTCATGTCATTGCTCTCTATGGCGATAAGCTCTTTTTTCTTTGGCTGATAAGTCAGACACGTCTGAATACCGCTGCTCTATTCTGGACATAAGCCTGTTCTTCCCTTTTTGTAAACTTGTGCTTGACTGATTGCAGCCCTCAAGAACCAGTCTTTGTGGTAGAGTTAAACCCAGGTTAGCAGGTAGATAACCTAGGATATAATTTTTGGCTGAGGTTTGGCTGCTGAAGCCTAGCACTATTGATGTGGACTCTTCTCCAGTGGAGACCAACTCATCATGTAGGCCCTCAAACAACCATCACGTGGCACCAACTTTCAGTGACTGTCTACCCAGGCTGGATTCAAATTGATGACTTAGCAACCAAAGTCTCCATACCCTCTTATGTATCTCTTGGACCATCCAGTTTCTTTTCTCTTTCCCCCCTCCCCTCCGTATGATCTTTGGTCAGCAGGTAAAAGGCATGGTGAACATTTTTATATTCGAGGATCAGGAAATAGTAGATCCTGGGAACAATTGCAGTATTTGGTGAGTTGCAGTTTTCATCTTTGAGAGCGATTAATTACAATATGCTGTGTGTAGACAGTGCTGAGAGGGGAACTGGGTGATCTAACAGCAGTTTGATGTGCTCATTGTGTGCACAAAATGAATTAAATTACCGATGGCTCTTCTCTCCCCCCCCCCCCCCCGGAGCCTTACATTGGGCATAATTATTTTTCATTGAGATTTTGGTGGGGAAATGTTTCTCTTCGAAGAGTCACTGAAAAAAATACTCAGATTCATAGATTTTTAAGGACAGAAGGGACAGTTAGACCTCCTGCATAACAAAACCCAGAGAACTTCACCAAGTGACTTTGCATCAAGCACATAACTTGAAATGATGAGAATTCCATGTGAAAGACAGTATGTTCTGGTAGATTGAACATGGGCTGGGAGCCAGGAACTTCTGCATCATAGTTCCAGCAATGATAAGTTATTTAAGTGGTGGTGTAAGTTACACATTGGGTATAAATTGATCAGAAACTGGATAAATACTAAAGGAGCACCGGTTTGGCATTCAGTGGAAGTGCAAAGTTACTTATGCGCTAGGCCTTGTCTACACTAGGATTTGGAAGGTGTTAGCTAACACATGTTAACAGCCTAGTGTAGCCAATGCGGTGTTAAAACTGAGGCTCTTCCCTAGGCTTTCACTTGACCAGTTTAACACATCTTAAAAAGTACACTGCCCTGTGTACGCTAGGGTGTGAATGCATGGTAGCTAACACCTTTCAGATCCTGGCGTCGATCAGGCATGAGAGGTGAGGGAGTGGTATAGTATCCTATGGGAAAAGTTCTATAGAATGTCATATGGATGAAACCGGGGATCCTAACAGACATTCAATAGGGTTTGTATAGTTTCTTTTTAACCAACACCAGGAGCTGTATATGGCCTCTATCAATCTGACCAAAGCCTTCAACTCTGTCAGCTGTGAGGCTCTGTGGAAAATCATGTCAAAGTTTGGCTGCCCAAGCAAATTTATCACCATTGTAAGACTCCTCCACGACCAGATGACTGCCTCCATCCTGCACGGTGGCTCTACCTCTGAGCCCTTTGTCATCCGAACTGGCGTAAAACAAGGTTGTGTACTGGCACCCACCCTTTCCTCCATTTTCTTAGCAGCTATAAAACATTAACCCAATACTGTCTACCACAGGGCATTGGCATCCAATATCGATTGATGGCAACCTCTTCAACCTTTCTCGTCTCCATGCCAGAACTAAAGTAATATCGGCAACAATAACCGAACTCCGGTACACAGATGATTGTGCTGTAGTTGCACACTCAAAGGAAGATCTTCAAACAGCCCTTAATTGCTTCTCTGAAGCTTACAAAAGCCTAGGGCTAACTCTGAACATCGGCAAAACACAAGGTCTCCACCAGCCAGTCCTTGGTCAATCATGAGACCCATCAAGGAAGATCTACATCGACAGTGAAGAACTGGAAAATGTAGAATACTTTGCCTATCTTGGCAGTCATCTCTCACAGAGGGCAGACGTAGATGTTGAGATTCAGCACAGAATCCGCTGTTCCAGCCTTGCCTTTGGCAGACTGTCTCGCCAGGTGGGTGTTCAACAATCACAACATCAGAACACACACTAGACTTTTAGTTTATAAAGCGGTGGTAATCTCAACTCTCTTCTATGGCCGTGAGACTTGGGTAACCCACAGAAAACATCTGCAATACCTAGAATGCCGGCACCAGCACTTTCTTCGGAAGATCCTCAATGTAAAGTGGGAGGATCGTCGCACTAATGTCCGTGTCCTTACAGAGGCCAACATCTTCAGTGTTGAGGCCCGGATTATCCAGCACCAACTGAGGAGGAGCTGGCACTGTGTGCACATGTCTGATGTACGCCTACCAAAACAACTGCTGTATGCCCAACTCACCAAAGGAGAAAGGAAACGGGGAGGCCAAAATAAACTCTTTAAAGACACTCAAGATAAACATCAAGAGATGTGGCATTAACACCAGACACTGGGAGACAGCAGCCCAGGATAAGGATAACTGGTGAAGACTTGTCAGAGAAGAAACGTCCACTTTTGAGGAAAATCGCCTTGCCCTGGTTGCAGAAAAATGCCAGGAAAGAAAGGAAAGACAGTTGTTACGCAGCAATCACAGCCCAACCCTGTCTTCCAACACCACCTGCAGCATCTGCCAACGAGTCTGTGGCTCAAGGATCGGACTCTTCCGTCACGAAAGGACCCATGAAAAATAAAACCTGTGAAAGAGATCATCACTGACCTCGAGGGATCACTGAGGAGCATTTTAAGACAGGGATATGATTCTCTATTAAGTTACATAGAATGGTTCAAAAAAGTCTATAGAATAGTTACAATTGTTGATTACTTTTCCAGTAGTAATATAAGACTTTTCCAAATGGGCAGGAAAGTAGCTAACAAGAGAGTATAAGTTAAAGCAGGTTCCTTGTACTTTAGCTCCTCATCTGCTTATGCCAAGGCTGGATTTGGTTTAAAGAAGAGCTTTGTTTCATAGTCCATTTCCTCCTCACACTTTGATCTTCTTCCCACCACAACCCCTACACTCTCACTTGCACATTCCCTTTTTTTGGCCTTTGGGACAGCACATTTGTTGTCCTGGAAGTGACAACAATGTTGAGGCTGTTGGATAATGTTAAAAAGAGTAATGACCCACATGATCAACTAGCTCCAGTAACAAGCTTTTGGGAAAATCCTATAGAATAAATATTAAAATCTTTGTTTTGCGGCCGTCCTATACAGCTTAATAGAGAATTGTAACCCTACTGTTGAATCCTACAAAAACAAAATAGCAAGGATTTAATTCTCTATTAAATTTGACTGGTTTTAAGAGTAATTGCTATAGAAGCCAGTTCAGTTCTTCTTTAGGATCGCAAGAGAGGGGATTAGCAGCATTCAAATAACCAAGTCCAAATTAGTGAGCCTATAAGTAGCTTCAGAAGAGGCTTGGTGTAAATCTGACACCACTGGCAAACAATCCAAGCAAACACGAATTTATGGTCTAGTCCATAGTTTCCTGGTGGTGTCCACAGTCATATTGTGGGTTATCTCTCATCTTCCAGGGGTGTATGAGATGACGACAGCATCTGCCATGCAATGTTCTGAAATGGTTCAATATGGACCATTGTTTCCAGGGTAGGCTGAAGCCTGGAAGATCTTTTGTCGGGCTGGCAATCGGGTGCGTGTTTGAGACGTTAGCTTATCCCAGGATTCTTTCCAGTGTATCTCAGGGTTGAGTGAGAGAGCTTTAAGAGCTTTAGTCCTGTTAAATTTCATTAATACCTTATCAGTTTAATCCCTATTAAATTACATGGGAATTTCCATTAAGGAAGAATTGGCTTCTTTCAATAGAATTTATTAATTTAACAATTTCCATTTGGCTATAAAGGATAAACTAAAACAAAAGGTATAAAACATATTGTATGCCCTTGTCTCACCCTGTCCTGGTACTGGTTATTAATTAAAGGCCTGAGTAAACAAGTGTGCCCTGGACTTTGGTGGACTACTAGGGGAAGCCAGTTCTATACCACAGCAGAGTATCCTAACTCTCTGATCTGGGAAAGCATAGGTTTCTCCTTCTGTGTTTGGGAAGTGAGAGAGGTTAAAAGAGGGCGATTCCTTCTGCACTCTTTGCCCTGCATGAGTGAAGAAATCAACAGGGCACGGACAGGTGTGTGGTCATTGCATCTCTCCAGTCATCAAACCACATCAAGTTTGTGTGTGTGTGTGTGTGTGTGTGTGTGTGTGTGTGTGTGTGTGTGTGTGTAACACTATTGCAGAACATTTCTGCTTTCAAGAAAGGTTTTGAGGCCCTGCCGACCTAGGTTATATGTCAAAGTCTCCACCACCCTGTTTTTTTGTTTCTGTTGTTCAGGAGCTAACAGATGTCTCTGCATAAACTGGGCCAGAAGATAAACTAACTCACAAACTTAAAAAAAAAAAAAAAAGACAGTTGCCGCCTCTTCCAGCAGGGCTGAGAAGCATCCCACTAGCCCCCTCTGGATAATGAACAATGCAGTTTACAAGATAATTAGAAGCCTGGCCTTTTCACCACTGCAACGCCTGTCTTGTGTAGCTGATTATCCTTGTTTTTATGTGTTATATAACCTGCGTTAACCCCCTCTGGCTCTGTGCCTATGAAAGAATGAGGGCCAAAGCATAGAAGTAGTCTAGACAAGCTCCAGGCGCAATCACTCTTAATTACTTTGGGGTAATAGTGATCACCACAGCTCCGTACTATCGCCCATCCCATCTGTCGTGCCATTTTAATCAGGAGCGACTGCAGTGCTCTTTTAGTTAGTAGACTAATGCCAAGACTCAAAACACTGGCTAATTTTGAGTTGGTAAGTATCCAGTATGGAAACAGTGCAGTTCAGAACACATTGTATGTTCTTTAGGGATCGGCTATTGGGAGTTTTAAGTGACTAGCTAGTGTACAGCTACAAGGTCAGAAACAGCACAGCTTTGGCCAACTGTTGCTCTCATGTAGATCAGTGTAATTCTGACTTCAGTGGGACTGCTCTGGAGTTACTGAGAGCAGAAATTGTCACTTGGACGCTCGATGTAAACGTTTCTTTGGAGGAGCTCTCAAAACTTGAAAGTGCCAATATCCTCCTCATTGAAGCTTTCTCACAATGACATTGAGAGTCCCAGATTTATTCTCTCTCAGTGGCATTCAGAGCCGCTTTGCCCCATTTCTAAGGTATGTTTTCGAACTGCTAGCCCTATACACTCAAGCTGAAATTTGAAAATCGGACTCTGCTTCCCACTTCTTAAATCGTGACCATTAACAATCCATCAGCAGCAGTGCCTGCTGCAGTCCCTGGATCAGGGCCGGCTCTAACTTTTTTGCCGCCCCAGGCAAAAAAGAAGAGTGCCGCACCCCCCACCCCCGCGAGCACCGCGCAGCTGAACCCCCCCCAGCGCTGCCGAAATTCCCGCCCCTCCGAGCGCTGCGCCGCCCAAAGCCTCTGCCCCCCTCCGAGCACCGTGCCGCGCCAGCCCCCACCCCCCCAGCACCGCGCCAAGCCCCCGCCCCCTCCAAGCGCCGCACTGCCCGAAGTCCCGCCCCCCCAGCGCCGCGCCGCCCGAAGCGGAAACAAAAAAAAAACCCCCTCCAGCGCTGCCCCGACGAACCAAAAAATAAATAAATAAATAAAAACCCGAGCGCCGCCCTGCCCCAAGTTGCCGCCCCAAGCACGTGCTTGGTCGGCTGGTGCCTGGAGCTGGCCCTGCCCTGGATGAGCTGATTTGGGCTCAAGGGCAGTTATTTGCTATTGTTGAGGGGCGGTGTGTTGGAGTAAAGTGGAAGGAGAGAAGGAATAGTACCTCTGTGCAGCGTGAATCCTTCCCTGTGCTGTTTCTGAACCCCCCGCACCCCCCACTTGCATAGAGCAGATTGGAAAACGACCATGTTGCCCAAAATTAGGAAACAAAAGATCTCATGTTCCCCCCGCCATAAGTACAAATGCAGTAAACCTCAAATAAGCACTTTTAGTGGTATAGCGTGTAAGGCCTAATGATCTAAACGAGGAGAACCTTTTCCAAGTGCAAGCTCCGCATTGACAAAAGGCTTTGTGGTTCACCAGAGTCCTCTTCCCCAGTGAATGCTGCTGGCTTGTTGCCATGTGTGCAGCTTAATGGAGGACACAGTCTGCTTCCAGTTCAAACATGTAAATTACACCTTATCTCAGTCCTCTGTTGACAAGAGTCTGCAGCAGAAAACAACGGTCAGTTCTTAGACGTTATTTCACAAGGAAATCCTTCACTCAGTTGGCATGAGGGTGGAATTGTTTCTCAACTGGAGAGTGTATATTACAAGACTGGCTCCCCATCTGTTGAGTTCCTTTATATCATGGCCATCACCATGGTATCTGAGAGAGTTTATTAAAATGAACCTAAAAAGGTTTCAGATTTTCTCCATGCTGCAGGGTTTTTTTGTTAATGGTGGGGTTAATGAAGGAAAGCTCAGGGTTAGGGCCAATAAGTGGGTTTGATATTTCATTCCAAAGGGGCTGAGACTTGTGCTCTGATCTCTCCTGGGAGCAGGATGCAGATTTGTGGGCCAGTCACAAGAAGAGCTTTGTCATCTGCATACATAGGTCTTACCCTTGAGCTTGAGAGTTCAACTGTTCCAGCGGGAAGTAACTGCCCTAGCAGGTCCTGATCACGTAGGGTCAGATGTCTCTTGTATTAACTAGGGCTAGTCACACAGAGGGCTCACAATCACACTCACAACCTGAACTCCACACTCACCTAGACTAGGATCTATTGCATTGAGACATTTGTACAGCAGGGGTAAAGTCAGCAGTGTATTGTTTGTACATGGTGCTGGAGTTCACATGGTCTGTTTTGAGTGTGAGGAACTGGATGCTTACATGGGGGTTAGTTATTTACTAGAATGGAAAGCAAGTTTGCTAGTGAGCTGAAGCGTCTGTGAGTGACTTTCTTTTGCAGAGCTAAATGACATTCTTATGAATCAGGGGAATAACTCTTTGTGTGAAACCTTTGAAAAGTGGCTTGTGTCTGAGATGTTATGAGACTTCAGATGTCGGTGACATTTTGGATTTGGTGTGTCTTTGGCTGTTTAGCAAGAAGAACCCGAAGAAAGTGAAACTTGCAGAGAAAATTTTCAAACAGGGTTCATTTCCCCATGTTTGCTCTGCAAAAGTTAGTAAATATTTTGCCAGGGCCGGCTCTAGGCACCAGCAAAACAAGCTGGTGCTTGGGGCGGCACATTTTTAGGGGCGGCATGGCCGGCACCAGAATGCTGCCCCTAAAAATGTGCCCCGGCCGCTCTAGCTCACCTCCGCTGCCACTCGCGTGCTGCTACGCGCCCTCCCTCCCAGGCTCTCAAGCCTGGGAGGGAGGGGGAGCAGCGGCGCGCAAATCAGCTGTTTCTTGCCTTGGACGGCAAAAATCCTAGAGCCGGCCCTGTATTTTGCCATACAAATATTGTGGAAAATTCAGTTGTGCTCAGAGGAGTTATTTAGTGTGTTACATTAGAATACATGCTTTTGAGAGCAGTGACCATATATGTCTTTGTGTGTTTGTGCAGAACCAATCTCAGTGGGGCCCTGATCATAAATGGGCCTTCAGATGCTACAGTCATGCATCAATAATAGTCAGAATACAATTTAATCATTAAGGAATAAAGGAATTTTAATCCAGTGTTTGGTGCAAATCTCAATACAGTCTTCACTATGGAGCTGCATGGCTGCCTCTGTCATATGCACTACAGATCAAATTCCAAAGCTTTGTAAGTAGGTATAACTTCATTGCACCTGTTTACACCACAGTTGCACCAGCTACACCAGGTCTGAATTTGGACCTGTTTTTTATTTTTATTTTTTTGGAAACAAATGGTAGAATTAGAAATCAAACAGACAATAGCTTACTTTAAGGCAACCCTCATGTCTTTATAGACATTTTTGGACTTAATTCAAGTATGTGCTTAAAAAGTAACTGGTTAAACTTCTGATAATAAAAGCCATGTGTGATCCCTTATGCTTAAAAAATATATATATATCAGGGACCACATACTCAGATAGATAGTTTAAAACATTAGTTTACACCACTCTTGGATTCCTCGGTGCTGGAGAGAATTATTCTGTATAGGTTCTTCTATCATCATAATTCCCAGTGTATTTGAGCACCTTCTGGTAGTGCATTGAGTGATGTGACTAACATCTGTCACATGTGGCTTGTTCTTTAATCCTCTTCCCTCGGGGAGAATTGTGTGTGCAATATAGTCTTTTAGTTTGGTAGAATGTTGTTCAATGTATACGATGCTGTGTGTTTATATTAGAGAAGGCAGCTTAAAGGAGTGTGCCTTGCACTTGGAGTGGAAGGTAGTGAGCTTTGTGATGGTGGGCCCTTAGTTCCTGTGGGAGTTCCATAGTCTCAGACTAGCCCCCCAGGAAAGCTCTGTCTCGTGCACAGATTAGCTTTATCCCGGTGCTAGAAAATTCCATTGTGCCTGATGAGTGGAGTTATTGTTTTCAGTGTTCATCTCAGAGCTTTAGGCGAACTTTTAGGTATACTGGGCCCTGGCTTGAAGATAAGGACGAGTGCAATTCAATCGCTGTACACCACTTTGGAAATTTCTGAACGTGTGTGACAAGTCTAATAGCTTAACTGATGTACCGGTAGGAATGAAGTACTGAAGGAGCCATGTTGCCTGCATTTTTCTCCTAGATCACAGTTGAGTTGCAGACCCAAATGTAAAAGCATAACATTGTTGTGTGTTTATATTAAACACCGAGTTAGGTTAAGGGAACACTGGTTAGGGAACACAGCAAAAGAGAAAATGAAGAAGAGCATATCCTTTGTGACAGTCATTTCATAGGAATAACTCTTGTATGCCAGTGATGTACTCTGTCTCTATCAGTTGTCTTCTGCTCTGCAGAGGTCAGTGGTTGTTCTAGATATAGTTTCTGTTCTATGAGATTGTATTTCCCGTGCTAGATGTATTAGCCAGTAACTAAAGTGGAGAGCATGAGGCCGAGTGCACTAACTTTTACATTTAATGACACCTAGGCAGCCTTTTGCCCCTGAAGAAGGGTGCACAAATGAAAATGAGTGTGTAGTGCCTTCTTTTCATGTGTCAGAACTATTGCACAGCTTAGCACTGTGCATCACGGAAGTCAGTCTCTGTTCAACAGACGCCCAGCACTGGAACAGCCAAAGTTATTGCAGGTCTGAACTGAAATTCATGGGCAATGCTACAGCATTTAAGACAATTCACACCAGAGCCTGCCTGCTTTGCACTGGGCTCAGGTCACTTTTTGTCAGCGCCTGATGAATGGGAGAGGCCTGATCCTGGGAAGTGGTGAGCATGTGTAACTCCCCTTGACGTCATTAAGAATGTGTTAGATGCTCAGCCCTAAATTCAGCCACAGATCAAGTAGAGAATACTCATCTCATCTGCAAAAATTCTGGGTTCAGATGTGACACTCTGATAAATAAATGAACTATTAGGCATATCACATACTAAACCTTCCTAAAATTAGTGGATCAAATTCTTCTGTGTTACACAGGTATAAATCTAGAGTAACGCCACTGCCACTTACTAGAGAAATACCAGTTTAACTGATAACAGACTTTGGCCTAATATCCAAGTATTGATGTCAGATTCCCTCTTATTAGGGGATGCTGTGCCAGGTTGGATATTATTTGATGGAGATCAAAATTAAAACACCATTCAGAAGCCTAAAAGATTATCAGACTTGGACCCAGAGGTTTCTGGCAGAATAATAATAGTCAGGGGAACAATCTTGCACTCAAATTTATTAAGAAGAAAAGAAAAGACATTTGGAGAGACTAATGCCATACGTGAGATGGCGGAAGGAAAGTGTGTGGTCTGTTGCTGATCCTAATTGCCTGCTGTCGCCTTGTGCATTGGGATCACTTTTACCTGTGCCTATGTAATTTGAATAGGTACTTGTCTCAAGTGACAAGTTGCTGTTTCTAAGTACCAGTTGGAAGGGGGAACCAGATATCGGAGGTTTCATAGGTGCCGGCAGTTAGAACAAAACCACTACAAACTCTGTGGCAGACAAGTTATTTTCATTAGCTTTTAACTGACCATCCACTGCTGTTCTTTGTTCAGTGGCAACACAAAGCACAGCGCCATCTGGCAAATGCTGAAATAAGGGGGAAACCATGCCAACCCTTCTTCTTGGAGCCTCGACCCGTTTATCACTGAGAACTTTGATACTGGGCACACAGCTGAAAATAGGCTGGAATACAGAGATGTGGACTTGAGAGACAAATGGGGCCCTAAAATGCGGTTTTCTGCCTGTAACTGCCCTGCCTGGGTCTAGCTCAGGGGTCGGCAACCTTTGGCACGCAGCTCGCCAGGGCATCCCTCGGCCCGCGCTGCTTCCTGCCGCCCCCATTGGCCTGGAGTGGCGAACCGCGGCCAGTGGGAGCCGTGATCGGCCGAACCTGCGGACGCGGCAGGTAAACAAACCGGCCCGGGCCACCAGGATGCTTACCCTGGTGAGCTGCGTGCCAAAGGTTGCCGACCCCTCACCCCTGGTCTAGCTGATCGACTTCCGGTTTCTCATTCATCGAGTTTAAAGCCAGAAGAGACCCTTAGATCCTCTATTATGACCTTCTGTATATTACAGGCCATTAAATGTCACCCAGTTAATCCAGGTTTTTGTTGCTCATGAAGTCAAATTAACAAGCAGTTTGTGTTCACCAGCAGCGTGTCAGACAAAGCAGTATTAGAGTGAGGAGAACTCCACTAAATGAGCTGGGTCATGTGTGTAAATATTTATCACCTCTAATGAATGAAATACGCATTTTCATTGTATGTTGCCAGTGCGGGTAAAACAATCAGTTCAGAAAACTCAACATGACTGTTTGTTAAAGTTATGCTTTGTCAGTCACAGTACCCTGCAGTGCTGTAGTATTTAAACATGCTCCGTTCTTTCAACCTTTCCTCATAGGTCATGTTTTCTAAACCTGTTATTACTTTTGTTGCTCTCTTCTGGATTCTCTCCAATGTGTTCACATCTTTCTTAAAGTGTGGTGCCCAAAACGGGTCCCAGTACTCCAATGCTGAGTAGAGCAGCTACCTCCCGTGTCTGCGGTCTGAGTATAGCTTTGGCTGTTTGCTCCAGAAAAGGAGAAGGAATTTAGCTTTACACACCTTGGGGCTGATGAAAAGAGAGTGCTGTGATGGCTGAACAGTGTAAAGGGGGAACTCAGTGCTGTTACAGCTGAGTGGCTGTTTGGATTCTTAGTGTTTATTAGTCATTAAACCATACGATGCTGGTGCTTGCAAACCATCTGGCCATGTGAATGTGTAACCCTTACAGTCCTCAGGTTGAACAGATATTCAACTTTTAGGATTCTACGTTTAGGGATGAGAACCCAGTCAATTTGGCTGACTCATTTCACTGCTTTCTACCCCATCCCATTAGGAGCCCTGTTCCTAGCTCCTCTCCTGAGCCTGATGAGACTCCTCAAGATGTCTCTAGCTTTCTTATGACCATCTCGATACTAGGAGAGACCCCTTCCCAAATCTGATTGAGAACCAGTCAGTCACCAGCCCTCTCTCCTCACTCTGACATGCATGCTGCCTTCTGTGTGGTAGTTGATCCCTATTCCAGGCTTTAGCTGCTAGTCCACGCCTGAATGAAGGGGTGGGACCATGGCAGTAACGGGGTCCTGAGTGCTCTGCCTTCTGCCTCAGTGTGAGTAGGTTGCCAACCTCAAACCCATTGTTAGGGTATAGTAGTGTAGTACCTCCTCTCCTGCGGGAAAGGGGCAGGGCAAGGTGTTTTGTTTTTTGTTTTTTTAAATGGACAGTTTGGGGCTTTCCATCTTGGTGATTTGGAAAGTTAACTTTCCCCAAAAGGTTTGATCCCATTTCAAATGAATGTCTGTCCGTTCTATAAACAGAGCAGATCTCTCTTGGTCAATATAACCAAGGTCATAACACAGGCAAAATAATGTTAGTTATTACGTATGAGGTCATCAGAATTGCTAACCGCAAGCAATCAAAAATCATGGGTCAGGCCCTAAAAAATCAGGAGATTGTCTTAAAAACCATGAGATTTAATAAATTATAAATTTGGGTTCTTTTTATTTTCCTTCGGAGTCCATGGTTTTCACTGAAACCATGAGGGCTAGAAGCTTACTTTTAAACGAAAGCTGAGATTTTCGCAGAATAATCTTATTGTAGCAGCTGGGGCGTTAAGAAAAATAGCAAATGTAGTAAAACTCATGATACAATCAGTGACAACACTGGATAATTCAGCACACAAACTAGAAACTAATAAAGATGAAAACTTGTGTTGGTTTATACAGAGATCACAAATGCAGTCATCTATAAAATGGGCATGATTATGCTTACGCAATTCATGGGGTCCCCTAATGCTCAACTTATGAATATTTGTAATGTGTCTTAGCTCCAAACATGGAAAACACTATATAAATTAAGTATAATACTGTACTATTGGGCTGGCTGAAAATTGTCTATCAAAACTGTTTTTCCATAGAAAATTAGGTTTTTGGTTGAATTAATTTTTTCACTAAAAGTATCTGCTTTCTGTGGGAAATTATCATTATTTTGCTGGTTGTTGAAAAACGGACCACTGAAAAATATAAATCTTTTGAGTTTTTGACCCCAAACTGAAACATTTCTGCTGAAAAACGTTATTTTGATTTTGAAATGTCACCAGAGATCTTTAGTGCAGGCTAGAGCATTGTAGTGATATTTTGTCTTAAATTTTGTCAGGATGAAATATCTTTCCACCCACTCTAGAGAAAAAAGCAGCATGTATGGAATAGAGGGCAAAGGTAGGATTTAGGAGCCTTTCACATATTGCAGTGAAATACTTGATATTATCTTCTTTCCTGTCCCCCTGCCCCTCACCCACTCACCAACCTCTTCCAATCTGACATTTCCAGTTTCCCAACACAAGTGTCAGCAGCAACCAAATGTGAGTGGCTGGATGGCGTTTTGCAGTGCAAAGGGGATTAACACCTTCCAGTCTCATGGTCAGTCAGTTTTCAGTTTCCAAGTGAAATAATCTCAACCTAAGAAATTGAGAAACCCTTGATTTTTGTGCTTTTCATTCCCTTGATAAAGTCTGGTTAGGGAGAGAGGGCGTTGTTCGTTTTTTGTGATACTCTCAATACACACCATTTATCACCCTTTGCCACGATAAACTAGAATGAACGAAGCAGCATGAACAAATATACTATAAGGAACAATCCTGATATGATAGCTGCCTGGACTAGACCTGCTAGGTCTTTCACATCTCTGACTTCTATTGTTTTAAATTCTCATTGATTTCTGTGTCTCTGTGACGGGTTGGAACCCCCTTCTGGGATGTCACCTGATGTGCTGGGATTTCACTGAGCCTGCCTACTCCACCAGCCTGGACTCCCTTTCCCTGTTTTGCTGAATCAGGCTCTCCGGCCTCTGGCAGCACACACACACAGGTAGGGATCACCACCTATAGAATCACACAGAGGCTGCAAACAGCTCTCCAGGGGAAGGTTCGGCGAGGAAATTGCCCAGCACTCAAGTGCAGGAAAAATACACCCAAGATGATAATGTCTTGCGCTGGATAGAGAGATCTGCACAGCACAAGGTCATAAAAATTTGCCCTCTCCCTCAATGTGAAGAGATATGCACAACTTCTTCCCCTCCTGCCCCCGCAGTTTAAATTGCACCAACTGGGTTATGTTATAAACAAGAAATAAGTTTATTAACTATAAAAGGTAAATTTTAAGTGATTTTAAGGGATAGCAAACAGAACAAAGCGGATCACTAAACAAATAAAACAAAACACGCATACTAAGCTTAAGATCTTAAAGAGACTGGTTTCAAGAAGTAATTTTTCACCCTAAATGTTATTTTAGACAAGTTGCAGTGTTTCTGTAGCTAAGAGTTCCAGTTATCTCTTCTTACAGACTGGACCCCTGTCTCAATCTGGACTCACCCCTGCCTTTCCCCTCAGGTTAGTTCCTTTGTCTCTTCAGGTATTTTCAGCAGTCTTTCTTCTTGGGTAGGCATGAGGTGGGAATCTTTTGTTTCCCAGTCTTGACCTCCCCTCCCCCCCCCCTTTTAGTGGAAAATTACTAGAAGTCCAAGATAGTGTTGAGTACCAGCTGACAGGACCACCTGACCCAGTAGTGTCACAGCTATGTCCCAGGACCCCTCTCAGGAAGGAGAGAGATTAGTATCTTTAAAGTCTTATTGTTTCTTCCTAATGGCCTATCAAAGCTGATAGCCTGTTGTCTTGTGGGTGTCTCCCAAATACACACACAGTTGTAATTGTTACATAGTCAATATTTCTAACTTCAGATACAGAATTGATACATGCATGGATAATCCCATTCAGTAAATCACAACCTTTCCAATGATACCTTACATGAGCTATCTTGCATAAATTATACCTTAGTTATGCCATATTCATATCATAACCATATTTCTATGAAGAATATGGGGTATAACGTCACAGCCCTTGCTCTGGGCACTTTAATATTCTGTGGGTTCTCACCAGATATCTCGATAGCAAGCCAGAATAATTAGTAAATCAATGGGCTGCATCAGTGTAAATATAATATCTGGCCGTTTTTCAGAGGATTTCAGTACATGATTATTTATTTATCGTTTGTATAACAGTGGGGACCTGGAAGCCCCAACGGAAATCGAGGCCCAGTTGATGTACACACACTTAGTAAGGATCCCTGACATGAGGAGCTAACAATCCAAACAGACAAGGCAGACAAAGTGTAGGACAAAGGAAGTTCTATCATCTTCATTTTACGGGCAGGGAACCAAGGTAAAGAGATTGTGACACCCCATGATCATACAGGGAGTTTGGGTTGAGGAATTGAATCCAGTTCTCCTGAATCCCAGTTCATTGACCACAAGGTCATCCATCCTCCTTGTCAACATAATTGCTTTTCAGTAATATTTACTTTTTTCCTAAGGAAAAATCCAGCACACACGACACTTCTTTATTCTGTTTGTGTCGTGCCCCATCCCCCCATCACCCCCCACCCCCGGTTCTGCTTTGGTTCTTTCCCCGTGCCCATGACAATAGTATTGGAGTTCCCGAGATGATGGTGTGTGGTGTACAGAGTGAAAAGGACGCTGGTTGAACTGTGTGTTTAGTGATCTCCTTCCCATCCATATGTTCTTGTGTTTCTTGACTGTTGTTGTTTTGTATGATTTAATGGGAATTTCTTGGCTTGTTTGACCTTTTTATAGGGGAAAAAGAAAACTTTTTAAAAGACATTTTGTACTTCCTGCAGCCAATGTGCCCTCTGCTCATCTCCCTGGAGCAAACATTGTGGATATGGGTTTTAGAAGCATTACATTCCTGGCTTTTTCCAAGGTCACTTTTATAACATTGAGCTGCTGCCCGGAGATGGGGAAATTAGTTATCTCACATTTACGATTTGATATCAGCCCAAACAATTAAACATTTTTAAAGCTGGCCACTATCTTTTTGCCAGTGTTTGATGGCTGAACTGTTGTCACATTTGGCTGAATTACAGCTAAGGGGATGGAGCAGAGTCACTGTCTGAAGGGCCTGAACATCACAAAGAGAAATTAATTGTTTGGGGTGATTAGAATTGTGATGGGATGGAAGAGGGAAATATGGGCAGATATCAGGAAAAATTTCCTAATGATGAACCCCCTATTAGGCTATGCTATGGAAGGGGTATAAGCACCATCTCGAGAGGTGTTTAAAACTAACATAGCAACTAGATTATAGAGAGAGAGAGACAGACAGACAGACAGACAGACACCGACCCACCCCCCCTGTGTTTCCAGGGAAGACTAGCTGACCCTTACTAGCTCCAGTCCATCTCTAACATCCAGCAGTCAGATCCTCAGTGGGTGTAAGTAGGCCTCGCTCCTTTGAAGTTAATAGAGCTGTGTCGGTGTACACCAGTTGTGGAACTGGCCCTAAGTTTTTATGACGTTAAGGCCTGATTCTCCTCTCTGTTATACTCGTTTTACATTGGGTGTGACTCCATTCTTCTTAGCATATGCGCAACATGCCTCAGGTGGCATGTGACCAGGATTCATCACCAAATTTGGTCTGCTGGTTGGATCATTAGCTTCCCCGGACCCGTCCGCGTACTGACTGAGAGCGTGACATGAATGCTAACTCTATTGATTTCAATGGTTTCATATTGCCATATAACTGCTATAATCAGGCTTGCCATCTCCTATGCATTACACTCGCTGAATTCTGCTTCTGCTTCCCATCTACTCCATAGTCCTGGTAAATCACTGGCTGCTATGTCCAAGTGTCTGTCTTCCTAAATTCTACAGCTATTGGTTTTTCGTAGAAGGTGCTCAGGTACTGTGCAGCACTCACCACTGTGTAGCAGCGTAAAACCCAACGATAGATAAACATTAGCCCTCTGTTCAGGGACTCCCTTCCCATCAGTTCCTTTCTCTCACCACCCTCCTGTTCTGTCTCTTGATGATAATGAAGTCTTCACTGGACAGCACCGTCTGCTGAGTAAGAAGGCTGACCTCTGGGAAAAGCTTCTCCCATCTGTCTTCATTAACG
Organism: Terrapene triunguis; assembly: GCF_002925995.2. Lineage (NCBI taxonomy): Eukaryota > Metazoa > Chordata > Testudines > Emydidae > Terrapene > Terrapene triunguis. The sequence continues at coordinate 5,407,708 of NW_020699449.1, read as the reverse complement.
TCCTGCAGCTCATGACACCATAGTCTTCATATGGGGTGCTGTTTAGCACAGCTGGCTGTCAGCATTTGAAAGCAGTGATGCAAATACCTCTTAAAAATGTCCACCATATGGAGCAGCCCCTTGGAGATAGACGGGTGATGAGCAAAAAGGTTGTTTTTCCTTTGATGCTTGTGTGCCATATTTCTTCAGTTCACTGCTGAACACAAGCCTTTTGTGTCTCTTGTTACTATATGACTTGGGCCCTATAGAAAATGTGACCATGACAAATACACACAGCCCCTTGAATTACTTCTCACCTTCACAACGCCCCAAAGAGAGAGCACCAGGATGTGACATGTTCTGTCCTTGGTTACATCTTTGCATCTTGGTTACACCCACAAAACCCAGTGACTGCAATGGGGTTGCGCAAGTGTAACTAAGGCTGGGATTTGGCTGACTGTTCCCTTGCGTTGTGGTTGCACATGATTGTGTTTGTAAGCATCTCTGAATTGACACAGACCCTGGGAGCGCTTTTGTGCTTGGGCAGCTGTGACTGAAACCCACCAGCCAACACAATGGAGAAGCACAGGCAACAATGTAAGACAAGAACCAGAATCTGCGTTCTGCCTATGCAGGTTGCTTTTGGAAGGCTGCAGATGGCATACAATCGCAGCCGTGTGGCTGTGACGAAGCAAGCTCATTTAATTGCAGACGAGGAAGAGAGCTGATGGGTTGCTGAAATACTGTTTGGCTGTCATGCTGTCAAAATGAAATAATCCTCTCCTGTTTCTTAAGTGCCAGAAGGTTTTCCCCCTGTATTAGGATTATCTTTATTTTCCCCATCCTGCTGCAGCCTGGGATAACCTTCTTTAGGTGTGTCCATTCAAGCACCAGACTTTCCCTTCCCGCTATTGCTGGGCAAAGCTGCCTCCCCATGCCTGAGCAGAGTTAGAAGTAAGCCAGGTGCTAATAGACTGCAGCCCATTTTACTGTCACACTTCCTGGAGAAGAGCTAGACAGTCTGACCCAGTCACTGTTGAGCTGGACTGATAATTTGGTGCCACAAAGAGGAACTGAGCAGGCATCCCTCACAAGAGAGAGACCCCTGAACCTTTTTGTTGTTGTGGGTTTTCTTTTCCACCACAAAGCTTACTTATGCAGCAAGAGTAGGGAAATATCAAATCACTTTCCTCGTTTCAGATGCATTTGGTGGGAGAAACAAAGCCTTGTGGTTATGAATTGAACCTCAAAGAATTCTTTTTAGCTGAAGGAGACCATGAAGCCAAGCTGTGACTGCTTCGGTTTTCCGAAGGTCTGACAGAAGACACGCTCCTAACCACAAGAGTGAGTTCCTTCCCACGCAAATAAGCGATGGGAGTTTCTTAGAACACAGACCCTCATTAGTCTGCAGAAGAGAAGAATGGGATTTGAAAGCTACTTTCAGCTACCTGAAAGGGGGTTCCAAAGAGGATGGATCTACACTGTTATCAGTGGTAGCAGATGACAGAACAAGGAGTAACAGGCTCAAGTTGCAGTGGGGGAGGTTTAGGTTGGATATTAGGAACAACTTTTTCACTAGGAGGGTGATGAAGCACTGGAATGAGGAGGTGGTGGAATCTCCTTCCTTAGAGGTTTTTAAGGTCAGGCTTGACAAAGCCCTGGCTGGGATGATTTAGTTGGGGATTGGTCCTGCTTTGAGCAGGGGGTTGGACTAGATGACCTCCTGAAGTCCCTTCCAACCCTGATATTCTATGATTCTATGGTTCTAAGAATAAAAGTGTCTCCTTTTTCAAAGGTGTCATTCTTTACTTGGCTGATCCTCTGGGCATATTTAAAATCTCTGGGATGATGAGCAAATGAATGGCTGAGGTGACTGCCTGATAACTGTTAGATGTGACTTTGAATGAGAACCCACTTTCCAAGTGGGGAAAAAGAGATGACCACAAAAAAAGCCAAACGTACCTGCAGCTTGATGTGAGTCAGGTTTACTCCACCTCTGACACACACTGTTTCTTCCTCCTCGGGACTCACAATTAGTCGCATGCCTCAGGAGCGCCGGCACAGTCGTGGCTGTTCACAAAGCTACAGCAGAAGTTTTCAGCCCCTTCTTCCCATAACATGAATCAGCAGCACTCAGAATCGGGACAAGGGAAGTAGACCCAGCACTGACCTATGAAGTCAGAAACACCCAGGATGAGAGAAATCTAACGTTTGACATTAGATGGAAGTTTTAAAAAAAGTGCATCTTGCTTTCTTTAAATGCCAAACTGTAATGTTGGTAAGGGGAAAATGTCCTCTTTTAATAGCCAGATGGTCACCTGAGTCCAGATACTGTATTATATAGTTTACCATAAAACATGTATACCAATGTTAGTTTAGTGTAATAATGGGAAATAATGTTCATATACTGTCAATCCTAATAAGCTTTAACACAAAGAAATTTGTCCAGTAATAGACAAATCTGTAAAGTGTGGAGCAATTGAGGACGATCCAAACCACATGCCTGGATGAAGTCAGGCCTTTTATAAAGTGTCAGCAAATTTTTAGGCATCAGAACAATAAGGCAATTTAAAATGTATACGCTTTAAAATTAGTTACATACCAGGCTGTCTTTATACGTAAACTGAAGTCTTATAGGGTTTGTTTTTTTTAACTGCAATTCTCAAAGTGCGCTCTGCAAATGAAGGTAAGTATGATTATCCTTGTGTCACAGATGGGGAAATGGAGACAGAGATAATTTATAAGGCCAAAATTCTCTGCCTTAATTTTGGATATCCAGCCTCTCTTGGAAATACGGGCCTAAGCCATTGCTCACAGTCACGCAGTAAGTCAGTGGCGGAGCCAGGAATAAATGGTTACCAAACCTCATAATGTTTGGTATTTTTTAAAGCCCCGGCTCCTGGAGCCATGTGAATACATGAGGGTCTCAACTTTCATTTAAAATAAAACTATAAGTTTCTAGCCCTGGTTGCAGAGAGAAAACTGAAGATACATAAAAAGAACCCCAGGTGTATTACAAAAAAACCCCAAAAAACAGTCTCATATACCTCTCATGATTTTTGGTGCCAGATTCATGATTTTTGAACGCTTGGGGTTGGAAATACAAAATAGTACTCAGGTCTCTTGCCTTGTAGTCCCATGTCCTCTCTGCTAGAGCATGCTGCTTCCTTACCCTGACAAAAAGCTCTTAGTGTTTTAGGAATCTCAGTTTTTAATTGGTTTAGTTTCATCTTATTTTTTTGCAATGAGTGTCTCTGCCCAGATGGTTCCCTGTAAATAATGCTGGTGAGGAAGGAGGCTGTTGGAGGCAGTGAGAGTTAGCACACTAGACTGGAACCGATTTGAAATGGACAGCTTCCTGTTTGGGGCATGTCAATTCCTCTTTTCTTCTTCAACTGGACGACAACGATTTCGAGGCTTTGGCCCCAGTTCTGCTCTCCTTTACAGGACTGTAAGTGAAAAGCAAACTCCATTGACGTAAGCGGCATGTTATGGGTGTAAAACCAGCATAACGAGAGGAGATTCAGGCCCTTTGTGTTCTTCATAAATTGGCTCACTTTGACCAGTGGAGCTTTTAAGGCTCTTAAGGTAACCGCGCCTATCATTTCCAGGTGGTGAGACACATGGAGGGGTTGCAATAAACAGGCTACATTAGTGTTTTTGGTCATGCTGTAACTCAAGCTAAGAGACCGCCAATAACTCAGGCTAACTAACACATTCATCAATTCTAACGTAGATGTTCCACACACATTCCCATTCTGAGTTTCAGCATGACCAAAATCTCTGGCGGAGACAACCCTGAAGAGAACTGTGCAGCACATTTAATTGTTTTCTGAGAGGAAAACTGAAAACAAATAAATTGCAGCTTGTTGACACCAAAGAATCAGTCACTTGTGTAAAGTAAAATATTTGTCAGCAGAAGCACGGTAAGACTTTGGCTTTGCAGGTTCCATGCCTTGTGCAGACAGTTAGATCACGGAGCGCTCGGGACTTCCCTTTGAAGAAGCAGCTGTCCTGCACAAGAGCTGGGAAGCCTTACAGTGAAATAAGTGATGACATAAATGTTCAGGCTGAAAAAATCTTCCTGTGGAATGTAGCCTTCGGCTGAAATGAAGGATTTACTTGTTATCTCTCCTGTCATCTGCCTGAGCTGATCCGAGCATGCCTCCTATTATGGGATCTCAGCTGTTAACAGAGACAAAACTTCCTTTCATTCCTTTTTATTAATACGTGTCTTACCAGTTCTGTTTCTAAAACAAAACCAAAAATCTCTGTCCTTCCATTATCAAAGCTAACATGGGTGAGAATGATACTTCTTTTTAAGTGTTTAAGCAGACTTTGATTTACACCCAGAATTCCCATAGGGGTTATCCATACAGTCAACATGGATTCACCAAGGGGAAGTCGTGCCTGACTAACCTAATTGCCTTCTATGATGAGATAACTGGCTCTGTGGATGAGGGGAAAGCAGTGGATGTGTTATTCCTTGACTTTAGCAAAGCTTTTGATACGGTCTCCCACAGTATTCTTGCCGCCAAGTTAAAGACGTATGGGCTGGATGAATGGACTGTAAGGTGGATAGAAAGCTGGCTAGATCGTCGGGCTCAACGGGTAGTGATCAATGGCTCCATGTCTAGTTGGCAGCCGGTTTCAAGCAGAGTGCCCCAAGGGTCGGTCCTGGGGCCGGTTTTGTTTAATATCTTTATTAATGATCTGGAGGATGGTGTGGACTGCACTCTCAGCAAGTTTGCAGATTACACTAAACTGGGTGGCGTGGTAGATACGCTGGAGGGTAGGGATCGGATACAGAGGGACCTAGACAAATTAGAGGATTGGGCCAAAAAAAACCTGAGGTTCAACAAGAACAAGTGCAGAGTCCTGCACTTAGGATGGAAGAATCCTATGCACCGCTACAGACTAGGGACTGAATGGCTAGGTAGCAGTTCTGGAGAAAAGGACCTAGGGGTCACAGTGGACGAGAAGCTGGATATGAGTCAACAGTGTGCTCTTGTTGCCAAGAAGGCTAACGGCATTTTGGGCTGTATAAGTAGGGGCATTGCCAGCAGATCGAGGAACGTGATTGTTCCCCTTTATTCGACATTGGTGAGGCCTCATCTGGAGTACTGTGTCCAGTTTTGGGCACCACACTACAAGAAGGATGTGGAAATATTGGAAAGAGTCCAGCGAAGGGCAACAAAAATGATTAGGGGTCTGGAGCACATGACTTATGAGGAGAGGCTGAGGGAACTGGGATTGTTTAGTCTCCAGAAGAGAAGAATGAGGGGGGATTTGATAGCTGCTTTCAACTACCTGAAGGGGGGTTCCAAAGAGGATGGAGCTCAGCTGTTCTCAGTGGTGGCAGATGACAGAACAAGGAGCAGTGGTCTCAAGTTGCAGTGGGGGAGGGCTAGGTTGGATATTAGGAAACACTATTTCACTAGGAGGGTGGTGAAGCACTGGAATGGGTTACCTGGGGAGGTGGTGGAATCTCCTTCCTTGGAGGTTTTTAAGGCCCGGCTTGACAAAGCCCTGGCTGGGATGATTTAGTTGGGAATTGATCCTGCTTTGAGTAGGGGTTGGACTAGATGACCTCCTGAGGTCCCTTCCAACCCTGATATTCTATGATTCTATGATTCTATTTACAAAAGATGTATTCATTCCATTTGGATTTTGTTGCTTTTATTTTCTCTCATCTATATTTCTTTTGCTATTTATTGTCAGAATCACATGGGCTTCTTAGTCGGGATAAAGAAATATGGGGGGGGGAGAATTTAAGAGCGTGGGACCCACTGAATTTCTGTGGGGGCTCGAGCACCTAAATCCCTTGGGCACTTTCAAAAATCTCCCCTAAAAACAAGTATTCCATGTCTCATAATTTGGGGAAAGGTGAAAGGGAAGGGTGAGCTAATAATGATATCTGTTCTTGCAAGAATCTCAGAATATGGAAGCAAAGTGCCAGGAGCAATTAGGACAGCATACATATATGTCTCAAAAATAGTGGCTGGTTTTGTGCCCCCGCTCCCCGCATCTCTATGACACTTGGGCAGTGAGATGCAGGAGACCAGGGAGAATTTCCCCAGTGCATGAGTTGTGTAGGGCCGACAAAAGTGGCACTACACTGCCCCCTTGCAGACTCTGTCTTATGAGACTGTGTCAGAGGAAGAGAGATTAGCTGCATCACTCAGCTCTGCTGAGCATTCTGGGTCGTAGGCAGCCCTGGGGAAGCTGCCATAAATTAGAGCAGCCCTGGGCGCCATTTTAGACCCTTTAATAGACCTTACAGCTCCTTTGTAATACTCTCAGTGCAAGAGAGAGGAGCTGCTGTTGAGGTTATTTGTGCAGTTAGTGATCTAGTTACTATTCGTGTATCAGAGATTGCAGTGTGCTATTATTTTTTCCCCAGGGTAGAGTCTTCCGTATCCCACATTGGGGTCTTTGGGGTACACTTTCAAAGTGGTGCTTTAGCTGGGCAATGCCTCTTGGGAGCTACACTGCTAAAAACCCTGTGCTGTATTGTGGAAATGGCCCCTATGTCTCCACTACTTGCCATGCTGTTGGCCCAAGAGGATTGAGTGGGGACTTGCTTTCTGAGCCTTTCAAAGAGTCCCTAGTGTCAATTGACTTCCATCTTCGTTTTCCAGTAGCTGGAATGGCCTTAAAGAAACTGTACAGTCCAAGAGTCCAATTCTGCCCTTGGTCAGACACAGCTCTCCCTGAGCTCATGGTGAGGTTTATGCACAGGTCTGAGGTTAGCATTTGGGTCTAAGCTTTTATGTCATAGAATCATAGAATATCAGGGTTGAAAGGGACCTCAGGAGATCATCTAGTCCAAACCCCTGCTCAAAGCAGGACCAATTCCCAGCTATTTTTTTTTTTTTTGCCCCAGATCCCTAAATGGCCCCCTCAAGGATTGAACTCACAACCCTGGGTTTAGCAGGCCAATACTCAAACCACTGAGCTTTTGTTTGCTTGCTTCTTTTTGAGGCTATGTCTCTTATTCTGGTAAGATCCATGATTTTAGCTGTGTGTTAGCCTAATGATTCCTACCATGCCCTGGGATGGGTGGCACCTGCATGGGTGAGGGGCTATACCTCTCACCTTATCTGTGCCCACGAGAAGATATTTTACCCCTTCTTCTAACCAGCTCCCACTGCTGCTTCAGTGTAGGCCATAAGCCCAGACCCCCCATGCCTTGAACCTGCTTCCATTCCTGCTGTACAAACTGGGTCTCTGCAGTGGAAGTATGTGCACTGTGCGTGTTTTCTCTCTGTCTGCTCATGCACCTAGATCCATCTTTGCTGAGCCAGCACTAGCTCCTGTGCCCAGAATTGTCTCCAGGGTCTAGTTCTGAAAAGAAAAGAAATATGTTTTTAAAAACATTTAAGCAGATCTGGTGAACAACCTCCCCAGTTAATATGTAGCTAGTCTCTCTGTCACAAAGGATAGTGGATAATGCCTTTCTACCAGCACCAGGGCAGGGTAAAAACATTTTCATTAGGGACAATGGGCTTGATCCTGCAAGGTATTGAGCATTCTGGCCCTAATCCAGCAAAGCCACTTCTGTGCTGAAAGTTAAGCACATGCTTAAGTCGTTTGTTAGATCAGGGCCAGAATGTCAGCACCTTGCAGGACTGAGTCCTATGATACTCATAGACTCATAGACTTTAAGGTCAGAAGGGACCATTATGGTCATCTAGTCTGACCTCCCGCATGATGCAGGCCACAAAAGCTGACCCATCCAATTTCCCTTATCTCAGCTGTTGAACTCTCCAGATCGTGATTTAAAGACTTCAAGTCGCAGAGAATCCTCCAGCTTGCGACCCCTGCCCTATGCTGCGGAGGAAGGGCCTCTGCCAATCTACCCTGGAGGAAAATTCCTTCCCGACCCCAAATATGGCGATCAGTAGAACCCCGAGCATACAGGCAAGATTCTCCAGCCGGACCCACATTTTACCAGCGATGGCACGTTATTGCCTAATTGACTAAAATCACGTTATCCCATCAAACCATTCCCTCCATAAACTTATCTAGCCTAATCTTGAAGCCAGAGAGGTCTTTCGCCCCCACCATTTCCCTCGGAAGGCTGTTCCAGAATTTCACCCATCTGACGGTTAGAAACCTTCGTCTAATTTCAAGCCTAAACTTCCCCACGGCCAGTTTATATCCATTCGTTCTCGTGTCCACATTAGTACTGAGCTGAAATAATTCCTCTCCCTCCCTGGTATTTATCCCTTTGATATATTTAAAGAGAGCAATCATATCCCCCCTCAGCCTTCTTTTGGTTAGGCTAAACAAACCGAGCTCCTCGAGTCTCCTTTCATAGGAAAGGTTTTCCATTCCTCGGATCAACCTAGTGGCCCTTCTCTGTACCCGTTCCAGTTTGAGTTCATCCTTTTTAAACATGGGAGACCAGAACTGCACACAGTACTCCAAATGAGGTCTCACCAGCGCCTTGTATAACGGAAGCAGCACCTCCTTGTCCCTACTAGAAATACCTCGCCTAATGCATCCCAAGATCGCATTAGCTTTTTTCACAGTCACGTCACATTGCCGGCTCATAGTCATCCTGCGATCAACCAGGACTCCGAGGTCCTTCTCCTCCTCCGTCACTTCCAACCGATGCGTCCCCAGCTTATAACTAAAATTCTTGTTAGTCATCCCTAAATGCATCACCTTACACTTCTCACTATTAAATCTCATCCTATTATTATTACTCCAATTTACAAGGTCATCCAAGTCACCCTGCAGAATATCCCGATCCTTCTCCGAATTGGCAATGCCTCCCAACTTTGTGTCATCCGCAAACTTTATAAGCCCACTCCTACATTCGGTTCCGAGGTCAGTAATAAATAGATTAAATAAAATCGGACCCAAAACCGAACCTTGAGGAACCCCACTGGTGACCTCCCTCCAACCTGACAGTTCACCTTTCAGTACTACCCGCTGCAGTCTCCCCTTTAACCAGTTCTTTATCCACTTCTGGATTTTTATATCGATCCCCATCTTTTCTAATTTAACCAGTAATTCCTCATGCGGTACCGTATCAAACGCTTTACTAATACCTTCACTTAAAGCTAGTATTATAGTCACTACTGTGATTATAGTTACTTCTCTTTAATGATTTTTTTGCCAGTATAACAATGTAATCTTACCTGGTAAACTAGCCTGCTAATGACACTGTACAGTTAAAAACCAGGGTTGTTACATGGCACAACCACTGTATTGGAATCTCTCTAAGTCTTCTAGAATATTATTAATTTTCATTCCGGATGTACTGGATAGTGAAGCAGAAAGGCTATGAGCATTGTTAGGATGTACTGTGATGAGTTCCCCCCCCGTGTCCTATTTGGAACTGGGGTACCACTGAGCCCACCTGACCCACCAGCCTGGGCTCCCTTTTACACTGTGGTGCTGTGATAAGTTGCCAAGCTCTCCAAGCCTGTTCTTTCATCAGCATACACACAGATAGGGACACACCCAGCTGAAGCTTCCCGCATAGATGCTGAGATCAGCTCTGCATGGGAAGGCTCAGCTAAGGCACCTCCCAGTTGCTAAGGCACGCCACCCCCCCTTCCGGAGTGCATACCCAAAATTGTACCGTCTTGCGCTGCACAGAGAACTGTACAGTGCAAGCTCATGAAATTCGCCCCCTCTCTCAATGTGGAGGAAACTATGCAACAGCTTTCTGCCCCAAGTATGATTTCCACACTGGTTTTAGACAAAACAAAAACAAGTTTATTAACTACAAAAGGGTAGATTTGAAGTGATTATAGTGATAGAAACCAGATCCAAGCAGATTACCTTAGTAAATAAACAAAACTGCAAACTGATCTTAACACACTAAATAGGTAGGATATGAATTAGCAAGTTCTCACCCTGAGAGATAAATAGGCTGGCAGATTCTTAAGGCACAAGCTGCCTTGGCTTTCCCAGATTTTCATACACAGGCTAAAAATCGCTCTAGCCTGGGAACATCACTTCCCAGAGATCAGTCCTTGCCCCTCAGGTGTTTCCAGGTGTGTTGTTGCAGGGAGAGTGAAGTACCCTCATGATGTCATTGTCCCCCTTTTATATCTTCTCCCCACTTGCTGGAAAGCTCTTTTGCTGTGATCTGGGCCAAACCGTTCCCATTGTGTAGTGCTATCGCTGAGAGGTTTCTATTGTACGCAGTTCCTGGGGTAATCCTTGTACTTGTGTGCATTTCCTCAATAAGCCATTAACATTGTTTGGCCTTTTTACTGTTGTACCTGAAAGGCTGCTTGTGGGTGTTTTCAGCCTCACAACATGTTTCAGTAACACATACATAGGCAAACTTCATAACTTCACATATGACGATAGCACATACCATCCAATGAGATATTAATGTCTAGCAGATCAAGACTTTTAGAATGATACCTCACAAGCAGGGCCGGCTCTAGGATTTTTGCCGCCCAAGGCAAAAACAATTTTGGCCGCCGCCGCTCCCCCCCCCCGTTTTTTAATTACCCCACCCCCGGCCCCGCCTCAACTCTGCCCCTTCCCTGCCTCCTCCCCCCAGGCTCTCAAGCCTAGGAGGGAGGGGGAGAAGCGGCGCCTGCGCCGCGGCCGCTCGGAGTCTCCTCCTCCCTCCCAGGTTTCAGAGCCTGGGAGGGATGGAACCTGGGAGGGAGGGGGAGTAGCGGCGCGCGAGCGGCAGCGGAGGTGAGCTAGGGCGGCCGGGGCACATTTTTAGGGGCGGCATTCTGGCGCCGGCCATGCCGCCCCTAAAAATGTGCCGCCCCAAGCACCAGCTTGTTTTGCTGGTGCCTAGAGCCGGCCCTGCTCACAAGACATACTTTGTACCAAACATATCCTAATTACATGACAGTGGTGAATACTGGGGTGCCAGGGTCTCACAGGTACATGATAAGATGTAGCAAAGAGTATAAGAATCTATAAAATCTCTCCAGTGTACAATTAGTTCTGTTCCTTTTCATATTCTTTAAGGGGAAGAGAAATGTACCTCAGCTGATAGGCCCATGTCTTGCAAACAGAGAGAGAAAAAGACAGGATGAAGACAAATTAAATGTATCTTGATGTAACTAAGCTCCTGATAGTTCAATGCTCAGTAACCATGTAATGCAACAGGGACAACAGATCACAAATCATTGAAGCCAACAGTTCTTCACCATTAGCACTAGCTGACAGCAACAGTAAGGTCCATTTTAATTTAAACCGATAGGGTTTGAGCAGAGTCCAGGACCCAGAAATTCATTCTGTAGCATTTTATATTTTAGTACAAAAGAGGCCAACTACACACGCTCTATAAATCATTTTCATGTTCTCAGCCTCCCTCTGGTGGGGCGTTCTGCTGCTTCCCTTTTGCCAGAAATCATGTGTCAGTTTCTCTGTTGCACTGAGCCCTGTGTAGTCATTTACACCAATGGAAAATGGTATCAAATGCTACTTAATCAGAGTAATGGTAGTTTAAATGACTTGGCAGTGGTGTAAGTGACTACACAAAATGTAGGGCAATGGAAATCAGGCCCAATGGCTGTTGATTATTTTTTGCTGATTTTTTTTTCATATCAGTAGATACGTTGAAAATTAATCTACAGCAAGTATTTCTAGTTCAATGGTATTTTATCCTTAAAAGTTAAATGGAAAAATGTTTCCAGCTTTTGGCTGTGGAGTCAGCTCTTTTCTTGATCAGCTCCGAATTCTCTTGGGGCTCTATGTCTTGCACACATTTTTGTTTTTGAGAGTTGACAAGCATTCACGTTCACCTGGAGCAGTTTTAAACCAGCAAATCAGAGGCACGGTGCTCCATATCCTGTTACAAATCCCATTCTCCCTGACTGAAATATTTTATTTGTAACCTATTTGTCAGTTTATATGCATGGAGAGTCAAGTTGAGCTTTCCATATGATTTTCCAGGATACTCTGCTAAGCCAAGGGGCACTGCTTTCTTTTAAACTCTCCATAGTGATTCCCAGTGACTGAAGACAGACTAAGAACGTAAAGACTATTAGCTGCAGACTCCAGCTGCTGAACTCTTGCCTACAGACCTCTGTTGGCTTCAGCAGATGTTTCTTCTTTTTAGCACTGGGTCTTTAATGAGCTACTTCCCCTCCCCTACCAGGGACAAACATCAACTGTAAAATCATCTGAAGATATTTAAAGATACCTATAAAGCTTTCCATCTGCTTACCACATTTGAAATCAGTTTACTGCCACATACCAATAGGATTATTACCACAAGAGAGACAAGCATAAAGAGCTCCAAGTTCACATTTCCAGTTGTCTACTTTGTCTTGAACAGTGCATATCTTTTTGTTTGTTTTAGTATTTTTGATTTTTTTCCTAAATAAATTCGAGTGCAAAGACACAAACATTGAGAAATTGTCTTTAGCTTTAACCTCAGAGAAAATCAAGGGCTTAACTTTTGTATTGTATTGTATCTATTGTAGCTTTTAAAATCTCTGTACTGTAATCATTTTGGCCAAGATTTTCAAAAGTGATTCGTGATTTGAGTGCTACAGTTTTTGGGTGCCCAGTTGTGACAACTTTTTAAAGGGCCCTGATTTTCCTATATTTGCACATGGTGCAGTGCAATGGAAAATCAGGCCCACGCTCTCTCCTGTACTGCACTTGTGGCTATACCGATACTGTAAATATTAACTGAACTTTGCTTCATGCTTTGTCTCCCCACTCAGACATCTGATTGCTGTCTGACCATCTCCAGAATAATTTTTCCTGATGACATGGTTATTTTTATGGCCAACAGAGGGGGTTTGGAAGGATAGAAAATACCTAGATTGTGCCTAGTTCCTCTTGGGGTCATTTTGCTCCTGCTGCACATCCACCCCTCCTTCTCTGGAAGGTTTGCCTGAGGGATATTTTATTTCATGCTTCTCTTCCCTGGCCTTGAACTCATTGTGTTGATTTACCTCCTGACTTTATAGCCCCCTTTTTTAATAGGACCATTGAGGAGTCCAGAGCAAATGAATGGCATTCCAAAGCATAGTGCACAAAGGCTTTCACCTTTCCACTTCTTGCCCCGGATTGTGGTGGGTCCCGCCTGTAAAATTGTCCTCTTGATTTTCAACCTCTGTGGAGTCAGATGGATGCACTCAAGCAAATTCAAAGGCTAGTGTTGCAAAGCTATAGAACCAAAGAGATGCAGGCTAAGAAAATCTCTTAAATCTCTCAGCAAGTCCCGAGGACAGGATGCGTCTCATTTCTAGATAAGATTCAGAGAAGAGGATTTTGGTCATGGGCTTCAAGCTGAGAGATCTTCACTGTGTTAGGAAACCTATTATTACACCTCTCAAGTTATTGGTGTAATTACTAATCCTGACCAGATATTGGCCATTTTCTCTCTCTCTCTCTCTCTCTCTCTCTCTCTCTCATATGTAGATGATGACAATAGTTAGTGCTTATTTTATATCTTCAAAGAATTGCCCAGACAGCTAACAGATCCCCACAACACCCTTGTGAGATATGTCAGCAACACTGGACCGGGTCCTGCTTGATTTATGCTCGTCTCCAGTTGTTGTGCACTGAGATCTTTTAAGACACTTCATAGTTCTGCAGTAGATAAGGGAGGTAGCTGTATGGCAGTCATTGCATGGCTAGTTGTTCCTCCTATTCTGCAGGAGGCAATCTGACAGCTACCGAAGAGAAGCATTGAAGCTTTACTCTGAAAACCTTTTGAGTCACTGCTGCCTCACTGGAAGTATTAAACCAGGTGTTGGGTTTTACTAGACTATTTTTGACTGATGAAGAGAGCAAGGTAATGCTCTTTTGATGTTCAGACACTTTCCAGGACACCCTGAGGAGGTGCTGGGGAGTCTGGTCTGCAGCCATGGTGTGTGATGCAACCTTTGTCCTCCTCTTATTACATTCTAATGTAATCACTAGAGAAACTCTGGCTTCATCCTTCTGGGGCAGGAGAAAGAGGTTTCTCCCAAGTGCTTTTTGGAGTACTGGAACCAACATTCTACAAAGGCTTGGTGGAAGCTTTTTAAACAAAAACTCTCAATGGTTCTTAATTTTTTGGAACTGCTTATCCCGTTCCTAGCTCTTCCTCTTCCTCCTCATGACGCATCCGAAATGGATGCAGCCTCCTCGCAGATTGAATGCCACCTGGATGGATCTCTAGCTAGGCCCTTAGACAGTCTGGCAGGATGTTCAGTCTGTCTGTCTTTGGCAAGTTCTGAACCAGAATTCCATTGTTCTTTTCCCGAATGCTTTGTTAGAGCCACCTCATTTTCCTATTTCCAGTTTGGAGCAGTGTTCGTTCATTTAAGCAGAAATGACTATATGACTTCAATAGAAATTAAAAAATCTTCATGCTTTCTTTAGGCAGCACTAACAAATTCAGGATGTGTAGCGATAACTGTTGGATTCAGGCCCCTTGCAGGTCAGGAAGGTTCTAGGGATAGTTTTATTAAATTAGTTAGCAGTATTGCCAATTCCAAGCATTCAGAAACCATGAGTCAGGCCCCAAAACTGTGAGAAACAACAAATGGGATGTTTTTATTTGCCTTCTGGTTTTTGATCCTTTAGTGTTCACATTTGTAGGCTTTGCTTGTTAACTATAAAAGGCAAAAAATTTACTTAAAAGAGAAGAAAGCAGAGATTCTCACACACTAACATGACTCCAGGAGCTGGGGCCTTAAGAAAAACACCAAATATTGCAAGACTTATGATAAAATCGTGAGACATGTCAATACTGTCAGTCCCACATCAAACAAATTGACATGTTAGGGGCACTTTGTCACTAAAGTTCTTCTTCAAGAAAAATGGAGGAGTGGGCTTCATGGGAGAAGGGCCAACTTGAAAGAAGACAGGATGGCAGAGCAGGTCAGTAAGGGAGTTCCAGGTGCCAGGGCCATGTGATGTAAGGTCTGGAAGTGAGAGCATGAGAAGGAAACAAAGGGAGCAGAGCAAAAAACATTGAGGAGGAAAGTGAAAAGCGAAAGCAGAGAGGTAGGAGCTAAACCTCTGATTCTGCAAAGCACAGAAGCATGTGCTTAAAGTTAAGCATATGCTGAAATCCATCCCTGTTCAGAACAAGACCTAAACCAAAATCCACTGAAGTCGGTGGAAATTTCTCCATTGACTTCAGAGAGATTTTAATCAGGCCTTCAAGCATTCTATTAATGCTTAAATGCTTTGCTCGAAATGGGTGGAGTTAAGCACATGTTTAAGTGCTTAGCTTAGGTCCCGATTCAGCAGAGTAGGTTCTTACGGGTAAGGACGTGGAATTATGGTATGGCCAGAGCAACGTAAGGTTCGAACTTTAGCTCAGAGAGGCAGAAAAACTCAATTAATAGGTAAGATATTAAACCTTTCCTGCAATGCAGAATTTTTTTGTCAGTGAAATTAAGGAAAATCTTTTAGGTGTGTGACTTAAACTAGGACAGCTCAAGTATAGTAGGAGGTGATAATTACTTGAGCTATTCAGAAAGGACAACTGCTTTTGGAAGGTCGTTTTTGGTTATGTGTTTTGGCAAGGGAAGATTTATGTATTGAATAACCAGGCTGTACATTTGCCCTTAGTTGTTGTTGTGGGTTTTTTTTTAACATATATAATTCTAAGCTGTGTTTGGAGGTGCCTCATATAGTCATTTCTGCAGCATGCAGCTCACTGTGGAGTAGGGTGACCAGACAGCAAATGTGAAAAATCAGGACAGGAGGTGGAGGGGTAGTAGGAGCCTATATAAGAAAAAGACCCCAAAGATCGGGACTGTCCCTATACAATTGTGACATCTGGTCACCCTACTGTGGAGCTAGCAGGGCTGTTGGCTAGAGTAGTGACGTAGCAGGACAGCCTGAAAAACATCTGTGCTGTAGACAGGTCAGTGAGATTGGCGAGGTGCCGTGGATGTCTCGCGGTTCAGGGATTGGTGCAGTTTTCATTTTAATCCAAAATTTCCTGCTAGGAAGGAAGTGAAAGTGTTGCAAACTATACACATGGTTCATCATCTCTAACAGCATGGGCTTGTTTACGTTCGTCCTTCTCTTTTACTGGGTGTGAAGAGACATCCCCCGCAACAAAAGCCACGCTTCTGAGCTCGGAGCATTGTGAACACTTCAATGAGGATTACAGATGACCTGCAGGATCTCTCAGTAAAAATGTAGCAAATTTTTTGAAAAAGGATGATCCCAGAGATTCCACTGATGAATAAACACAACATAGGAGGACTGATACCTTACAATGATTTCACACTTTGTGTGCATCTGGAAGCACAGCATAAAAAGTGTCTTCAGTCACCATAAATCTGTGATAGGAATAACCCCCAAAATGTGTGCTACCAACAGCAGGAGAGTTGGCAATATGGCAGTACAACTCTAACTGTTCAAAATCATGAGATTGGCTTAAAAATAATGAGCTTTTTAAAAAGTGACTTTTGGGTTCTTTCTGGGGTCTTCTGGTTTCTGGTTCACATTTTCAAGCTTTCATCTGCAATTATGAGATCTAGAACCTTACTTAAAAAAAAAAGCTGAGATTCTCACAATCACATGACTCCAGAGGCTGGGGCTTTTCAAGAAAAACATCAAATATCACAAGACTGGATAAAATTGTGAGAGCTGGAAATACTGGATGGGCACTGAAACAGCATGGTCCAATATGCACCCCTGCTCCATCCCCCCACCACCCCAATTTCTAATTCAACCTCTGCTCTGTATCTTTGCACAGGTTTTTTCACTTCTGTACTTCAACTTTCAGATGGAGATAATAGCACCTATTTAACTATCTCAGGGCGGTCTTGGGAAGATTCAGTCATTGTGAAATGTTTGTGCAGACTTTACACTGCTAGTGCAAGCTTGCACAGGTGTTAAAGGTGAGCACATACTCACATGAGTAGTTGTGACTTTTGTGTGAATAAGTGCTCACCATCATGAGTAAGGGTTACAGAATCGAACCATTCTTATTTATTCAAAGAGAAATACACTAGCCTAAATTTAGCCCTGAGGTGGTAAGCGGTCACAAGTCCATTGAAGGCGGCAATAGTTAACTTCGGCTGAATTCAGCTCACTTTCTTCAACTAGAATGTCTGGAGGACATGTGTGATGAGACTGTATTGTCCACATAGATGTGTTGCTGCTGGAGTGTTGTAATATTGGGTTATTTTTCAACCTTGTTACAAAGGGAGGTATGCTTTTGATCAGTGAGCGAATGACTGGATGCAATTTCTTGATGCAAAAATCTAAACAGTTATTGAAATCACTCTTTTCGAACAGCCCTGCTCTGTCCTTTACTTTTGCCAACAGAACTACAGCTGCTGTTGCTTATAGCTCTCAAACAGGAAGACGAGAGCATATCGTGGGCATGTGTGCTTTGGAGTGTCTCTACATCTTGCATCTTCGGTGGAGTTCTCCTTTGAAAACACATTTGTAGCACATTACACCTCATTAGGCATTATTTCCATGGTGTTTGGCTAGAGGAAATGTGTGTCAGGTTGGGGTCTTTATTGTCTGGGAGATCTAATGTTTTCTGGCAGGTTAAACTGAGAACATTTGGAAAGTAAAGGAGGTAAGACCCCTAGTTTGTAATTATCCTGTAATGAAGATTTTAGCAAGTTATATCTGGAAATGAGCAGGGGTAGGCTGTGGTTTGTGCAGAAAGGCATCTTGTCTTATTGTGGCAAAGCAATCAAAAGTAACAGATCCTGTTTCTTTATGAGGATTTACTTACATTTCCTTGCTCTTGGGAATGAAGGGTCAGGTTTTCAACAGAGTCCTACCTTTGAAAAGTAGGAAATGGACGCCCCTGAAAATCTGGCCCCTACGTGTGGGTAGCCTTTCGAAACTTTGGCACTAAATTGGCATTTCTCTTCTAGCAGTGATTTTAGTTACTCAAATCCTTCCGTTTGTATTGTAGAACAATAAATCATCGATTCTTAGGTTCCAAGGCCCAAAGGGACAGCTGTGATCATCTAGTCTGACCTCTTGTCTAACACGGGCTCCCCCCGCCCCCCCCAATAATTCCTACAGTAGATCTTTTAGCAAAACATCCAATCTTGACTTAAAAATTGTCAGTGATGGAGAATCCACAACAACCTTTGCTAAATGGTTCCAGTGGTTAATCACCCTCACTGTTAAAAATGTACACCTTATTTTCTACTCTGAATTTTTCTATCTTCAACTTCTAGCCATTGAATCATGTTACACCTTTCTCTGCTAAACTGAAGAGCCCATTATCAAATATTTGTTCCCATGTAGGTACTTATAGACTGATCAAATCACCCCTTAACCTTCTCTTTCTTAAGCTAAATAGTTTGAGCTCCTTGAGTTGTCTTCCTTTTTTACGGTATGTCAGATAATACCACCATGGGATCTAGTTCCTCCCTCAGCAGTGTTAGACGCAGCTGCTATCTCCTTCTGGTAAGGGTACTAGTGCACCATTGCTGCACTCTATGTTGTCTTCACTGCATTCGGGATTAAGTTTTGTTATAACAAACAGAAAGAGTGCTCAGTGACTCAGCTAGTCAAGACACTTGTCATTTTTTATCTTTGAATGCCTCAGTTCCAGTCTGGTTTAGAACACAAATGAAACAGGTTTAAGAGGTCTCAATCTGATCTACAGTGAAGATGTGTTCAAATCCATGATTGTTATTTATCACATAATTCCGCAGATTTGGCTGTCTTTGTACGGGAGAGATTCAGGGCTGCAATAATGAAGGATTAGGGTAAGAATTCGAAGTATGTTAGCAGGTCGGGATTTTGCTTATTGAAGCATTAAACTCATTAAACCAATAATGGTTAATAATATTTAGCACATAATCTCACAAGGAAAACATGTTGTTGCTCATAATATGGGCACTGACCCAGCAAAACACTTAAACATCTGCGTAACTTTAAGCAGGGGTTTAAATCAATCCCTATTCAACAAGTATTTAAGCATGTGCTGTAGTCTAGTGCTGAAATGAAGCAATGTCATCTCTAGCATAGTGGTGCCTTTAGCTAGACCAGAGGTGGGCAAACTAGCCCCCGGCCCCTCCCCTGCTGTCCCCCTTCCTCCGCAGTCTCAGCTTGCTCGCGCTGCCGCCGCCGGCGCAATGCTCTGGGCTGTGAGCTCCTGGGGCAGCGCAGCTGCAGAGCCCGGCCTGACCTGGTGCTCTGTGCTGCGTGGTGGTGGCAGCGTGGCCCGGCTCCAGCTAGGCGGCGCAGCTGTAGCATCGCTAGCCACCGGTGCTCCAGGCAGCGCAGTAAGGGGGGGGCAGGGAGCAGGGCGGGGTTGGATAGAGGACAGGGGAGTTCGGGGTGGTGGTCGGGGCGGGGGTATGAATAAGGGTCGGGGGGGAAACGAGGTTGAATGGGGGCAGGGGTCCCGGGGGGCAGTCAGGAAGGAGGGGGGGTTGGATGGGCCGGCGGGGGGCAGTTGGGGCGGGGGTTCCGGGGGCAGTCAGGGGACAGGGAGAAGGGGTGGTTGGATGGGGCAGGGGTCCGAGGGGGCCGTCAGGAATGAGAGGAGGGGTTGGATGGGGCGGCGGCGGTCAGGGGACAGGGAGCGGAGGTGTGTGGATGGGGCAGGGGTCCCAGAGGGGCCATCAAGGAACGGGTGGGTTGGATGGGGCAGGAGTCCCGGGGGGGAGGGGCAGATAGGAGGTGGGGGCCGGGCCACGACCTCCTCCCCTAACCAGCCCTCCATACAATTTACGAAACCCGATGCGTCCCTCAGGCCAAAAAGTTTGCCCACCCCTGAGCTAGACTGTAGATCTCAAACAGTGTATTAATAAACAGGCCTGGTAAGGAACAAAGAACACCTTCCTGCAGCATATGTAAGTAAGGTTGCCCCAGATTAATTTTTAAAATGGTATGCTGGAGAGCGGGTTTCCATTTAAGATTTCAGGAAAGGGGGATGGGGATGATGGTGGCAAGCTAGCAAAATGTCTCTGGTTGTGTGCAAGAGTGGGAATGTGTTACATGATAGAAACATAGACAAAGTTGCTGTATTTTTTTCTTTATCTAGAGCTGACTGGACCTCCCCCCTCCCCCCCCGTCCTCCGAAAATTATGGCAAATTAAAAGAAATCAGATTTTCAGCCTCAAATTTTGAATGTTCATCAAAAACAAATTGTGCTGAAAAAGCAAAAACCAAAACAAAACACCAAACAACAACAAAACAACCCTTTGATTATGCTGGCCAAAAGTATCCTAAAGAAAATCAGACACTTTACCTAAAAATTTCTGTTTAGTCAAAAACCTAATTTTCCATTGAGAAGTTTCAAAAGGAACTTTTCAACCTGCCCTGCTCTTTTTGACATGATATCAGAGTTAGTTAAAAGTGAAGAGAAAAAGCTGTCAGCCTAGTGAATGCATGTGGGTGTGAGGGTAGGGGGGAAAATCCAAGCTATTCCAGTACTGCCACCCACCATTCAGGATTTGGGGGGACGCCTGGCTGGGTCTAGTCACCTCTGACTCCGGTGACCAAGTGAGAGCAGGTTTTTCTCATTACAATTTGTTTACATTTTAAACAGTTGTTCTTTGCCCACTGCATTGTAGTGAGGGTTTACAGTACTGTCACCATTCAGAAACTGAGAGTCAGGCCCCCAAAATTGAGAGAGATTTTTAAAAAAAATGCTGGGCTGTTTTTACTTGTCTTCTGCTCTTTGAGTCCTTAGAGTTCACATTTTCAAGCTTCTCTCTGTGTAACCCGACAGACCCCGGTCGTCGGTGGTTGGGATCGAATCTGGGGCTCTGGAGCTTAGTGCATGAGCCTCTACTGCATGAGCTAAAAGCCATATGGCTGTTAGCAGACTCATTAATCTCTCTCTTTAAGTGGTCTCGGTGCCACTAGATGGGACAGAGCACCGCACCCAGGAGGTGTGTGGGTTACACCTGCAGCCATGAGGGCTAGAAACTTCACTTTGTTTTATTTGTAATGAAAACTGAGGCCTTGGCTACACTTGCAGTTGTACAGCGCTGTGAGTTAAACCTGACTTCGTGCAGCTGAGTAGGTAAAGCGCTGCAGTCTGTCCACACTGACAGCTGCCCAGCGCACTGTCGTGGCCACATTTGCGGCAATTGCAGCGCTATTGGGAGCGGTGCAGTATGGGCAGCTATCCCACAGAGCACCTTTTTCCATTCTGGTGCCGTGGGTTGTGGGAAGGGGGTGTGGGTGCGGGGGTTTCTGGGTCCTGTCCCAATGCCCCGTGATGCATCACTTCGCATCCCAGAAATCCCTTTGTTTCCGTCCACCTTTGGCGCCATCTTTCAACGGTTTCTGTGCAGCGCGATCTGTCTGCGGGAAATGGAGTCCGAACTGCTGAGGCGTATGCTCACGAGTCTCACCAGCACGTCACGTTTGGCTGTCAAACTATTCCTTAAGATCCAAAGTGACAGTGAGAGTGAGGGTGAGGAGTCCGACGATGCTATCGAGCCACGTAACGCGTACGACACGAAATTGTTTGTGGCATTCACAGACATGCTCAGCACCGTGGAACGCCGCTTTTGGGCTCGGGAAACAAGCACCGAGTGGTGGGATCACATCGTCATGGAAGTCTGGGATGACGAGCAGTGGCTGCAGAACTTTCGGATGAGAAAAGCCACTTTCATGGGACTGTGTGAGGAGCTCGCCCCCACCCTGTGGCGCAAGGACACGAGATTGAGAGCTGCCCTGCCAGTGGAGAAGCGGGTGGCTATTGCAATCTGGAAGCTGGCAACTCCAGACAGCTACCGGTCGGTCACAAACCAGTTTGGAGTTGGAAAGTAAACCGTTGGAATCATGTTGATGCAAGTTTGCAAGGCCATTAATCGCATCCTACTCAGAAGAACCGTGACTCTGGGTAACGTGCAGGAAATAGTGGATGGCTTTGCACAAATGGGGTTCCCTAACTGTGGAGGGGCGATAGATGGGACGCACATTCCTATTCTGGCACCACGCCACCTAGGATCCGAGTACGTTAATCGGAAGGGGTATTTCTCTATGGTTCTCCAGACACTTGTGGATCACTGTGGGCGTTTCATTGACATTAACACAGGCTGGCCCGGAAAGGTGCATGACACACGCATCTTTCGGAACACTTGGCTATTCAGGAAGATGCAGGCCGGGACTTTTTTCCCAGAGCGGAAGATCATGGTAGGGGAAGTTGAAATGCCCATTGTGATCCTTGGAGCTCCCGCTTACCTGTTAATGCCGTGGCTCATGAAACCCTACACAGGGAGCCTTGACAGCAGCAAGGAACGGTTCAGCTACAGGCTGAGCCGGTGCCGAATGACTGTGGAGTGTGCCTTTGGCCGTTTAAAGGGCCGCTGGCGATCTCTGTATGGGAAGCTGGACTTGGCCGAAAACAGCATCCCCGCGGTTATATCCGCGTGCTGTGCCCTCCATAATATTTGTGAAGGGAAGGGTGAAAGCTTCACTCAGGCATGGACCTCCAAGGTTCAACACCTGGAGGCTGAATTTGCACAGCCAGAGAGCAGGGCTATTACAGGGGCCCAGCGCGGGGCTGCAAGGATTAGGGATGCCTTGAGGGAGCAATTTGAGGCTGAAAACCAGCAGTGATATCTGGTGCCCTGCACGGGAGTGAAGTGCAGTAGTTCCAATCTTTAGGAATCAGTGTCTGCTTAGCAGACTTGCAGTGCCTGTTTATTTCCTGGGCTAAGGAGTCTTTAACTTTATGCAATAATAAAGAATGTTTTCAAAGCCAAAGAATCCATTTATTGAAAAGAAAAAAAAATTATTTATTGAAAAGAAACAAAGTGGAGTGGGGAACAGTACAATCACAGATTTGCGTATGTCCTGTCTGGTGTGCTGTGCAGTGAGTGCTGCACTTCAGGATAGCTATACTGCATGGTGATGGGGGTTGAGTGCAGAGGGTAAGGGTCGTGGTTTTCAGGGCTGGGTGGTGAAGATACTGGTGTTGGAGGCAGCGGGTGGCGTGAAGAACACGGAAGTTGGGGAAAGTGGGTTGGAGGTGACAGTGGGGCACAACGGAAAGAGTTTTGGGACAAGGGCTGTGGGGGGGGTGGCATTTGCGGTACTGCTCCTCTTTCTGCATGGCTACCAGCTCCTGGATAGCATCTGCTTGGCGCTCCAGGATGCTTATGAGTCTATCAGTGTTTTGCTGCCGGTGCATGGTGCTTTGCCGCCGGTGCGCTGCGTTTTCCTGGCGGATCCTGCTTTCTCTCTCCCTCCAGTCCTGTGCTTTCTCATTCTCTTTAATAGATTGCCGCATCACTTCTTGCAGCATGTCTTCTTTGCTTTTTCGCGGTCTCTTCCTGAGTCTTTGCAGTCTCTGAGCAGGCGATAAGAGGGACGGCTGAGGTCTCAAGGTTGATGCAGCTGTATAGGCAAAATGCAACATTTAACAGAGGCAGCATTGTTTATACCAGACAGAGTAATGATTCCTCCCGCACTTAAGGAGTAGAAAACACACGGGGTCTACACAATAGCATAATTTTCCCGTCTGAAACAGAGCACACATATCCCACGGGAGCCTCAAAATGGTGAGTAAGGGGGACTGATTGTTTCAGGGCTGCACTGTCCTCTGGGTTTCTGTGCCTTGGGGAGAGCCAACAGCTTCAGGGGACACCTACACTAAACACTGTCCCAACATTTTCCACAGGAGCTCATCCTGGATGATATCTCGCTGCTGAGGGTGACCTGGGAAGCAAGGGAGGGTCTTCTACTGCAATGCAGCTCCGCCCTGGCCCATATGCAGCTTGCCTGTGTGCAGCAATGGTCCCCCTGCCCCTCGCGGCACAGTGGCGCGGACATGTTAGCCTGGCTGGGACAAGGACCACGGTGGCTCTCCCGATAAACCTGCGCAAGCGCATTGCACACGTTCTGGATGAGACATTTGAGGAGATTACCGAGGCCGATTACCGTGATGTGATAAACCACATCAATGCACTATTGCATGCCTAACCCTCCTCTCCCAAAGAGCCCGCACCGAAAAAATTCCTTCCCGAAAAAAAACCCGCTTACCGGGAACCTGCTCTTCTGTTTGTCCTCCACCAAGTACCAGCCGCTGCGACTGGCTACCTTCCTCCTGGCTCGAGAAGAGCTCCTGGCTGCATGGCTCCAGGGATTCCGGGG
The DNA here is from genome assembly GCF_002925995.2 of Terrapene triunguis. NCBI lineage: Eukaryota > Metazoa > Chordata > Testudines > Emydidae > Terrapene > Terrapene triunguis. The sequence continues at coordinate 5,383,717 of NW_020699449.1, read as the reverse complement.
TGTCTCCATCTGGCCCACCACCATCACTCCCGTTTTCCTCCTCCTCCTCTTCCTCCTCCCCCCCCCCGGCTCTGAAGTGTCCATGGTGGTGCTTGGAGTGGAGGTGGGGTTAACCCCAAGTATCGCATCCAGCTCTTTGTAGAATCGGCAGGTCGTGGGGGGGGGCACCCGAGCGGCCGTTTGTGTCGCGGGCTTTGCGGAAGGCACTCCGCAGCTCCTTCACTTTAATCCTGCACTGCAGGGCGTCCCGGTCATGGCCCCTTTCCATCATGTCCTTTGATACCTTCCCGAAGATATCGTAATTCCTACGGCTGGAGCGCAGCTGGGACTGTACAGCTTCCTCCCCGCAAACACTGATGAGGTCCAGCAACTCGCCATTGCTCCATGCTGGGGCTCGCTTGACGCGTGGAGGCATGGTCACCTGGAAAGATTCGCTGATAGCGCTCCACACCACGCCGGGCTGAGCAAACAGGAAGGGGATTTTTAAAATTCCCGGGGAATGTAAAGGGTCGGTCACATGGTTGGTTACCTGAGGCCAGGGCAGTAGAGTTTGAACTGATGACCAGAGTGGCTAGAACAGGCATTGTGGGATACTGCCGAATAATTCTGGAGGCCATTCACAGCGCATTGGGCGGCCACACTGGCGCCGCAGCGCTGCAGCGGCAGCGCAGTACTCGCTATTCCTCTCGGAGAGGTGGAGTACATGCAGCGCTGCAACCACGGAGATACAGCGCTGCAAATGCCTTGCCAGTGTGGATGGGGAGTGAGTTACAGCGCTGGGGGAGCCTTTACAGCGCTGTAACTCGCAAGTGTAGCCAAGGCCTGAGTTTCTCCTTTAATCTCATGACTCCAGGAGCTGGGGCTTTTAGAAAAAAACCAATCACCTGAAGACTCATGATACCTTTTAGACTAAGACTAAGCTTAAAAACAACCCCTCCCCCCCTTTCTTTTCCCTTGAGATCTGCCATTTTTGGTAGGAATTACAATACAGGTTTCTAAGTGTGTTTTGTGAGAACTTGAGTGGAGAGATGTCAAGCAACTGAATCTCTTACATAACTGTTGCCATACAGAAATATTTTTTTTCTTAATTAAAATAACTTGTGATGACATGACCCATGTTTTGATGCTGCTGAGCCACCTCTATTTAGCACTAGCCAAGAAATTTCTACTTGAAAGCAGCAATCAAGGCTCTCAGGAATTTGAAGGTCCCCAGGCAATTAAATGGTATTTATGTTTTTGTGGAAGCCAGAAATTATTTTCATTATTATGGAGGAATTTTCCATTTAGATGTGCTATTGAATGACTTTTCAGCACCAGGCACATTCCACATACTGTAGACATTTTGTGCCTTTTGTTAGATAATCCAGGTGATACTTCAAAAGTCTTTTCCTTGTTGCTGGGTAGGGAGCTGAAGGAAAGGCAGAAAAGAAACATTTCCATTTTCACATCTAGTATTAAAAGTACTTTAAGGATGAATTTTTTTACCTTGGGTTGAGCAGGGACAACTCCATTTCTTTCAGGGCTCAATTCGGCTCTAAGACTCAAAATTCCATGCTAATTGGGTGCTACAGGCAGGTAACTTGGTTTTGGATAATTATAATTGTATTTATTTACATATATTGTTTGCTGTTTTTGAAATTCACCTGACCTGTGGAGCACCTAACTCAGCTGGGCTACCCCTTTATTCAGCGACCCTTAAATATAGTGTAGGGTTATTTATCTGGTAAAAATCATTGGTTAAGGTCAGGCTAATACAACGTTGGAAATTAGTTGAATTGTCCTTTTTCTAGAGATTTTAAAATAAAGAAATTCCACTCAGAGCCATTATATTTTAACCCATGACAATAAAGATGATGCTCTGTTGCTTGATGACTTTCAGGGCCTGCTTCCATTTCAAAGCTTTTGTTGACTTTCAGGAGCCTTTAGTATTTTAAGTTAGAGGCTTTCCTTATAGACATATGTCGCACCAATGTATCAAAATTGTCACCACCCCTTTGAGTGGGTACTCTTAAATCGCTTTGAGTGCCCTATGTTGACTTAGCCTAAGATGGTAAGGAATCCGTAGGGAAAGCTTACTAATCTGAAGGTGATTTTCGATAGCTATCAGAACTGAAAACAGAACTGAATGATCTCAGCAAGAAATATGCACTTCAGACTTCAGATCATTTTTCACCTGCTACTTCATCACCTTATTTAGCTCCTACATTTTGTCTCTCGGCATTTTAGCCCGATCCAAAGTCTTTCCATTGACTTCACTGTGCTTTGGATCAGGCCCTTAGTTCTTCAGGTTCAAGTAGGTCCACTTGGAGACCACTGTACGTTTGCTATGGTGTTTCCTCAGTGTTGTGGATGGTGCTAGAAATGTCTGATGCAATGAAACAGGTCACAGCACCCTCTCTTTCTCCAGCTAGTTTGGTTGCTTCAGGGTTTTATCTGACTCTATCTATTCCCCAGAGGTATCACGAGAGACAGGTAGGCTAGCACCCCGAATATTCATCATCTGGGGATAATGCACTTGCAGCAAGGAGGAGGTCTTTAAATATAAATGGAAGCACTGTTCACTTGAATACAATTTAAAGACAGTTGCCTGATATTTTAAGTTTGTTTGTTTTTTCTTCAGCTGGTGGATTCATTCAGTTTTATGGTCTCTTCCACTGGATGTTTTTTTAATGCTTTGCTTTTACAGAAGACATTCATTGTGTTACACCCAATCCCAATGCTATTATCAGGCTGCTATAAAAACACAAAGAGTTAAACAGGTAATATAAAGTTTTAAAAGCCTTTAGTAGCCTCACCCTTCAGGCCTGAGACAGCCTGTAGAATTCTCTGCTGTCAGACATCATACTGACAAACCCATGGGCCAGATCGTGGTCTCAGTTGCGCCCATTAAATCCACCAAAATCAGTGACCCAGATTCTGCTCTCATTTCCACTGGTGTATATTTCAATTAACCCCACTTCTGGTTCTGAACTTGCTGGGTACTGTTAAACAGCTGTCTCTTCCACTTCAAGAAGTGGCTGCATTTCATGGGAGAGTGAATTGATTCCTCTATCATTTGCAACGTGCCTTTTGATCGTTCCTGAGAAACTGCCCAGGTAGACATAAGATGTTATTTTTGCACATGTAAGATTCTGTCTAACTCAACAGAGAAACTAAAGGAGTAATTGGAGCTAGACTCACCACAAGGGGGACACCTGATCTATGATACTGAATCAGTTACTAAAACTATTTGGACATTTCATAATTGCTCACTGAAAATCAACCTAAACCGAGTATGTATCCTAAGAGTAAAAATCAAGTATTCATAACATTTAATTTCTTCTGTAGTGATATCTCCTGTTCTGTGACCTGTATTTGTAATTGCTTTTGTGAAATTAAGAATCTAAATGAAATTGCCAGTATTAGTGTCACAGAATGGATTTTGGCTGGTGTAAGAATCTAGGTACTAATGGTTAATTACTAGCTAAGTGCATCTCTGAGAGAGCAGAATGTTTTGCCTGGCTTTGAGCACATCTTCAGTCATGTAATGGTGCAGGTACCTACTTGTTTCCTTTGATATTATTGTTTCTCTCCGTCTGGGACAGGCCCATGAGACACTGAGACTGTAAAAGCCTATTAATGTGACCCATTATTTTGGGAGATAATTTGGAAAGTGGTGACGTTTCTCAACTGCTCAAATGGTTCTTTGGCCTTTTCATCCCCACAAATAATGGGTTTCTGGTAAAGTGTCATGAAAACATGCAAGAGCTTGATCTGAAGCCTGTTGAAGTCAATGGGAATCTTTCCAATGATTTCAGTGGGCTTAGGATCAGGACTTTGCCATCTACCCTTTATTCTTGCCCTGCCGTTCTCTTTGGGGAAGCAATGTTCACCTATTTTAACAAGGGGTTCCCAGCAAAATCATTTTCCTTTAATGTCTGATTAAACCCCACATTCTAGGGGCATGAATGTCTGCAGAGTGGAAGAGTGGGGAACTATTTAAACGAAACCTCTTCCTCATAACTAAGCAAGAGGATAATAGCTATTAAACTCTGGCAGACACACAGAAGTTTACTTGGTTTCTGAGTATATTGACAGTATGGTGCGGTACTCCGTTTTTGTAATGTGAAACAAGGGTGAAGACCTCATAGACAGAACAAGAATTTTTTTTTTTTGGTACAACTGTTGTTGGATGCAATCTGATCCTCTCAGGAAGCGTTTTGATGCGCCCTGGGGGTAGAGATGATTGAGCTGTATCTACAAAGGCAGGGAAAATACTAAAGGTGTGAAGGTCACCCCAACCGTCCCTTCAGTTTGGTGGCAGAGTTTTAACAAGACTCTCAAAGGAGATCACTCAGAGCACACTCCATTTTGTCTCTGCTTTGAGCACAAGATTGTTGCAAGTAAACCATGTTAATGAAGTAAATAAAGTAGAACACTATTGTCCAGTCAGCTCCCCGTCAGCTAAGGCATCATCTTGATTGATTTTCAACTCCTGTGTGACAAGCTACGTATATATCCCCTTTTGCACCAGATTCCTGTCCCCTTCTCCAGCCTTTCCCCCCTAAAACATTGAGACACACTTCAGAGTGTAAAATTGTATACACACCTCACATATAAGTCAGTTTGTTCATCTGACTGCGATAGGGAACGTGAAAGTAATTCAGATAAATGGGATTTGGGATAAGCAAGGGACCTTTCAGTGTATTTGCAAGTGTCTGCAATATGACCACAGCTCAGAAGCCAGAAGATGCCACGATCATCATTTTCTCTCACCCATTTTCCTCCAGTCTCTGCAGGTAAGGTAAAGAGATCTGTTTTCACCCCTCTTACAACTTCTCCTTAATCACAGGGTTATGTGTATTCTACAATATCTCAAGAACTAATGGGATAACAACAATTCTTAGATTTTTAAGGCTAAATGAACCACTGTGATCATCCACTCTGACCTCCTGCATGGCACAGGCCACAGACTCTTGCCCAGTATGTCTGGAGTGTTTTTCCTCGCCATGTAAGTGACCACTATCATATTTAGTAATGTTGGCTGAACTTGAGCAGATCTTCCAGAAAGGCATCCAATATCAATTTAAAAAGACACCAAGTGATGATGAGTTTACCACTTTCCTTGGTAAGCTTTTCCAATGATTAGTTACCCTAACTGGTAAGAATTTTCATCTTATTTCCAATTGGATTTTTTCTAACTTCAGCTTCTAGCCATAGGATCAAGTTATGGCTCCTTGTACTCGATACAGCCTAGATTAACAGATCCAAGAATGTAAGATATCTTCTTCCTGTGTAGGTATTATAGATTAGTGATCCCCGTACGGGGGCACAGAGGAATGTTCAGGGTGGGGCGGAGCCCTGGCCAGCCCCCATGGGAGGGTGGGGAGGGGAGTGCCACCCAGCCTTGCTCTGCCCCCAGCTCTGCTCAGCTCCACCCCCGGCCACAGCCCCACGCCAGCCGGAGCTGCAGCCCAGCTTCTGGCCGTGGTTCTGCTCCTGGCCCCAACTGCGGCTCCGCTCCCTGCCGCATCTTCTCTTTGATAGGCTAAATTGGTTGAGCTCCTTAAGTCTCTCATTGTGGGACATATTTTCCAGACCTCAAATTATCTTTATAGTTGTCTTCTGATAAGCAAGGTTTGATTGTTTATGTTTGTATGTGTGTGTGTGCACATAGCCAGGCTATGATGGGTTATAACATGTCATTCTATAAGGTAACATTGGCAAGATAAGTAAATCTATTTTTTTTTTTAAATCTCATTAGTAAATAGCAATTTGTTGCTAACGGTTTTCTACATTTTCATGGTAAACCAGAGACCCGGAAAAAATCTATGAGAAAAATCATATCTATTTAGAGAGTAATATGGCAGATCATAAAATTTACTATGCAGCTAAGATGAGATGTGAGTAAGTAACACAATATAATAATTCATACAATTGAGTCAGCGAGAAAGGTGACTGAACATAGCTCTATGGCCATCTAACGTATTTAGGTGTAATTTAGCTGGGCTGCAGTAGTAATTTTTTCCCCGCTGATTTATGGCTTTGAGCCACATTGCTCCATGAGGGAGTAGAGAGCTCATGCTACTTAATTAATTTTCATACAGTTTATCCTTAATATTACAGCACCCTGTGACAGCAGCACCTATACGTAGGATCAGCCTTGGAGGGCAAAAAAGAAAATATCCCGTGAAAGTAAATACAGCATTCCTTATGAATTCTATCTATAACACAGAACATTATAGGAGACTGATGAATCCACTCTTGCAGCATGCCCATAAATAAAATAATCACCATATGGATATTTCTGGAGGAGAAAACCTCTGCATACAGCTTGTCTGATTCTTTCATATTGCTGCCATAAAACGCAATAACAATATTTCATGTGAAAGTCGGTAGAGTTGCTTCCCAACAGAATGTATCTAAAAGCATCTCCATTACCCTACAATGAAATGTCTTCATTGTCTTTTATGACCACAAGAAAAAATCTGTGTGTAGCAAATACTGCACACAGTAAATCAAAATTAAAGCTGCTTTCTTTCCCATTAGTAGTAGCTAGAGATGCCACTGCTTTGGAAAAGGAAATTGATCAGAATACTCCATACAGAAGACAAGATAAGCCACGCACGTCAATAACCAATATACTGTTTACGCATACTAGAAATTTCTCCTGTGCTTTCGTCCACAGTGAAAATTTGATAACACATGGCCTCTTTTTCTGCCCTTTTTCATGTATCTAAATATTGCCATTTGCGCTTGCAATAGACGATGGATTCAAAATTAGAGACTACTTCAACAAAATACGTCAGTACATCACCTCCCTTTTCTTACTTTCTGCATATTGGAGGCATGCACTCACGTGGTTTTGATAGAGGAAAGCGTCAGAGAACATTGGTTGGGTCGAATTCAAACCTAGCATGACTTTTCTAAGGTGATTGCCACTTAAACCATAGTCCAATTTGGCTTTCTCTCTGAAGGCCCCATGGCTGCTACATCCATGGAGAGTGATCATTCTGGAAGTTCCTTTAGTCTATCATGCCAGACAGCTTTTTAAGACTTCATTAGGTGCCACAAAGAGCTAATAAAATACGACAGGGAGCATCTGATAAGTTGTAAAAACAATTCCAGAGGTCACTGTCAACCCTTAGGCTTGAGATGGCTTTAGAAAAATAAATGAAACACTGTTTCCATTGACAGATCTGTACCTCCTTCATAACTGCAGTGAGAAGTAATCCCAAATAAACTGTTAAGAATATTTGCTTTTGCAGCAAACTGGCCAGGGGGGAATGGGACGGGAGGGGACAAGGGAGACGATTTGTATGATTCATTAACTTTTGTGTGCAGACTTTAACTTGTGGTTTGCTTTAGTTGATCTCTCCCTGAATAAGTTACATATGAACAAAGGATTTACTAGATCAGATCATTGGTTCATTAAAGGCAATATCCTGCAGCTAATAGCTGGTGCATAATACCCCCATAATGCACATAGCAGATTGTGACAAACTGACTACAGTTGTTACCCCACGACTCTCACAGCCACAAGAATTGCAGAGTAGCTACAAAAAAAGAAGCCTAAAATAACATGCAGTTGCCCTGGAGCTTGTGTAGTGAGTAGTTCTCCTTCCATGCACGTACTCTGCTACTTCCCCTGATTTGTCATATCCACCTCTGTTAAAGATGACACATTGGGTGTGTCTACCTGGGGATAAAAGAAGCCCTCAGCACAGAGTCTCAGAGCCTGGGTCAGCTGACTTGAGCTCACAGGGCTCAGGCTGGGGGGCTATAAAATTGCAGTGTAAATGTTTGGGCTTGGACTGGAACCCAGGCTCTAAGACAGCCCCCTCCCCGCCCTTGCTGGGGTTCAGAGCGCAGCCTCCAGCCTGAGCCCGCATGTCTACACTGCTATGTTTAGTCCCACAGCCCAAGCCCTGCAAGCCGACTCGGTTGACCCGGGCTTTGAGACTCAGTGCTGTGGGTCTTCTATTGCAGTGGAGACATACCCTCAATTGATAAGATAATGCAGACGATACTGCTCTGGTGTGGTTCCCTTTGAAATCGATGGGAATAGCACCTGCATTATACCAGAAGTTAATTTGGCCCCATAATCCAACATCCTGTTTTCTAAATTTAAATAAAGGAAAACGCTTCCAAGGTCCCGTAAATCCATGGGACGTGTGAGAGCTCCGCCCTTTTCTCTCAGGAAGTTGTTGTGCATCCTTCATGAGCGAGATGGTCTATAACGATTTCCTGCTTATTTTCCACCCATTTTGTATCAGCTGTAGTAGGCTAACAAGGAAAGCCTTTATGTCCCAGCGGTACATCACTGGCTTTTGGAAACTGTAATAATTAATGTTAATTATTTTTAAATAATTGATTTAGCTTGTTTTACAAATAGTGGAAACTTTCAAAGGATACATTGGGTTTTTTTTTATTAAATATCTTTTGCCATATATGTAGAGATCTTTGTTGTTTTAGGAATTTTGGCTCCATCTAATAATTATTTTGAAATTTCAGAAATTCAGAAATAATGGTCTAGTATCAGTTTGTGGTGGGAATTTCTTCCAGTGTTCTCAGACAAAGAAACTCTTTTGGGTCTACCCTTTGAAAAGCAGGATATATAGGTATATTCAGAGAACAGGCCAGACCTTGATATTCAGTAGCACAACTATGCTTGTGATAGCAGCGTTCTCCATCCCCTGATAGGCAGTGGGGTCCCACTGGCATGCTGTTTCTGTCGGAGATATAGGCATGTCTCTTGTGATGCCATGAGAAGTACGTCCAGGGGCAGTTAATTTTGCAAATAAACTGTGTACAAATTTAGTGCTGGTGAAAGGGACTGGCCGTATAGCCCTGAAGATTCAAGTCCTGTTTATCCACAGAAGCAGGTGCAGCATGGGCAGCTGCAGTGAAACTGTCTCCCCGCTGCACTGCCTTACTCCTCGTCTGGAGAGGACACCTCCAGGAATGAGAGGGAAGATCAGTCTCCATGCCCATTCATTCTTTGGCCTCTGCTTAGACTGCCACTTGTAATAGTAGATTGTCCTGCGGTGAACCCAGGTCCCCTGGGAACTAGACGGAGACCAGTGAACAGTAAGCTCATCAGTGCAGCCAGGGATACACAGGTTCATGCAAAATGTAGGGGGAAACTAGACAACTTTTTTCAACTGCCTTAATAAAAACGTTTGCAATTTCCACTCTTGGGGGATGATGATGGGTGGATAGATAGAATGTAACTGAGCAAGGCAAAAATAATCTGTAGCAGGAGCATATTTTAATCCTTTCTGTGATGATGAAAAATAACACAGCCCACATGCATTACTGATGTTTAGTGCTGCTCTTTAAAAGTCAGTATTCCAGTGGGTCATTAGCAGTGCAAACGCAGCATAATCTGACAAGCCGAGCAGCACTGGAGCTGCCTTTTGCCACATGGATCTAGTACTTTAATGGGTAATAAATAAAAAATGTGGACCTGTTGAGTCGTGCCAGTATTTACATTTGTCTTGTGGTTCTATATATGGCCTTGGAGACTTGGGGGTTTAATATCCCTCTGATATAGGAGGGTTTCACATATGGAACCATCTATATTAAGTGCAGAGCTCTCTTTGTATCGCTATTACCACGTTTCCTCAGTGGTGGTGCTGTACTGTAATGTGAAGTAGATAGAACAAGCTGCTAGACAATCTAGTGTTCTAACTTAGTCACAGATGTGAAGCATGACCTAAGGTATAAGACAGATCTGTGTAAACAAGGATAGAACTGAACTGAGAGAATCTGCTTAAATGTAGGAATGCTGCAGAAAATAAAATGAAAGACGATGGCTAGAGTAGTTGGCTGGGGTTGTGTGCTTTAAGGCTGGGATCTATATAACAGGATATATTCTGCTGCCTTTAGGGGACCTGGGGTTTGTCTGAGTTGAACATGACATGCACAGATCAGATGGAGAGAAACTGCTCAGTGCATCATAAAAAAGTGACATAATTGTCATTTTTTGTTTGTTTTTTTTAAAAAGCCTATATACAAAACAAAAAGCCCTTCTACATTTGGAAAATGTCCCACTGTGCGAAGTGATGATTCATACCAAACGTGAGAAGATCTCACCATTCTCTGATGTGGAGCTTGATTTATGCCCACTTAATAGGCTCAGTATAGATTCATATGGCATGTAGTTTTAGTATTTATGGTGGTCTAATTAGCAAAGCCTGGGATGTTTACATCTAATGATGTAGCAGGACTAATGATGTAATGTCTAGTGGTGGTGCCCACGGTGAAAATCTCAGAGGGGAAGGGACACAAAGCATTCTGCTTGGAGGGTGGAACGCTTTCCTGGGGGAGACAAGAATGCAAAACAGGAAAATAGAAGCAAAACCTGTGTGCAGTGATGAAGACTGAAGAGTGGGGACAGTGGATGGAAACAAGTAACAGTAGCTGATCATAGGCAGGTCTTGTGATTTAGCCTAAGGTTGTCCACCCAGCAAGACTTTGGAGTTTAATGACTGATGTAACTCATCTAGCCCTAGGCCCATCAGTACTGGACCTGTGGCACATGTTTATTGTCTCAAGTTATGTGCTTGATGCAGAAATCCTTGAGTGAAATGCTATAGCTTGAATTATGGAGGAGGTCAGACTAGGTGAACAGAATGGTCCCTTTCTGGCCTTAATAATCTATGAATCTGTGATAGTGGGAGAGAAAGAAACAACATATGGACAGTGCAGGATTCTTTCTTGACTGTTGGTTCCCAGTTTTGGCCCAACCCCCTCTCCGAAGACAAAGAGCCAGATCCTCACCTCATGCCTGTAGATTTCAGTAGTGCTGTGCTGGTTTATGCTAGCTGACCAGTCCCTTTCTTCTTTGATACTCACAAGCAGATAGGTAATAGAATAATAATATTGGTGAAAGAAAAATCCTAATTATTCCCTTCTCTTGGCTTCCAAGTGATCTGGCAACCGTGTGTCTTCTTTAGATTATAGGTGAACAGACTCTCCTCTGTCTTGTACATGGCCAAACACATTGTCATCACTTAACCCAGCAGTTCTCAACCAGGGGTCCATGAGCAGGTTGCAGGGGGTCCACCAAGCAGGGCCAGTGTTAGACTCACTGGAGCCCAGAGCAGAACGTCAAAGCCCCACTGTGCAGAGTTGAAGCTGGGGCCCTGAGCTCTGCCACCTGGGCTGAAATTGAAGCTTGAACAACGTAGCTTTGCGGGGGCCTGCTGTGGCGTGGGGCCCCAGGCAATTGCCCGGCTTTTTACCCCCTAATGCCAGCCCTGGCTTTTATATGCAGAAAACCAGTTGTGGCACAGGTGGGCCATGGGGTTTTTATAGCATTTGGGGCTGGGAGGGGGGGCTCTGAAAGAAAAAGGTTGAGACCCCCTGGCATAACAAATATTACTAAAGTGACTCTTCAGGTATGTCTACGCTGCAAAGAACAACCCACAGCCTTGGAGCCAGGGATAACTGAGTCGGGCTTGCAGGGCTCGGACTGCGAGGCTAAAAACAGCAGTGCAGAAGAGGTTTGGACTGGAGCCCATGCCCTGAACCCCAGCAAGGGGGAAGGGTCTCGGAACCGGGCTCCAGCCCGAGTGGGAACATCTGCGCTGGTTTTTTTTTAGCCCTGCAATGCTGAGACTTGGTGCGGTTGCTTTTTCTTTGCAGTATAGGTATACCCTTAATTTTCTGTTTGGTGTGTAAATATTGTGGTCATGGCTGCACTAGAAATACCCAGGCTAGATAGATGATGTAAACACATTAAAAGGCTAAATATTAGTCTATGGTATCTTTAAGAGGGTTAATCCCCTTTTACTGCAAATCCATCCTGGCCTGCTGAGGTTTGCTCTTCTCTGTATGCGTTTTAAAGTGTTTGTTTTTTTACACTCAAAGAAGTTGGCATCACAATAGGTTTGCCTTCTGAAAGCGCCACTCAGTGGCCAGATGTGGCCCATGGGCCCCTTTCCTCTAACTGCAGGATGAAAATAGCTGATCAACAGTGTGTTTTTAACACTGTGTTTTTAACACTGGGGAACTCAAACAATTTCTTTTCTTCTTTTAAGGCCGATATAAGTACAAACAAATGTTAAGACTACATACGTGTGTGCAGCTTTTAAAAATATATATATTTATTTATTTGCAAAAGTGTAGCCCTTTCCCTCTTTGCGTGGTCTGTCTGCATTGTGCTCGTCACCATGGTATCCGAGTACTGACAGGTGAGTTCCCACAGCATCTCGAGGTGTCATAGAAGTTTGGGTTCCCCTGCCTTAGTAGTTCGAGTTCTGTGGTGCAAATTCTGCACTCTGAAGTGTCCCCAAACACAAAGCTTCTTGTGTGAGTGTACTTCCCCAGTCACATGTTGGGAGCAAGACAGGACAGTCCAAGAGGGCACATGAAACTTTTGTCTTCCATCTGACCATTTCCCCTCCCTTTAATTTTCCCAAAATGAGACCGATTCCAAGAGGCTGCTGACTGAGTGAGTTCATGTTTGGGCACTGGCCCCAACCACCCTGTGGATGAAGATTATAGATTCACTCCCTGTTATGACTGTCTTATAAACACTAGAGGTTGCTGTGTTGGACATATTTTATATCCACCAGCTGTCTTTGACAGTGTGTATCAGAGTGGTGAATGCTTCAGAGACTGTTTCTGACAGATAAAAATGAGAGGAGGGGAATGGCTTCCCAAAGACATATCCCTCCATCCATTGTTTCAACAGTATTGGTACCTGCAGGCTGCCTCACAATGCTATCCCAGAGTAGTTAGCACAATCTGGTATCACAACAGGGCCTGAGGTAATCCTTCCGAACTCCCTCCCCCCAGACAGCTACTTCTGAGATTTACCTTGTATCACTCCCAGTCTGAAGCATTCAAATTCATACTGACAGCTGTAACGTCACCAGCCTCAGTGTGGTACCAGGGAAGAGACAGGTTTATGAAAATAAACATCTGTCGTTTTAAAATTATATGCTTTTTTTTTTAAAAAAGGGCTGTTGAAATGGCTTCATTTTCTAGTCTGCATGTGCAATAAACGGAAAACCAGAATGTTTGTTTCTAAATATACTGAGTGTTAGTAACAAAAATAAAGACTCTGCTGACGAAGGATACAACCACAGAGGAACGTCGAGGCAGTGTTAATGCTCACAGTGCCAGAACAAGCATTTTGAGGACAAAGTTATTTAATGAACCTATGGCTCCTCATGCAGTGGGGGATGTTAATCTTGATGTCTTGCCCAAAGTCCTCCATGGGGCAGTTACATTCTGCTTACCTAAATTCCCCCTGCAGGTTCATCTGAAGATGGTGTTCTTCTCTTCATGCGCTAAACTCTTATGTTGGGTGCTGCTAAATGGTTGCTGCGTTCCTCCTCCAAGGTGGCTGCATTTAAATAGTGAGTGATTCAGTGGTGTGTGTGTGTGTGTGTGTGTGTGAGAGAGAGAGAGAAATATTTTGGGACCAATTGGAATAATATATTAATGCTGTGTAAAGGCGCTCAAATGCAGAGTGCCACAGAATTCCATCATGTCACCCTGCTTAGTTAATATGCATCCAGAGCTGCTTGTGGAGGCTAAGGCGTTATGATTTTCAATATCTTGGATACATGACTCTGTCCTTCCTTTTCATCACACCCAGTGCCTTCACCATGCTAAGGTCCACAGATCCATTACAATGGGTACTTAAGCCTGTTTACAGCTTGGGGGCAGAACCAGACCTGTCAGTCACTGGTAGCCTGGAAATGCCCTTCCTTCTCAAGTTCCCTTCAGTTTTTCTGCTTCCACAGTGGCTACAGGCTCAGCTAGGACCCTGCCCCCCCCTTGCTGCAAGCTTTTGAAGATCCCTCCCTATATACATACAGCATCATTGAAATGTGGCCAGCTCTCATTTGAGAAGGCAGCAACCAACTGGCACACAGCACAAGTGGGAGAAGGTGAAATCTTGGCCAAGGACACCAGGTTAAATTTGCTTAGGAAAACAGCCAGGGAATCTTCAGAGCGCGCACACAGCCTGATTCCACTGACCTCAGTGGGATTTGTGGTTTTAGGTCTTACCCGGAAGATACCTCCTCTGGCTAGATTGTTGTTAAGCTAGTTGAACAAGCAAAAGAAAAGTACATCATCCTCTTCCTGACTTGTGGCGGCAAAGTTGTCTTCAAATCTACTGTAAGACCAAACAAGGTAGTTATATAGGGAAGATGCTTGTTGGTTGGATATAGACAGGTTTCATTTAACAGAGTTCTGACTTTTTGTTCTTCTATCTGAGACAGGAGATCTGTCTAATGTACTTATGTTTGTGTAGCCCATCAGTGTGGTATCTGAGCATCATTAGGGTACGGGAGTACACAGTAGCCCAGCTAGTCATTTCATTCATTGAAGGCACATCAGATGTAATTTGAGAGCAGCAGCATTTTCATCTGTCTGCTAATGGCATTCCTGTAAAAATAATAAGTAATAATTATTGATCACAGATTAGTCTGTTTTTCTTTGTTCTGGCCCAGCTGCAGTGATAACAGGCAGGAGGCCAATGTGGAGAAGATGCAAGTACATAGTAGCCTGGTTTATCTCTAACCACTTGCAGCTGTCAGCTTATTTTGGGGAGGAACAAAGTCCCGCAACACTGGGGTTGTTTTCCTTGGCACTTGGGGCAGACGCTTCCTTGAGTAGCACACGGATAACATGAAACATCTGCTTGGAAGGATTGATTCTTTGCAGAAGAGTTTCCAGGAGCAATAGCTTAGGGCATCTTTCACAAGACTCTTGTTTGGGACTGGGGGTAGGAGGCGAGGGAAGGAGGGGAAGGGGAATATTATTCCTTGCTCCTTATTACAAAGCTGAGCTTTAGTTTTGAAATGGCATGTTCTCAGTCTCTTTGCCAAGGGGCGTCTATTTTCTTTTCCCATATATATTTTTAAGTGAAGTATCGAGAATGAATGAATGATTTCTACGACTTGTGGAAGGATTTTCACATATCCAGTGTTATTTCTATGCACAGTCACCAAGGTACTCACCAGACTCTCCCAGATAGAACTAGAATGAAAACAAAACAACAACCCCAGAAACAGACATTTTTGATCATTGCGAACATACCATTAGGATCCCAGAAGACTTCACTGGAATGGGGATTTATTTTCATTCCATGTCATGTGGCAGGTGTACATCATTAAGGAACCTTACACATCTATGTAACAAGTCTGAAATGTACCACCGGCTTCCTCAAAAACAAAAATTTCAGATGGTATCGAGGGTGGCTCTTTTCCCCATGTAGACATAGGACTGTGTAGACCTTTGGAGTTGACATTCTGCAGGCCCTTTGGGAGTTCTGCATATGTTGAGACAGGGAGAAGCGTCAGAAGGTCTAGTCTCTGAGTTTTTAAAACGGAACCCCTACCCATTCAACTCAGGGCGTCTATTCACCCTCTCTCACTCTGGCTCCATTTGGTCTTGTGAAGAGCAATTGTATTACAACCCCCCTTGGGGGACACCAGCAGTGTTTGAACCCAGGCTCTTCCTCACAACAGCACATACCTCTACCATGTGAACTAACAGACCATTTGTTGGTGGGAGTAATAGGCTGCTATCCTCTAGTTGACCACCCACTGGCAAGGGATGTGTCACAAACTTTTCCATTGTAATATATAATCTGAGGTACCACTTATCTCATTAGCTGGTAGCAGTACTAGGCTGTTATCCTCTAGTCTTTATGATTAGATGGGCAAAGTGTTGTCGGAGAAAACAGAGTTTTTACTTTCTGGTTCAGTGCAGCAAGTTAGATACTTTATTTTTTTTAGCAATTGCGTGGAGGGAGAGAGCAAAACAGGTCTCTCCTTTGCTAAACAATTATAGCAAACATTTATACCTTTGTTACATACAATAATGGGCAACAGCTGCATTTTGTTTATACATAGGTTATTTTGATATTTTATTTTTGTTACCTTTATTTAGACTATAGTCTGCATTCCATACTTATTTAACACAAGTTAAATAACACAAAGCCACAACAACTTTTTACACCGTTTTTTTCCCACTTGCCTTACACAATTTTTGCTTTTATAAATTTTGCGTTATTAGGGTTACAGCTAGCCTGACTTTTTTGCTTACATAAGGGGACTGCATGGATTTGAAATTTCCTTTACACTCCCGTCCATTTTTTTTTCTACTTCTCTACTTCCACCGTGTACTGAAATTTTTGTTGTTGTAACATTAGGTCACAATTTGAAAAAGCCTGAAGACCAGCTACTAGAAGGGGGTGTGTCACTCCCTTTACCCGTGTATTAAATAATCTGGGGGTCAGGTGTGGGTGCACTCACCCAGCCTGGCTACAAGATCAAAGTAACTTTGTGCAAAGTGTGAAGTCGTGTCCTGTTTCAGATAAAACCTGTAGAGATAAGGAGAGATGAGGCTGTTTTTGCAAAGAAGAAAATAACTCTTTTCAAGTTAAAAAGAAAGAAAGAAGTAGCGCTCTTACTCTGTACTTCAGTAAATCAGGCTCTGAAGTTCTTACAAAGCCTCTCTGAAGTTAGTGGGAGCTTTTCAGATCAGGCCCTTCTCAGTGCAAGCAAACAGCAACAGAAAAACGGGGGAGTATGGACAAGTGAGAGGGGATATAAAGTAAAACTATCTTGTTTTTATACTGCACCCATCATTTGGTATCCGAGAGCCTCTGATATAGTTGACCTTTGTATCCCCAGAGAATTGTTTATGGGTTATGCGTGTATCCATGCAAGGATAGAACCAAAGGAGCTTGAACTGCATGGCTGGAATGCTTGAGAGCCGTTTGCATAACTTGGCATATTTTTGGGACATAATCAGGAGCCCTGGGACTCTGAATTCCAGGTTAACAGAAAGAATCTTTCTGGCGCTCCCCTTCTCACACAGCACTGAGCCCTGGCTCAGTTTGGAGTTGAATTGAGGCCAGTTAGTTCATCCAAAAGTCCCCCCCACTTTTTTTTTTCCAGCAAGTAGCAGCTAGCTCAGAAGTTCCATTGTCATCGTTTTGTTGTTCTGCTTTTTAATATCCATAGCTCAACAATTTAATCCAGTGCCTTTGCGCTTCCTCTGCCTCCAATATCCTTTCACTTACATTAAGACAGTAATCTCCTCTTTTGGAATTTATTATATTAAAAAATAGTGTCCGGCTGTTTAAATAAATTTTATTTTATTTTTTTACTACAAAGTGCCAGAAAAGGAAGGGTTGAATTTGGGCTGTGTGTCAGATAGAGGATTGTGGAGGAGAGGGAGGTAAATAGTGTTGTTGGTAAGCCAAGTTAGTGAAGAATGGTGATTTACCAAGTCAGAGATCTAAGTGAAATCAATACAAGTGACTCCTGAGAACTAATAGCATTCCACAGCTGGTTTACATCTAAACAATGGGTGCTGCAATGGGATCAAAACATTCAGCCAAATTCTGATCTCACACATCCCAATTTAAATCTGGAGTAACTCCACTGACTACATTAACATCAAAATTAAAAAGTTACTCTGGGTTTACCCCAGTGTAACTGAGCCTATCTTCAAATTTAGGCAGACGCTGAAACCCGGGAGTCTTCATTTTTTTGCTGATTTGGATAAAACAGAGCAGGAAGGCCGTTGACATTTGTTCAGTGTAAAGCCGCAGCCACTGCGTATTTACACTGGTATGTTCCAAATCCTGAGGTCCTCTCAATTGTTCAGCCCTCAGTCAGGCAAAATCCCAAGGAGTAAGGACCTCAGGACTCAGAGCACAATTAATGGCCCATGAAGTAGCAAGAAATATATTTAACATGCTAGTATTACATGTTAACATGCTAAGGATTTAGAGGGAGAAAGTATAGCCATAAAGCCACTAGATCAGGGGTTCTCAAACTTTTGTACTGGTGACCCCTTTCAAATAGCAAGCCTCTGAGTGCGACCCCCCCCTTATAAATTAAAAACATTTTTGTATATATTTAACACCATTATAAATGCTGGAGGCAAAGTGGGGTTTGAGGTGGAGGCTGACAACTCGTGACCCCCCCATGTAATAACCTCGTGACCCCCTGAGGGGTCCCGACCCCCAGTTTGAGAACCCCTGCGCTAGATAAAAGCAAGCTTAAGCCAGTGATCTGATCATACTACTGCAAACCAAAAAACAAACCTGTGGCTTGGCAAGTGGAATTCAAATGATTTCACTTTCTAATATACAGTGTTGTGAATTCCCTAACTCTCTGGAAAAGGATGAATAATACTAATGTGTTAATCTGTGATGGAAATTAGATGCCTCAGTCCATTTTACATCTACAGTAAGTGCAATGGAAGTCCAGAGGAGCTGTAGGTGTCTCGGGGCTGTGAAAATTTAAATTAAATAAATTAAATTAAATTAATGGAGATATCCTATCTCCTAGAACTGGAAGGGACCTAGAAAGGTCATCAAGTCCAGCCCCCTGCCTTCACTAGCAGGACCAAGTACTGATTT
This sequence comes from Terrapene triunguis, assembly GCF_002925995.2. Taxonomy (NCBI): domain Eukaryota; kingdom Metazoa; phylum Chordata; order Testudines; family Emydidae; genus Terrapene; species Terrapene triunguis. The sequence continues at coordinate 5,365,329 of NW_020699449.1, read as the reverse complement.
TGCCCCAGATCCCTAAGTGGCCCCCTCAAGGATTGAACTCACAACCCTGGGTTTAGCAGGCCAATGCTCAAACCACTGAGCTATTCCTCCCCCCCCCCTCCTGTAGGTTGTTATAGTAACACTGAACATGTGCAACCTTGTGGCTTGAGTCTCTACTGCCCTATCCCTGATTGTTATTTACACCTCTACAAAATGAGTGCAAAGTGCATGTAAAAGGCCACCAACAGGAATTCTCCACTCACACCAGCAGTAGGGTTATACCCACTTTGCACATCCGTAAATCGGCACACAGGGTGCAAGGCAGTAGAGAATCAGGCCCTTTGCCTTTGTTGGTTTGATTTATTAAACTAATGGTAGCTAATTAATAATGGCCTACGAGTTTCTTCCTTCATTTTGACAGTATGCTAGCAATGACATGTCACTCAATCCCAGGGGAAAGGGAACTAATTACTCTCTATTATGGAGCATGTTGAAACAACAGAACACGGAGCCGTGGAGAATTCACGCTTTATCCATCTGAGCAAACCTGTAGTAACACAAATCAGTCCTAGGTGATTTCCTGTTCAGACCTTAACATTTCATAAATATATTTTAAAACATTTTCTTTTGGAGATCCTGGTGGGGTTTTTTTAATTTTTGGAGCACAGCAGTGGGGCAGTCATTCATGGAGTTAGGCAACACTCCAAAGGCTGAAATTTGATCCGCCTTATTAGCAAGTGGCTAATGATGTCCCCGTCATTTCCTGATATATTGTATTCACTTGGCCTGAGAAGATAAGTAATTGGGATCATTTGAAATAATCATGGCTGTTTTTAAAGGCCCTGGGATAATTCTACCCATTTGGATTCAGTTATTGCTGAGGCAAAACGATACAGTGCCACCTCCTCGAAATCTCAGCTTTGTGGGGTCCGAATTCACAGCTCCAGAACTGCATCCTCTGTGCCCTGGGAGTCCAGCACTTTTTACAGAAGGATAGCAGTTATGATTGGCTAGACCTATTGTAGCCAGCCCCCTGCCTTTGGCCCCCAGGGCGTGTGTGCGCGTGCGTGCCAGAAGTGGAGTAAAGGATTGTGATCCTTGGCAACTGCCACAGGCTGCTGGCCTTTTTTAAATGTTATTTACATCCCTAATCAGCAGGTGTTTTGGCTTTCAACTGGTCTAAGATGGTGGGGAGCGGAAAGGTGATGTGGAAACCCCTCCTCGGCTGTGACAGCTGTCAACTCAGCAGAGCTAAGGATTGAGCATCATGGGTACATTTTAGTTAGGTGCATGGGAAATTATAATGGGAGGTAAGGGAGCTCTCCACCTCCACCACCTCGCAGAATCCGGCTTTATCTCTCATTCCCAATCCTTAGATCTCTCCAGGGCCTACTCTACCATTTTTGCCGCCCCAAGCAAAAAAAAAAAAAAAAAAGCTACCTGAACTGCTGAAGCAAAAAAAAAGCCGCTCGGAGACTGCGCTCCAAGATGGACGGAATGCCGCCTCTTAGCATGCGTCTCCCCAGGCACGTGCTTCCTCTGTTGGTGCCTGGAGCCGGCCCTGGCTCTCTCACTTGTGGTGATGGGTTTTTTTTTCATGAACATCGATGTGAACCGTTCCTGTCTTGCCAAATTTGGTGATGGGTGGATGGAAGCATGAGACAAAATATGGAGGACTTCACCGGTGGTCTTGTTTGCCATTGAATTAATGCAGCTAGATCTTGTTAATCGAGGTTTATCCACAGCCCGGGGATCCAAAAGCTTTCTGCAGTTATCAGTTTCATACCACAGGCGTATTACTGAGTCATTAATCTGAAAGGTTTTGTTCCCTTTAAATTTGAACAAACATGACATTTTGACAAATGATTTGGATTAACCATTTCTGAGTGCAAGTCATCAATGCATACGGTAGGAAGGGAATATGTTCTAGTGGTCACAGCAGCGGATTAGGAGTCAAGATCCCTTCTAGGTTCTATTCCTGAGAGTACTGGATATTGGCCTCATTCTGTGGCCTTGGACAAGTTACTTCAACTCGTCTGCTCCCCTTGTTCATGTGACATGCAGGGTAACAGATGGGCATTAATTTACACAGCGAAGGGCCAGAGAAGGTGGCTGTGGAGGGAAAACGCAGCTATGCAACCATAACGTAGACTACATAGCCACTGTTAAGAGCTGCATGTAAATAGCTGCATTCACCAGGTTTTTTGAGTTCTGCAAAACCTTGGAGCTATACTGCATATTCTTGAGCACTGTCTAATGGCACTGTATCTATTAACTATTTACACATCCCCCGAGATAAAGCGCTCTTGTAACAGCTGCCACCAACTCCTCTCCATTTACATTAATGAGAAATGCTGCAAACACTATGCTGTGTATCTGGCAGAAGCGGAGAAGGACTTGGGGAGTAGCCACTTTATGCTGTTTTCCAAGGTAGTAGAAACTAGGTGCAATTTTCCCTGTAAATTAAGGCTGACTACAGCAGCATTAACTAACATGGAGCAGCCTGTGCATTGGGATTCAAGCATTTGAAAATGGCTCCAGTTGTTCTGGAGTCTCAGTATGACTTGATGAGTTGCTACAGACCAGGGCCTGGCATTATGAGCTCCATCAGAAGGGAATTAGTCCACCCCTTTCTCTTTTCAAACAGTGGATTGGCTGGCAATGTGCCTTCACAGGTTTCCTGCAGGATGTCTATATTTTTCCCCATCTGTTCAGTGGATTTATGTGGCCATGTCCCTTCTCCCTCCACGAGCTTGGAATTTGCTCTTGTAGGAGTGGTTTCTGCTTTCTGGATTTGATCTTATCTTTGTTCTTATGCTTCTTATACTCTTCTGTACTTATTTATTTGGCAGTCCTTCGCCTCTATGTGCCTCAATTTACTCATCTGTAAAGTTGGGATAATATACTTTCTTGTAGCACTCTCACAAGGATGATGCGAGGATTGAGTAATATTTTAAAGGAGACGAACAGATGCTTTCAACTAATATTAAATGTAAGTAGGTGGCAACATTACTGAGAGTGCTGTCTGGACACTGGTGTTTGGAAGTGGAGGGGGAAGATCCTGAACATGGGCTTTTCCCTATTTGGTTTTGTCAGCCTGGTGTTTGAGTTACTTATAGAGAAGACATATTTTGTATCGCCAAACATTTAAAAAGGAGTAAATCTCCCTATATAAATGCCTGGTTGGTTTCTCACTGCCCAGATGAATCATTTGGTAATAAATAATGCAAAGGAAAAAGATTAGTGTTTTCTCCCTTTTGAAATCATTGGTAACATATACAGCTGCTGCCTTCACATCAATTGCTGTATTGTATAAGTTCAAGTGTAACTGTAAAACACTTTGGAAGGGGTATAAAAGAATAGTAAGGAAAGCTCTATCGCAGTTGGAACAAAAGACTATGAGGGGAGCTGCGGAGTTTCTAATTACAGCTGTGCAAAACCTTCATGACACAAGCCCAGGTGAGTGTTCACCTGGTGTTGACTTTCATTCTGAACTTGAAACTTGGGCCAAGCATTTGTGACCCTTTAGAGGGAACCTGTATCAAGTTTCAGGTGAACTCAGGCCAAGTTTGAAATGAACCTGGCCAGTGGGTGATATCTCTGCAAAACATGGTGAATATAACTTTTGCTGTTGGATCTGATCAAACCCCAGAATCCAAGCAAAAATCAGGAGGGCGCACAAAGCCATGCAAAGTGACTATGTGATAAAGTTCACACTAAAACACTTTGCAAAGCTGGCTCTAGGTCAGAATTTTAGATTCGGTGCTGGTAAATTGTTTTATCTCTATATCAGCTCATTAAGAACCTGATCCTGTGAAGAGCTGAAGGCCTTCAACTTTTACAGAAGTCCAATGACAATTGAAGATACAGAGCACTTTGCAAGATCAGGTTTCGTTTAAGAGAATTTTGAAGTGCTCTTCAGTGCTGTGTTGTGGAGGTCTGACTGTTCCCTTGCCAGTAGCAGCAGCAGCAGCAATGCTTGCTTTGGTGTGTGCGCCTGTTCATTACAGTGCATGGGACACTGGGACAGCTGCCCCAAATGTATAAGAGACATTCTATTAAAATAACAATTGTAAAAGGTGCATAGAATAGGGATGAAGATTAAAAAGTGACTGGAGCAGTCTCTTCCACCTTAGACTTTGTATAAAGATGGCAACACAGTCAATGAGATCCATCCCCTGGAACCAAGCTCATCATGTGTATCATGGGCTTAATCTCATAGCACAAGGAACGGTAGTCCTGGAGCTGAAAATGATTTGTGTAAGGACATGGCTACACTTGCAGATGTAGAGCGCTTTGAGTTAAACCAGCCTTCTTGAGCGCAGTAGGGAAAGCGCTGTAGTCTGTCCACACTGACAGCTGACAGCGCACTGGCGTGGCCACATTAGCAGCTCTTGCAATGGCCACAGAGAGCAGTGCATTGTGGTAGCTATCCCAGCATGCAAGTGGCTGCAACATACTTTTCAAATGGGGGTGGGGGGGTGGAGTGTGACAGGGAGTGTGTTGTTTCAGAGTAGCAGCCGTGAGTGTGTTGTGTGTATGTGGGGGGAGAGAGAGTGGGTTTTTGGGGGGCTGAGAGCATGTCAGCATGCTGTCTTGTAAGTTCAGACAGCAGCAGGCTCCCACCCCCCGCCTCTCTCTCTCACACACAGCATTCCACACTAATGGTTGCTTTGTCCCGGAGCAGATAAGCAGCCAGCTGTCAAACGGAGCTTTCAAAGGGCATATCCAAAACAATGACACGAGTGGCCACTTGACTTATGGGGATTATGGGACGTTTCCGGAGGTCGATCAGAGCGCAATAATGCAACACCTCGTTCACACTGGTGCTGCGGTGCTCCAGCGGGGGCGCAGCAAACATTCTTCCACTCGCCAAGGTGGAGTACCAGCAGCGCTGTAGCCGCGGAGTCAGAGCGCTCTACGTGCCTTGCCAGTGTGGACGGGGAGTGAGCTAGTGCGCCCGGGGCTCCTTTAATGCGCTGTAACTCGCAAGTGTAGCCAAGCCCTAAGCAAGATGGTACACTTGGGAATCAGATTCATACTCGTGGACATTAAGAGTCTGGCTCTGCCCCCCTTAAAGTAAATCGCAAGGCCCTCGTTGTTGTCTGTGGGACCTGTACCAGTGCCTATGATCTTGATCCAGCAAAGCACTTAAGCTCATGATCACTTTTAAACGTGAGTGTGGCGGGACAACGACTCACCGGCGCGGCGCCTCCTGCTGGTTGTCCAGGGAATTAGCTCTTTTCCAGTTCTGGAGCACCCTCTGATGTCTCGACTGCCGCTGGCCCCCATGTCCCTCCCGGACCCTGGTACCCTTTACCCAGGGGTTCTGCCCACCGCAGTACTCCCTCTGTCTGGGTCTCCCTCCCAGGGGAACCCCCAGCCCCCTTTCCCCACCTTGCCTCAGTGGCTACCGCCCGTCTCCATTTAGCCCCCGATCCCTGGGGCGGACAGCAGTCTGCAAATCACTCATCATCGGCAAGGGAGGCTGCCCTAGTACTCTTGTGGGCCCTTAACTCAGCCTGCAGTCTGGGCTTTGCTAGGTTGGAGTTCCCCAGCCTCTGCCCTTCCCCAGCACTGCTCCACCTAGGTACCCTCCTCAGCTTCCCAGGCAGCCAGGTCCTTCTCTCTCAAAAGGCTAGAGAGAGTGTCTTCTCAGCCTCTGGCTCTCAGCCCTCTTATAGGGCTAGCCATGGCCTGATTGGGGCGTGGCCTCACCTGTGGCTGCTTCCCCAATCAGCCTTTCTTTTCCCAGCTGTAGCCCTCTCCAGGTCTGTTTTAACCCCTCCGGGCAGGAGCGGGGTGGCCACCCCGCTACAGTGAGTGATCACAGTACCGTAGGTAAAAAGATAAGCACAGGCATAAATAGAGCCCTGCAAATCTGCAGATATCCACTTTGGATCCGCAGATGCAGATATCCATGGACCATGTTTGCGAATCGTGGATGGATGAGGATCCAAATTTTATATCTAGAGCCCTGCAAATCTGCGGATATCCGCTTTATATCCACAGACCATGTGTGTGGATCGGATGCAGATACAAATTTTGTATGTGCACAGGGCTCTAGGCGTAAGTGCTTTGCTGGATTGGAGCCTATGTCTGAATCTTCAGAACTCCCTTTCAGAAAGCCGTGATCTAATCTAAAGCAATTATCCTCCCTTCTTTGTTCACAGGTGTTCCCTTTCCAAAGAACTTCCTTCAGATCTGCAAGAAGATCCTGTGCAGGCTGTTCCGGGTATTCGTTCACGTCTACATTCATCACTTCGACCGCATCATCATCATGGGAGCTGAGGCCCACGTCAATACCTGTTACAAGCACTTTTATTACTTTGTAACAGAGCTCAATGTCATAGACCGCAAGGAGCTAGAGCCTTTGGTAAGTGGTAACCTACAGCCTAACGTGGTGGAGAATTCTCCTTTTTCTTTCCCTTAATTGAGCCTTTTCCAAACCTGTCACAGTTGATCTCCACTAGGAATGAAATGTCTGTGTTTCAAGACAGACCATTTAAATAAATGAACGCATGCCTCTGCAATAGGCCAATTCCCTCTACTGCAGCATTTACAATTGGGGAAGTAGTAAGAATAGAGTGCAGGGTGAGGGAGGGGAGGGTGGAGGTGACCTGTATAACAGTGAAGTAGGATTTCCTTTGTAATAATTATGTAGGTGTTTGTGAAAGTAGTGGGTGTGCTGCACTTGGATTTATTCACTTTCAGTCAGAGATTCAGACAAAACCAGACACTTCCCTTGACTTAGGAGCCTTGGCTCTAGATAGATCAATGTTTAACTTATTGTCTCCAAAGATGAGATTCCAGAAATGGGACATACTTTCACTATTTCCTGAAGGTTTAAAAACATCTTCGAGAGGAGAGGGAAGGTTCAATTTGGAAAGGGATTCTCTGTGCAAACGTTAGCACCGGGCCCGGGGGCACCTTTAGAATGGATGGGGCTCAGGGTTCTCCACGAGTCCGAAGTCGCAATTCTGTATCCTACAAGTTATTAAGGAAGCGTTGGCACTGTTCTGCTTTTTTAATGGTTAAATGCACATTACGAGCATGGCTGACCAGAAATGCGTCCCTGCGTGTGTAGAAAGCAGACGCTTGCCTCTGTGTCTTTCTCTCTGTGTGTCTGCATGCACATGTGCAAAAAGTAGATGCCTTTGTGTGTAAAGCAGATGCCTCTGTTTGTGTGTGGAGGAAGGGTTATGTGTTTATCTTGACTGGAGCAGGAAATGTGGAGTGAGACAAAGGAGACAAGAGTTTCCCAGTGGTCCCCAGAAAGGAATGACCAGTTAAGAAATTTCCTTTTACGATATTAATTAATCCACAACATCTCTTTGTTGTAGGTACCTGTTATGCCAATGTTACAGATGGGAAAACTTAAGCATAGCGGGGATGATTCTCTGTTGCACTGTGGCCCCTTTACACCACACTGGCAGCAGAAAGGGGCCTTAAAGGGATGAAAAGAGGCCCTTGAGGATACGGCTACAGAAAAGAGGGCTTTCCCACTGGCATAGAGATACTAAAGCAGCTCTACCTCATCCCCCATCTCTGTGCCCAGCCTGGGGACATGTCAGAGGCAGGAGATATGAGAGGTAGACCAGAGCGTGTTTGGAGAACACTGCTCCACAAGTTAGAGCAGCCCTGAGGTCTGTGCTGGCCCCAGAATACAGAGAGAGTAAAGACAGTTTCAGTTGTTAACCCCCTTATTCCTGAATTTGGCCAGAGTGACGAAGGAGCTTGCCCAAGTCCAGAGTGAGTCAGTTGCAGAGCGAGGAATGTAATCCATCTGGTGATATGTCCATTGTGTGCAAAACCTCTTGCATTCCAGCAATCTGTTCTTGGAAATGGAAATTCTTTTTAGAATTCTGATGGAATTCAGCAGCTTCAAAGAGGTTATGTCCCTGACCTGCATCAGGAAGTACCATGTCAGCAGGCTGATGGAGCCCCACCTGCTCTCGCTGCCTTGCTTCCAGAATCTTCTTGGCAACCATCAGCCTAGACCACAGCATGGAAATGCATAAAAACATATGTCTGTATCTTCCTCTTCTTCTGGGCAGAGAGGAGGGAGCTGATTGCCAAAGTGAACACAGACATGACAAATCATCTCAAACGTTAATGCAACTGCTAAGGATGAGCTGTGCCCCAGCAAGTTCACCGTTGCAGGAAATGAGCCAAAATTATCCCACTAAATTAGAAAATGGGCCAAGCTCTGATTAAATAAACCGATTGCCATGCGCTCTATAAACCAAAAGCCGGCTGATGAATCAAAGTATTTTTGAAAAAGAGAAACAGCTCCAAATGCTGGTACTGGATTAATAATAATAAAGCTGACAAAGACTAGCCTGGAGGCAGGATGGTGGCTTTTTAAAATGGGGCTTATCTGACTTTTAAATCCCAGTACAGCAATTGTAAAATCAAAGAGCAAGTTGGGGTTGTACATAGATGATTTCCTTTAGGCAGTTACCTGATTAGCTCTTGAGTCACCAAAAGATGGGGGCTGTATTTTTAAGCCCTGCTGATTAGTGGGTCATTCCCCTCCACCTCCGACACCTGGTTATTTTGACAGAGTTCTAAAAGTTCTTTGTAGAAAGTTCTTTGTCCCATGTGGCAAAAGGGAGAGCTGACTCACTTGCTAGCACTGCAGGCAGTTCTAAGGAGAAATACAAGGACAGATGATTGAATCATAGAGGAAGTCTTTGAAAACGTGCCCTTCAGCACAGCTGATAAGCAGGACGCCCTGAGACGTTACTGTAAATTATTTTGAAATTTAAATTTGATTCTTGGTAAATATTCTAATGGGACTCCAGAGAGATTGCAATATACTGACCAGCCCTGCTGCATGTATAATGCCTCACTCCTGATGCTTGTTCTCTTTTCCTGCAGCGAACCAAGTGCCATTCGTAATAAATAATAGGTAACTGTATAGTGTGTTACATCTTTAGAGTGACTTACAGACATTAATTTGAATCAATCATGGTCTTGTGGTTCAAGCCCAATCTTGTTAAATGAATTGCACTCTGTTGCCACAGATTTCCTGTGTGACATTGGGGAAGCCAATTCACATCTCTATCATCAGTTCCTCATCTATAAAACCGATATAATAATACCAGCTTTACGGGGGCGTTATGAGGCTAAATTCATGAATGCTTGCAAAATGTTTTGTGATCCTTGAATGGAAGGTACTGTAGAAGTGCAAAATGCCATAGTGGCTGTTGTATGACAATTATCCCCTCTTCCTCCACAGAGGAGACCCTGAAACTGGCACACTGCACTGAGCCTTCAGCTCAAGTTAGCTCTGTTGACATCCAAAAAAAGTACGAAAAACTGTTGGCCTTTTAGCGAGGCCTTTTTGGATTTGCTTTCTAGCCAGTTTAGGTGCTTCCACCAGTATCAAATTGAAATGTATAAACACATACTACATCTATACTACTGCTTATGTCGGCATAACTTATGTCACTTGGGTGTGAATAAATCACCCCCCGAGCGACATAAGGTACACGAATATAAGCGCCAGTGTGGACAGCGCTATGTTGGTGGGAGAGCTTCTCACTTGTGCTCCTGAAAACTCTCCTGTCTGGGGATTAGTGTGGCTGGAGCAGGGTCTCCTGAAAAAAAAATTAGTGCTCTAGATGGCTGCCTACAAGAATTATATCTAATGCCAGCCCTGTACCTCAAGATTTTTTCCCTTGAGGACAGTGGGAGTTGCACATGGTAAAAACACCTTAAAATGGTGAGCTGTAGTAAGAGTGTCCGTTCAGTCACTTTCTAGCTATCAGATGTAGATGCTGTGAGCTTTGAGGGTCTGTTCCCAGTACGTTGCATTTTGTTGGATAACAGTGACTTGGGAGTGCAATAAAATCTGTTCCTGAAAAGCCGTGACATCTGAGCACAGTCCTTGATGCACTGCAGTGTTCTTTTTTTTTACTCAATGAATTGAGCTGGCCTGCAACTTACAGGCAGGGCTGTCTCCTGCTCTTTAGATTTATTAGCATTTTTAAAGGAATTTGTTTTAAATGGTGGGAGTTTGAGGCTAAATTTAGCTTCAGAATATGGTGGAGTTCATCTGAAGGAACAAGGATCACAAAGGCAGAAGAGTTTTTAAAAGCACACTTTCTGGTTACTGAACATTACTGATTAACATGCAGTTACATTAGATCTCATTAAGAGGAGAGATGAATAAAAAAAATATACCCAGTCTCCTTGCTGTGGAACCCTGTGCAAGGTCCCAGAGAGGGTGAGAACATATGCTGGGATTGGGTACCCAAAGTGTACTTTGAAACCAGGGTTTTAATCTAAAGATTCAGGTTACCTGAGCAAAACTACTCAAGTTTTCCATTGGCACAATGTCATAGAGCTGTGTGCAGATCCAGGGCTCCCGTGAGTTCCTGCATTACAAGTTACACTAGAGCAGGGATCGGCAACCTTTGGCCTGCGGCCCGCCAGAGTTAGCCCCCTGGCGGGCCGGGCCAGTTTGTTTACCTGCTGCGTCTGCAGGTTCGGCCGATCGCGGCTCCCACTGGCCGCGGTTCGCTGCTCCAGGCCAATAGGGGCTGCGGGAAGCGGCATGGGCCGAGGGATGTGCTGGCTGCGGCTTCCCGCAGCCCCCATTGGCCTGGAGCGGCAAACTGCGGCCGGTGGGAGCCGCGATCGGCCGAACCTGCGGAAGGGGCAGGTAAGCAAACTGGCCCGGCCCGCCAGGGGGCTCACCCCGGCGGGCCGCGTGCCAAAGGTTGCCGATCCCTGCACTAGAGGTTCATGGGAGTGATGGATGGGGCAGTCCTGCAAAATGCCAGGGGATGAACAAAGTGATTCTTCCGCCCCTGCTATCTCTGATTCTCCCATCATGTGCTAGGAGCTGGGAAATCCCAGCACACACATGAGCTTATATTCAAATCTAGATAAAATTGTATAGGTTTACATACCTATACCGGTTGGCCATAGGTAGCAGTATATTTCAGTGTACGTATTCTTCTGTTTTAATAAGTGTAGCAATGTTTTACATAATGCTTTTCATACAGGCCAGAACTATGCTACAATGTTTGGTGGCATGACTCACTCAGATGTGAAAAAAATCCACACCCTTTGTCCAACATAGCTATGCCAGCAAAACCCTGTAGGTAGACACAGCTATATTAGCAACAGGGCCGGCTCCAGGCACCAGTTTGGCAAGCAGGTGCTTGGGGCGGCCACTCCGGAGAGGGGCAGCAGGTCCAGCTATTTGGCGGCAATTTGGCGGACAGTCCCTCACTCCCGCTCGGAGTGAAGGACCTCTCGCCGAAGTGCCGCTGCAGATCGCGATCACGGCTTTTTTTTTTTTTTTTTGGCTGCTTGCGGCAGCCAAAACCCTGGAGCCGGCCCTGATTGGCAAAAGCGTCCTTGAGCTTATGTTGTTCAGGGAATTGCTTTAACTAGGCAGGCAAAAGATCTCCTTATGCCAGCATAAGCTGCAAGATAGGGGGCCCTACCAGTGTAGCTATGCCAATATAGTTATAGCAACAACGCCTTTTTAGGGTAGACTAGCCCACGAAAGATCCTAAAGTGCCTTACAAACTATGGGTCTGATGCTGATCGCTTACACTGATGTAAATTCACTGGCATCAGTGGAGTTACTCCTGATTTGCATTGGTGTAAGTGATAGCAGAATTTGGCTCTCTGCTTCACTTTTCCTCCTGATGTGGCTTCTACTTCTCCTCCTCCCTCAGGAAATCTGTGCTTTCTCCCAGATGTCATTTCTTACAAGTATTTTGTTTTATGAGAACAAAAAGTAATAAAATGGGACATAGATGAAGCAAATTAAAGCAAGATATTTTCTAAATGTCTGCTTACCATATGTATTAAAAACAGTTTCTCATTTAAAGATACAGCGACACATTCAGCCTTAGTGTAAGCGATTGCTACTCCAGTAGAATCAGTGGAGTTGTATTAATGGAATGAATCCAGTGGAGTTGGTACCATCTTATGCTAGGACTAAATTTGTCCCCCAGTGATCAAATATAAAATGTCCTTATCCGCTCCATTATATTCAGTATTAAAACTGCTATTGATTTCAAAACAGGCAGGGGCTCCAATAAGTTTTCACTTAACATTTGATGCAATTAAAAATAAGCATCTAAAATTGCTGAAAGAGAATGGTTTTACATTTTTCTATAGAAAACTCTATTTACTGAATACAAGTCTAAGGCTAGGTCTACACTATGGGGGGGGAGGGGGGCGTATCGACCTAAGATACGCAACTTCAGCTACGTGAATAGCGTAGCTGAAGTTACGTATTTTAGGTCGACTTACCTGGCTGTGAGGACGGCAGCGAGTCGACCGCTGCCGCGCCACTGTCGACTCCGCTTCCGCCTCTTGCCCCGGTGGAGTTCCGGAGTCGACGGCAGAGCCATCGGGGATCGATTTTATCGCGTCTTCACTAGACGCGATAAGTCGATCCCCAATAGATCGATTGCTACCCGCCGATCCGGCGGGTAGTGAAGACGTGCCCTAAGAATTTGAGTAGACAAACCAAAGAGTAAGGCGATGGCTTTTTATTACATTAACCTAATCAGAATATCTGTATGTCCTGTTGATTTACAGTAAGCAATGCTATATATTACATCAAAAAACTTACACTATACTGGGCAGCATTAACGTTTCACAGTTGCACACAGGGATGCTGGAATAATTTTTATAGTGGGGGTGCTGAGGGCCACTGAACCAAAGTGTAAACCATCTATATAATGGAAACCACTTCAAGCCAGGAGGTGCAGCAGCACCCCCAGCACCTATAGTTGCGCACTTTTAAGTCAGGAAGTTCCACGGTTCAGACTGTGTAACTTAGCCTTATCTCTGTCCCTTGTGTGTGATGATACAGGGCCAGATTTTATTCATATTTCCACTGATGTGAATGCCGAGTATTTCTTTAGTAGTCAATGTCATTACTTTAGATTTACACAGGTATAACTTAGAGTGAAGTCTAGCCTCACTGTTTTTGAAGTACATGATCATTTCTCAAATAACGCTAATATAACATCAGGCACTATTGTGTATTCCTTTATAAAATGTGCTTTGTCCGATGCTTGTTAATTAGCATTAATTGGTAGACTTTTCGGAGGAGCAGCCAGAGATTTGAACAGGCAGGGAAACTGAAGAGATGTTCTCTCCAAGTCCTCCAGCACGGTTGCAGCTCCTAGACAGGAAGCAGGAGTTGCCTCTGTTCATGCCATAACTTGTTCTGTGGACAGAGTATTTCAGCCTCCAGAGCGGTCAGGCCAACATCTTCCTTACACTAAAAAACTCAACCCCACATAAAGTGTAGAAATGGACATCTGTGTTCGCATAGGGTTTTATGTCTGTATTTGCAGATTTTGCCTATGCCAGTTAAACAGTGTATTGAGGGAACCGGCAGCCCAATGAAGTCATGATCAGGATTCACGATACTGAGTCAGTATTTCTCCATGTGTCTTTGTCTGTTCAACTGCACTTTTGATGCCAGCCCATGTTTATTAGGGTGTATGTATTAGAGGTGTTCTGGGCAAAAAGCGCACAATAAACACTAAGATTACTCTTCTCCCATTGTTGGCTTACCCATGGCATGACTAGCGTGATCCCCAGACCGCAGCAGTGCATACCAAGTACCACTTTGCTTTTATATCACACAACACTGTTGTCGCTGTGCCTGAGCCACAAGCAGCTACTGTTACTATCCAGTTTACAGCAAACAGTTCATCCTTTCACAAAACAATTGGCCGTTTTGCTCTGTGTTTATCTATGTAACATAAAATGTTTATTAATCATGCAGCTTACTGACAGACTGCTCCTATTCAGAAATCCTAAAAATATATCTCCTCAGTTGTACTGTTATTAGCCCCATCTGAAATTTGCACCAGCAAGCTTTTGGAGGATGTTTTGTTTTTGTTTTAAAAAAAGAGCAGTTCCAACCAGCGAAGTTAGTTACATTTGTCCAGTTACATTGAACTGAAAGGTACATTGGTTAAAATCAATGATTAAACATCCTGGAGAATTTTCAAACTTAATTTAAAATATAAATCCATTTATAATTCATTAGATTTTTTTGATCATCTTTGGTCATTCTTATTGAAGTTTCTGCTGAAACAAGAATTTGCACCTTCCCAGTCCATTGTCTCTCTCTACTGTACTGCATCCCACTGTGAAGTAATGGTACTGTATATATACCAGGGATGGTCATCTCTAGAGCAATAGACTGGGAGATAAAAAAAAAAAAAAAAAAAAAAAAAAGAAATATTATTGCACTGCCAGTGCAGCAGTAGGGGAATCTGGCCTGCAGGGTGAGAAAACCACATCATTTCACTCAAGCCACCATGCTCTCATTATCCAAATCTTTTATATCTATCCTATCCCCTCTCTCTGTATATTTTGATTTCATAAAACCATCACCATGGTATCTCCGTGTCCTCACTTAAATCCTCCCTGAAAACTCATTCCTCCTGCTTTGCCCACAAGAAGTGAGTCAACAATAACATTAACATATTGTTTTTAAAATATCCTCTTCATTCCCTCTTCTGGACTTTCCACTGTGTCCTGTACTCTCTCTGCTTTGTTTAGCCTGTAAGCTGTTTGGGGGAGAGACAGCCTGTATTTTGGGCTTGTATGGGTCCAAGTATATGGTTGGTGCTTAATGATGATAAATGATATGTACAAACTGTCTTCATTCCATAACCTGCCTCAGAAATATCCTCCGTACCTTTTGGCCCAGTAGAATCTCAAACCAAGATCTGTTGACACAGTCAGCCAAGAGGATATGAGCACCATCATTGCTAGGAGGCGTTGGAGATGGATTGGCCATGTGGTTCAGATGGAAATTGATTCCATCACCAGAGTAGCAATAAGATGGACACCTGAAGGCAAGCGAAAACGAGGCCACCTGAAAACAGCATGGCAAAGAGCTGTGGAAGCTGAGCTGAAAAACTGGGGGCACAGCTGGGGAACCATTGAAAGACTTGCCAGAAACAGACAGGAGTGGAGGAACTTCATCGCTGCCCTAGCTGCTACAGGCATAATGGGAACATGATGATGGTGATGAATGATGATCAATAATTTACAATCAACGACTTCTAACTCTAAAATCTGTTCAAGAAACTGGAAACTTTTCTCTACCTCCTTCCCTAATGCATCAAACTTTGGTCATTCAGATAAAAAGGAAACAGAATCTGAAGTGCCCTAGTTAGGGGTATGCCAAACCAATACCCAACTAGTTATTTTTGAAAAACTGAAATCTTGATTCCTTGGCCCTTCTCTAATATATCTTTGTCTACCCTCCCACAAAATTGGGTACCTCTACTGGATGGAATGCACCATTTACAGCTGATCATTTCAGATTGGTCCACTAAAGACTTATCACTTCTTTTTAGAACAAATTTGCTATATATTTGAATATACAATTACACACCTAATTTGCATGCACCATCATAGTACTTTGGCATGCAAATATTTTAATTGTGTGTGCAACTGGCTAATAATGGTTATTTGACTACAGTTGGGCATATAAATTAGACATACACTTGTAATTTGTTAAGTCAGGCACATATGCTATAATCTTACTATGCAAGCTTACAATACTGACCTCTCAAAAGCGTTCCTCTTAGTGCCTGTTGCATATAGTGGAAATAAGTCCTAATACTAATACAAAAGTGGAAGAATAGAATATTGCTAGTCTGAAATAATATCCAAGAGAATATAAATGACTAGATGTTTTTATGTGTAAATTTTACTTTTTCATTCACGTGTGTTCCAGTACCAGACTCCTTGCTGTTAACCCAGCTGTTTTTCTTTTTAGAAGAATTTCCTTCTTAAAAATCTTTTTCAATTAGAGTTCATCTTTTGTGAGCACTAGTCATATTGACCAATATTTTACTTTACATGTTGTCAAAGTGACCAGAGAATTTGACAGTTACAAATTTTCTCCATCCCATGTAAAAAATAAACAAAAATTAGCGTTCTAGGACTTGTGTGGCTGAAAAATTTTACTCTCAGCTGTGATGAACAGAAAAGGCGAGACCCGAGCCACAGAATGGTGCCAGAGTTTTCAAAATTGTCATCTTCTGCATACATATTTTATTGATTATTGTTAGTGCATTAGATGATTAGATTGCTCAGTGTCCAAATATGTAATGGTAAGGACAGGAAACATCAAGAATGTTCCTGTTGATGATCTCCTTTGTCTAATTAAACCAGGCCAGGTTTTGGGTGGTACCGTTTGTGATTTTGATAATGTTTTGGACAAACTGCCGAGCTGACTTGTATTAAGCTGTGACACAGTTTCTCTTTCTTGTGGGTGCATAAATGAATGTTTCAGTTTCTTGTGGGGAGCGTACTAAATAGGTCCTGCCTTAAAACTTGCTCCATTAACATTTGAATTGCAGACTGCTGTGGAACTTGTCCTCCTTTAAAATGAATTCACATTTCACAAATTGTTAAAAAATAAATACATCTGCTTCAAAGGCAATCATTAAGACATGATAAAAGCAAGAGTTACAATTTCCCAGTCTAATAAAGATAAACTAGAGGCAGTAGGAATCAGTGGGAAACTTTAGACAAATCTGCAGGGATTTTATTCCTCCAAATATATAAAATGATGAAGAGCTTTAAAAGGGCACAGTCATATTAAAAATAGCACCTCTGTCTGAAACTTTTTTTTAACCTCCTGTTGTTTCATCTAGCCTAATATTGATGTGGGGATTTGGGGAATCTGTGTACAATTTATGACTTCCAGTTTGAGATTATGAATTCTCTGTATTGATCTCTTTATCAAACTACAAACTCCATTTTGATTGTAAGATTAGCCTGCCATCTCTGGCGTCTTTTTACTTATTTAGGGATAAAATTACAAGGCTTGGCAATACAGGGCTAACAGTGGAGGGTCATTAAACCTTGGCAGTCTTCTATTGAAATGGAAGCTCCCTTAGTCAAAGAAGGTGGCCAGACCAGGAAAACCAGTCCACCCAGGTAGGGTTGTAACTGAGCAATGAATCACCTGATGAGGTTGATTGAGGTCACCTGACAAAGAGGCCTGCAACTTTATAAAAGGAGGACTTTCTCACTAGCCAAGCCAAATTAGTGGGAAGGCGAAGGAACTAGAAGCAGAAGGCAAGGCTGTGCAGGAGAAGAAAGGGGAGGATCCGGACCCCCTACAGGACTCTGGCCTAACCCCAAAGAATGCTCAAAAGGGGTGAGGAAACAGAGGCAGGGAAGTGTGTGTAGGTGTTTTATTGTTTTGTCTGGATCTGTGTATTTCTGGTGCTGTCTAGAGCAGTCGTTCCTAATCTTTTTACTAAGGTGACCCCTTTTGAGACCCCTGTATTACATATGTGCACCCTCCTCCCCAGCAGCACAACCATAATCCCAGCCTAGTTCTGAGGGGAGGCCCTCGGGGGAATGGGATTGGAGAGCAGGGTCATCCTGCCTGCATTCACTCCGCAGCATCAGTTCCTGTCCTGCAGGACTGGGCCCAGCTCCCCACTCTGGATGTTGTGACCTGATGTATGGGGACACGGCACCACTCAGGTCATGACAGAGGGGCAGGTGGGCCAGACCTGAGTGCTGCTGTGACCCAGTGCACCAGGACTCAACAGCTGGAGCAGGGAGCTGGGCCCAGCACCATGGGACAGAAACCACTACTGCGGGCCAGGAGAAGTGTATGTTTGCCTCGCACCACGGTAATTCCCTCTGCTGTCAGTGTTCTCACGTTGTCTCTCCCGACCAGAATTTCTCTTCACAGGGCTGTTGTCTTTAGGGCCACGTCAAAACTCCAAAAGTTGGAGCCGTGGCTGGGGAGACCCTTCCTGAGTGGCTGTGGTTGGCAATGTCATGACAGGATGGGTGACTGTTCATGGAATAATGTCTTTTATAAGTCATCACCGGTGGCCTTTGCTACACCCTTTTTGAAAGGTCTGTTATATTCTGCACCCAGCACTGGCCTCCAGACGCAGTCTGGTGCACAGCTATAAACTCCCTCTCCATACACACCTTCCAGGTTATTGAGTGGACTCCTTGCATGGGGCTCTCTAGAAGGAATGTAACTACTTCTTCGAGTGCTTGTTCATGTCCAGTCCAATCAGGTGTGTGCGCGGGCACGTGCACAGTAGCTGGAAGATTTTCCCATAGCAGCATCCGTCGAGTCAGTCTGGGTGCCATCTTGAGTCGCGCCTTTATGGCGCTCAATATAGAGCCCTGCCAATCCGCCACCCCCTCAGTTCCTTCTTACCGCCGGTGATTTTTAGCTGGAACTTCCCTGTACTCTTGTCTCGGCAAGCGCATTTAGCAGTCTATATACATAATTTTCATTAGCTCTGTTGTGTTAATTAAATAGTTAGTAGCCCTTAGTGTTAGATTAAGTTCCCTTGGTTTCCCCTCCTATGCTCTCTCGACAGCGGGGCATGCCGGAGTCTCCGGGTTTCAAAGCATGCAGCAAGCGTATGCCCAGAAGCAATCCTCACACTTCGTGTTTAGGAGAGAGCTATCAGAAGGATCGTTGTGCCATCAGGACATTAAAGGATAGAGATCAGCGCCTGAAGGTCCTATTAATGGAGGCTGCACTCTGCCCTAGTCCAATCCTGGGTCGAGGGACCCTGTGCCGAGTTCCTGTTCCTTGGTGCGGAACACTCCGGCACCGTTGTCATGAGCACCAGTGCCAAGTAAGGACAAGGACTCACGGCACTGTCCCAGCTCCACTCATGGCTCACATGTTACACACAGGTGCCGCAGAAGAAGAAGAGGGGTCGTTCTCCCCCTGCTAGGCCTAAGGAGCCAGCCGTTATAAGACCCAAGTTGGGCCACACTACTTCCACTCCACCACTGCTGATGGTCACGTCGACTCCTGCCCGGTGTGGAAGGGCAGTTGAGTCAGGACCCTCCTCGTTCACCGAGGCTGAGTCGGGAGCTGTACCTCCTTCGACTCCAGAGGCGTTCGAGGTAGCCCAAGAACTGCTCCATCTCACGGCACTGTTCTCCCCTCCTAGACAGGACAAGTTGCCAGCACCGGCCGCTCCCTGCGCACCTTCAAGGGGAAAGCCCGCCATGATGCCTCGCCGATCTTCAACCCCGGCATACCACTCCCCGGCACCGGAACAGACCCAGCAGCCGCGCCAGTCCCCGAGCCCTCGGCGCCAATGGTCAGTGCCTAGAAATACCGCTCCACCATAGTCCTCTTTGTCAGACACGACGCAGTCGGACTCCTATCGGTCCTGTAGGAGTAGGAGCAAATGATCCGCGTCAACACAGGACCAACACCCTTACCCGGCACTGTGGCCCGCCCAATGGCATCAAAGCCAAGGTCACATTCCAGGGCGACGTCGGTGGCCTCGGCCACGTTTGTACCCCCCTCCAGCACTGTCAGCATTGGCAGGATCAGGGGTAGCCCCATTGCCACCCAGCGCCACCATCCTGATGGCACCGGCGCGGCCTGCACCGGCCCCAGTTGTTTCAGCTCTGATGGCTCCAACACTGATGACGACTCCAGGACTGCCCACGGCCCCGGCACCAACTGCGATTACCTCAGCACCGATGACACTTTCGGCACCAGCAGCATCGGCATCGGTGTATGAAGTCCCGACACCGAGGGGCACGACACCATGTGGGTCGGCACCGGCCCAAGAAATCCAGATGCCACGGGACCTGTTGGGTGCAGAAGGAAGGGAGCAGCCACCCCTTACGAGGGTCTCTTCCTCTTCCTCACCAGACGAGGCACTGGCGGGCACGGCTACAGCCCCAGCCATGGAGGACAGCAGGGTTCTACGGCAATTGCTGTGGCGGGTTGCCCAGGGCCTGGGCATTCAGGCAGAGGAGGTAGTGGAGGATGAAGATCCAATGGTAGACATCTTTGCCCCTTTCAGACCTGCATGTTTTGCCCTACCTCTTATAAAGACCATCTCTGACACCACAAAACCTTTGTGGCAGACGCCAGCCTCATTGCTCCCTATGGCTAAGTGCAACAGAAGGCGCTATTTTGTGCTGTCCAGGGGATGTGAGCATTTGTAACCCATCCCCCACCTGATTCTCTTGTGGTTGATGCTGCCAACCAATGTGAACGCCAGGGCTTCGAGGGACCCTCCTCGAAGAATTGGGAGGCAAAACGACTCAACCTTTATGGGAGAAAGGTCTATTCCACTGACGGATTGCAGCTCCGCATCTCTAATCAGCAGGTACTCCACATCTTAGATTCTAGGACTGGAAGGAACCTCGAGAGGTCATCGAGTCCAGTCCCCTGCCCTCATGGCAGGACCAAATACTGTCTAGACCATCCCTGATAGACATTTATCTAACCTACTCTTAAATATCTCCAGAGATGGAGATTCCACAACCTCCCTAGGCAATTTATTCCAGTGTTTAATCACCCTGACAGTTAGGAACTTTTTCCTAATGTCCAACCTAAACCTCCCTTGCCGCAGTTTAAGCCCATTGCTTCTTGCTCTATCCTTAGAGGCTAAGGTGAACAAGTTTTCTCCCTCCTCCTTATGACACCCTTTTAGATACCTGAAAACTGCTATCATGTCCCCTCTCAGTCTTCTCTTTTCCAAACTAAACAAACCCAATTGTTTCAGCCTTCCTTCATAGGTCATGTTCTCAAGACCTTTAATCATTCTTGTTGCTCTTCTCTGGACCCTCTCCAATTTCTCCACATCTTTCCTGAAATGCGGCGCCCAGAACTGAACACAATACTCCAGTTGAGGCCTAACCAGCGCAGAGTAGAGCAGAAGAATGACCTCTCGTGTCTTGCTCACAACACACCTGTTAATACATCCCAGAATCATGTTCGCCTTTTTTGCAACAGCATCACACTGTTGACTCATATTTAGCTTGTGGTCCACTATAACCCCTAGATCCCTTTCTGCCATACTCCTTCCTAGACAGTCTCTTCCCATTCTGTATGTTTGAAACTGATTTTTCCTTCCTAAGTGGAGCACTTTGCATTTGTCCTTGTTAAACTTCATCCTGTTTACCTCAGACCATTTCTCCAATTTGTCCAGATCATTTTGAATTATGACCCTATCCTCC
This sequence comes from Terrapene triunguis, assembly GCF_002925995.2. NCBI lineage: Eukaryota > Metazoa > Chordata > Testudines > Emydidae > Terrapene > Terrapene triunguis. The sequence continues at coordinate 5,344,338 of NW_020699449.1, read as the reverse complement.
AAAGCAGTTGCAATCCCTCCCAGTTTGGTATCATCCGCAAACTTAATAAGCGTACTTTCTATGCCAATATCTAAGTCGTTAATGAAGATATTGAACAGAGCCGGTCCCAAAACAGACCCCTGCGGAACTCCACTCGTTATGCCTTTCCAGCAGGATTGGGAACCGTTAATAACAACTCTCTGAATACGGTTATCCAGCCAGTTATGCACCCACCTTATAGTAGCCCCATCTAAATTGTATTTGCTTAGTTTATCGATAAGAATATCATGCGAGACCGTATCAAATGCCTTACTAAAGTCTAGGTATACCACATCCACAGCTTCTCCCTTATCCACAAGACTCGTTATCCTATCAAAGAAAGCTATCAGATTGGTTTAACACGATTTGTTCTTTACAAATCCATGCTGGCTATTCCCTATCACCTTACCACCTTCCAAGTGTTTGCAGATGATTTCCTTAATTACTTGCTCCATTATCTTCCCTGGCACAGAAGTTAAACTAACTGGTCTGTAGTTTCCTGGGTTGTTTTTATTTCCCTTTTTATAGATGGGCACCATATTTGCCCTTTTCCAGTCTTCTGGAATCTCTCCCGTCTCCCATGATTTTCCAAAGATAATAGCTAGAGGTTCAGATATCTCCTCTATTAGCTCCTTGAGTATTCTAGGATGCATTTCATCAGGCCCTGGTGACTTGCAGGCATCTAACTTTTCTAAGTGATTTTTAACTTGTTTTTTTTTATTTTCTCTTCTAAACCTACCCCCTTCCCATTAGCATTCACTATGTTAGGCATTCCTTCAGACTTCTCGGTGAAGACCGAAACAAAGAAGTCATTAAGCATCTCTGCCATTTCCAAGTTTCCTGTTACTGTTCCTCCCTCTTCACTAAGCAGTGGGCCTACCCTATCTTTGGTCTTCCTCTTGCTTCTAATGTATTGATAAAAAGTCTTCTTGTTCCCCTTTATTCCCTTAGCTAGTTTGAGCTCATTTTGTGCCTTTGCCTTTCTAATCTTGCCCCTGCATTCCTGTGTTGTTTGCATATATTCATCCTTTGTAATCTGTCCTAGTTTCCATTTTTTATATGACTCCTTTTTATTTTTTAGATCATGCAAGATCTCGTGGTTAAGCCAAGGTGGTCTTTTGCCACATTTTCTATCTTTCCTAACCAGCGGAATAGCTCGCTTTTGGGCCCTTAATAGTGTCCCTTTGAAAAACTGCCAACTCTCCTCAGTTGTTTTTCCCCTCAGTCTTGATTCCCATGGGACCTTACCTATCAGCTCTCTGAGCTTACCAAAATCCGCCTTCCTGAAATCCATTGTCTCTATTTTGCTGTACTTCCTTCTACCCTTCCTTAGAATTGCAAACTCTATGATTTCATGATCACTTTCACCCAAGCTGCCTTCTCCTTTCAAATTCTCAATGAGTTCCTCCCTATTTGTTAAAATCAAGTCTAGAACAGCTTCCCCCCTAGTAGCTTTTTCAACCTTCTGAAATAAAAAGTTGTCTGCAATGCAGTCCAAGAACTTATTGGATGGTCTGTGCCCCGCTGTGTTATTTTCCCAACATATATCTGGATAGTTGAAGTCCCCCATCACCACCAAATCTTGGGCTTTGGATGATTTTGTTAGTTGTTTAAAAAAAGCCTCATCCACCTCTTCCACCTGGTTAGGTGGCCTGTAGTAGACGCCTAGCATGACATCACCCTTGTTTTTTTACCCTTTTAGCCTAACCCAGAGACTCTCAACACTTCCGTCTCCTATGTCTATCTCCACCTCAGTCCAAGTGTGTACATTTTTAATATATAAGGCAACACCTCCTCCCTTTTTCCCCTGTCTATCCTTCCTGAGCAAGCTGTACCCATCCACACCAACATTCCAATCACATGTATTATCCCACCAAGTTTCAGTGATGCCAACAATGTCATAGTTGTATTTATTTATTAGCACTTCCAGTTCTTCCTGCTTATTACCCATAGTTCTTGCATTTGTATATAGGCATCTAAGATACTGGTTCGATCTTGCCTCCCAGTTTTGCCCTGACCCTCCTTTCTCTCTGCCATTATAGCCCACACTCCCTCTTGTTTCCGACCCATCTCCCTGGTCTCCATGTTCCCCACTTACCTGTGGGCTTTGCTCACCTGTCCCCGTTGAACCTAGTTTAAAGCCTTCCTCACTAGGTTAGCCAGTCTGTGTCCAAATAGGGTCTTTCCCCTCCTCGAAAGGTGAACGCCATCTCTGCCTAGCAGTCCTTCCTCGAATAGCATCCCGTGGTCGAGAAAGCCAAAGCCCTCCTGGCGACACCATCTTCGCAGCCAGGCATTCACCTCCATGATGCATCTGTCTCTGCCCGGGCCCCTACCTTTGACAGGAAGAATCAAAGAGAATACCACCTGCGCTCCAAACTACTTCACCCGTACTCCTAGAGCCCTGTAGTCATTCTTGATCTGCTCAGTGTCACACCTCGCAGTATCATTTGTGCCCACATGGATGAGTAGCATGGGGTAGTAGTCAGAGGGCTGGATAATCCTCGACAATGCCTCCGTAACATTTCGGATCGGGCCCCCGGCAGGCAGCATACCTCTCGAGATGAAATGTCAGGGTGACAGATGGGCACCTCCGTCCCCCTCAGCAGAGAGTCTCCACCACCACTATGCTATGTTTCCTATTCGCAGTGGTGGCAGCAGACCTCCCAGCCTTAGGGGTACGAGGCTTCTCCTCCTTTACTGTAGGGGGTGATTCCTTCTCTCCTGTATCAGGAAGAGCATAACGGTTCCCTATTACCACGGCGGGAGGGTTCGGAGCAGGGGTGGAGCACTGCCTGCTGCCAGAAGTAACCAGCTGCCAGCGTTCACCCTGAACCATCTCCTCCTCCACCAGTGGTGTATCAGCAGTCCTGTGTACTGGGACAGCTATCTCAGCTGTCTCCACATGGACACTGTTCAGGAATTGCTCGTGGATTCGGATGCTCCTCAACCTAGCCACCTCCTCCTGTGGCTCTCCCACCTGCTGCCTGAGAGATTCCACCAGCAGGCACCTTTCACATTGGATGGTCCCCCCAGCCTGGATATCAGTAAGTGGAAATTGCAAGTTACAGTCTCTGCAAAACCACACCGGGATCTGGGTAGAAGCATCCATGCTCAGGCGCTCTGTCTGGCTACAGGCGCAGGTGGAGGAGACAGAAGCAGTGCTGGCACTGGTGTTGCGGGTCTTCCTAACCATCGTAAGCTTCCCTCTGTCAAACTCCCGTCTGCAGCCCCCTGTCCGCTGAAAGGGTTGTTTAAGCAAGAAGTTTTGAATGTAGTTTGATTTATAGGTTTTAAAGGGAATAAAGGGAAACAGCTAGAACCGGCAAGGGACCCCCGTTCCCTTCCCAAACTCCCTTGTGAAACTCCCTGTTAGTAGCCCCTGGTCGCAAAATCTCCCTGGTTGCTTGTGCGCTGCTTTATAAAGCCCTGGCCTGTGTGAATGCCCCGCCCACTGATTAAGGCTCAGCCAATTACCAGAGGCTTCAGCTTTCAGACCTTCCTTTGAAGCTCACAGCTTCCAACTGCCAGCCAAAGCACACGGTCCTTCAAACAACCAAACAGACTGACAAACACAAGCTCAGCACACAGCAAGTAACCCCCAAACACAAACAAACACACGCTACAGACAGTCACTTACCCCAAGGGTGCTGTATTGCTCCTCCTTCACCTGGAGAACTCCCTTGCGAAACTCCCTGTTAGCAGCCCCTGTTCGTAGCCCCTGTGCTACAACAGATGCGGGACAGTGGTGAATTTTGTGGAGATGATGCCTCAGGACTCCTGCAACGAGTTTTCGGCTCTGGTGAAGGCAGGGAAGTTCATTTCGTGAGCTTTACGACAAGCCGCACTGGATGGAGTGGGTGCGGCTACCTGCGTGATGGCTATGGGCATAGCCCTGAGAAGGGGCTCCTGGCTCCAGGTCTCAGGCCTGCTGTGTGAGGTCCAACTACTATCCTGGATCTCCCATTCGAGGGCTGGGCTCTCTTTTCTGAGAAAACGGACAAAAGGCTGCATAGCCTAGAGGACTCAAAAGCCACTGTCCAATCATTGGGCCTCCCTACTCCCGCTACGTGGTGGAAGCATTTTAGACCGTAACCTCCCCCGCGCTTCTACCAGCAGAACCGTCAGGCCGGTTCCCGGAGAAGGAACAGGAGTGGCAGGAAAAGGCCACACCCGTCATCAGACCAGGGCTCTGGCCAATCCAAGCCACCTTCCGGCCCGAAACAGGCCTTTTGAAGGTGCGGTCGAGGATGGCGCAGAAGAACAAAAACTGGATCTATCCTGCCTTACCTTTTCATCCCGACTATCCCCTTTCTACCGTGCTCGGTCCCGTATCACTTCAGACCACTGGGTGCGCCACACCGTAGAGAGGGGATATTCCATCCAATTCTGTGCCCTTCCACTCCCCCTTCCCCGTCCCTCTTCAGGGACCCCTCTCATGAGCAACTCCTTATTCAGGAGGTGCACTCACTCCTTTTCCTAGGGACAGTGGAAGAGGTTCCTTAGGAGCAGAAGGGCAATGGTTTTTATTCTTGGTATTTCCTAATACCGAAAGCCAAAGGTGGGCTAAGGCCCATCCTTGACCTGCAAGAACTCAACAAGTTCATGAAGAAGCTCAATTTCCGTGTGGTCTCTTTGGCCTCCATCATCCCTTCATTGGATCCAGGAGATTGGTATGCCACCCTCGACTTGAAGGACGCGTACTTTCACATAACAATAACTCAGTTCCACAGAAAATACCTCAGGTTTGTGGTGAACAACACCCACTGCCAGTTCACAGTCCTCCTGTTCGGCCTGTCAGCGGCACCTCGAGTATTCACCAAGTGCATGGCAGTCATGGCCGCGTTCCTGTGCAAGCGGCAGGTACAGGTGTTTCCATACTTCGATGACTGGCTGATCAAGGGCCAATCCAAGACTGAAGTAGAGATGCCTTCATAAGAGCTTCTTTCGGTGAACTGGGCCTGCTACTGAAGGAGGGGAAATCACCGCTGTCCCCGGTTCAGAGGATAGGATTTGTAGGGGCGGTACTGGACTCGACACAGACCAGGGCATTCCTTTCCAAAGTGAGATTTCGAGCCCTGGGCAACATTATTTGAGGTCTCCGACAGTTCTCCACCATCTCAGCATGGAACTGCCTGGAACTTCTAGGACACATGGCAGCTTGTACCTACGTGGTACAGCATGCCAGACTCAGACTTTGACATCTTCAGTCATGGCTGGTGTCAATGTGGCTGGCGTCGGTATATCGGCCAGCCCGGGACAGTTTGGACAGGATTGTAACCCTGCCTCGCCCGGTACTCGACTCCCTCCTGTGGAGGCTCGACCCGCAGGTAGTATTTGCAGTGGTCCCTTTCACCAGCCCCCAGCCATCCCTCTCACTAGTGCCAGATGCATCAGACTTGGACTGGGGGGCACATTTGGGAGACCTCAGAACACAAGGCCTCAGGTCTCAGGTGGATCTCGCTCTACACATCAACGTCAAAGAACTGAGAGCGGTGCGCTTGGCATGCCAAACTTTCCGAGCCCACCTAGCAGAGAGATGTATATCAGTCCTGACAGACAACACCACGTGTGTTAGGATGCCCTCATGTTGTGGGACTTCTGTGTAGAGCACGCGATACACCTGCAAGCATCGTACCTCCCTGGGATACAGAACGAGTTGGCGGACCATCTCAGCAGGTCGTTCCACGGCCGCAAGTGGTCCCGTCACCTGGATGTCATGAACTCAGTCTTCCATCAGTGGGGTTTTCCCCAGATAGACCTGTTTGCCAACACTCCAGCGGCAGGGAGCAGAGGCTGCACTCTCTGGATGTCTGCAGAGCGCTAACCTTCTACATCGAGAGAATGAAACAGTTCCGAAACTTGGTCCAGTTATTCGTGGCGGACAGAATGAAAAGTCTTCCTGTCTCTTCTCAATGGATTTCGTTGTGGATCACATGCTGCATCCAGGAGTGCTACAACCTGGCAGAGGTGCCTGTTGCTTTGATCACTGCGCACTCCACCAGGGCACAGGCTTCCTCAACAGCGGTCCTGACTCAGGTTCCCATCCAGGAAAACTGCAGGGCGGTGACATGGTCCTCCATCCACACTTTCGCCATGCACTATGCAATCACCCGGCAAGCCAGAGCGATGCTCCAATCAGTGGATGACTCCAACCCCACCTGGAAGCATGCTACCATGCACATAAGCCCGTACACACCTGATTGGAATGGACATGAACAACACATCTCAAACAGTTACGAGAAGGTGAGTAACCATTTTTTCCTGTGCCCTTTCCTCCCTTCCCTCAGTAGTACTCCTATGCTGGGACAGCCATAATTGTCTCTTACTGTTCTTTCCAGAGCCAGGGCAGTTTTCAAAGGATGGTGAAGAGGAGCAGTTTGCCCCCATGATTTAACTAGCAGCTGTAGCATCATGTAAGGGGAAAACGTGGCCAAGCCAACTCTGTGCTGGTGCTTGTCAGTAGACACCCTGGGTCTGACATGATTGTGAAATTACAGGGGGAGTGAATGAGGTTTTGAATCTCTGCAGGAGTCCCAGTATTTCTGAAGGGGATTATTTTTTAATTGTTTTTCCTGTGAGATTTTATAGCATTTGCCATCTTTTTTTAATCATCCTGACACTTAGTCTAGTTTCCTGTTAGCTCCCTTCTAAGGCAGAAACATAGATCTATGCCTCCATCAAGTACCCAGATTGAGCTAAGATCTCAATTATCATTCCTGATGTTTTGCACACTCTACATTTGATTCATGTGAGGATAGAAACAGAGTTTCCTTTGGAGAACAAGATTATTTACTGGGACAGCCGAGCCACATTGGTGGGACCATGTTGTTCCCTGGAGTAACTCTGTTCAGGCTGCTCTGGAATTTCCCCAAAGTGAATTTACCCTTTAGAAATGCTGGAAGCTCTTGACGTCCTCACAGACTCAGTAAACTGCTCAATTTTTCTTTGGGTTTTTTGCTTTCTTTACAGGTGAACTGAGAAGCAAAAATAAAAATTGAGTTAAGTCTAGATGCATGTGCTTAATGTTGGAGGGAGGAGAAAGCATTCATTAGAGAGATAAAGATGAATTAACTTTTTAGAAACGTGTGTGTTCCGTCTCGGAAATCATTTTGGTATTTCCTGAAAAATATCCCATAATGCATCGTTCTGTGACAACACAAAACCAGGGACTGCAGTGAGACTTCTGGTGTTTGTGAAATTGCATTCTGGGATGACCCCAGCAAACCAAGAGGTGCCAAAATGATTTGACAGGGCAGAATAAAGGATTTTTTTTTAAAGTTAGTTACAAATTAGTTCGGTTTAAATGCCCCAACAGCCTGGTCCCTGGGCATATTCGGCAAGTAAATCTGTTCTTGAATCAATTTCTCTTTTTGCTCTGCATGGCATCTTTAAACAACACCAATCATTTCTGCCATCAGCTGTTGAGTTAATTATATAATCCAACACCATGGGCAGCAACAATTCTTGATGCATTGGCCACACAGTGATTGCAAGGCAATACTCTATCACTGCTTCTAATTGCTGTTCAAGGGGAACTGCAAAACCAAAACAAAAATTTATTTAAGTCCAGACTTCATTACTAACTGTCCCCACTAAGTAGGCGGTGGGAGCATTTATTTGGCACAGGAATAAGCTTTAATATATTTTAAAATTGGTTTTAATCTTTCACTTTCTATTCCTCTGTCTACCTGACTCTAATTTGTCTGTCTAGTCTATCTGTGTACCGATTAATTCCCACCTGGGGCTCAAGATCATAGCACCACAGACCAGAGTCAGCAAATTCCTGTGTTACTGTTCCTTAGAAGTCCTTAGCCAGCAAATTGACTCTCTTCACTGTTGGGCTTCCTTCCCCTTATACCCTCATTGTCTATGATAGGTTTTACTTGTCTAGAATGTCCCCCAACTCTTGTCCCCCAGCTAAAATGAACACTACGTTTCTAGATAATCACTGTACTATGAAGACTATGGAGTTTATTCTCCCATCAGAGCGTGGGAGGATTTAGACTCCAATTTGTGTTAATGGCAACTTCCTGTGTAAGTTTTCCATGCATCATTGAGATTATAGAGGCATAATGTCCTCCACTTAGGTGGGATTTTTGCATTGACCTAAATGGAACCGGGCTTTGGCTTTATATTTCTTAGTGCCTACCAGAGTTGGTGAGACTGTTTATTGTGGTTTATAATCTGTGGTCGCGGACCCCTGGGAGTCCGCAATCTATGTTTAAGGAGTCTGCAAAAGATTGCCGTTTCCCTAGGACTGTGGCTTCCAGCCTGTGGTCCGCAGACCCCTGGGGGTTCGCAGATTATGTCTAAGATTTCCAAAGGCGTCTGCACTGCCATTCGAAATTTTGTATGTGTGCATAAATGAATAAAGATTTAAAACCACTGTGTTAAAATATTTGAAGGAAGGATAATCATTTTGCTTTTTTTGAAGACAGTGCTGTGAATTTGACAAGAAAAAGCTGACTGCTTTGGAAAGGACCAAAAACAAAAGGCTTTAATTGTTTCCACATTTTATAATGGAATACTCCACATTTGCTCCTACAAGAAGTCATCTCTAGTCACATTCCTTTCGTGCAGCCCTTCCTCCCAAAAAACGCCCCATCAAAAACGTGACTGACGATAACATATTTTGCCGCCTTTATAATAATTTCTATTGCTATTCTAGAAACCATTTCCTGGTTATTTTTCTTCCCTATTGTAAATTTCCGTTAAGGGAAACAACAAACACACACACACACACACACACACACTTTTCACACTCTCCCCTCTAAAGAAAATAATCTGTATCTTCAATTTGTTGACATCACTCCGAGGTCAGTTGAAGTCAATAGAACCTGTACCTATGCATAGGATGGAATTTAGCCCTGCTTGTCTCTTTGACCGTTTCTCTGTTGTTAACTTCCTGGGAACAGTGTGTATCCATTTAGAAACGGCTTCTTCTCTGCTTCAGCAATGGTGATATTGTCAGCCTGAGTGTCGTTTTCTGAATCTCTGACTCCCACAAACATTTCCAACACCAAAGCCAAACAGGTGTTGGAACAGAAGGCCATTTAAATAGGAGTGTGAAGGCAAGGATGGAACTGCAGAGCAGCTTGCAGCAACACAGCCAAGTGGAGGATGGAGGAAAGGCACAGGATGGATGGGACCATGAAACTAATTATGCAGCCAGACAAAACCGTACATATTTTATGATACAAGATGAGATATTTTTTTCATTAACATAGAGGAAAAATTCTGCCTCAGCAAAAACCTGAGACTTTGTAATGCAGACTTACACTCCATGAATACTTTAGAGATGAAGCATTCACAGTTGTGCTTTGCAAATGCTACCTTTCAGGCATTAACGTGGGGAGTGTTTTAAAAACCTTCAGTAGACGCAGTGTGCATAAACTCCATATCTTATAGGATCTCCTTGCTGCCTGTTGAGCTGTTTCTAATGATCCCCTCACTATCTGAGCTCTGGTTTTTCTTGAGTAGGGAACAGGAAATTTGAGTTTCAAATTGTTGCTTTTTCTGCTCATTACTGATCTGGGCAGGAAGAGTTTGCCTCCCTCTGATCCTGCAAAATGGGCAGATTTACTGACACCAATTCTCTGCTTCTGCAAAACTATTTTCTTGTCTTCCTAAAAAACATAAACTGTTGGCTGACTCCTCTAGTAGCTGTGTGGAAGCAGCGGCAGAAGGAGGGGTGTCTGCCTGTCCGTGTATCAGACTTACAGAGAGCCCATCGCTCTGGTATCTAGGCTCCAAATACATAAATTAAGCATCTGCAGCTATTAACACTGCTTCAGCAAGCATCAACAGTTTGCTGACGGGGGAAACACCACCAGGGCTGGCTGAAGCCAGGATGAAGACATTGACATTGCAGCAATAAGCTGCTAAGAAGTTGTTCAATAGTCTGTTTTTCCTGAGTGCGTGTGGGTGAATTTCTGAATGTGGAAAATTTTCAGAGGATGATGTTATACAATTGGAAAAACTAAGTTCTAGAATTTACTCTGCTAGTTTAATATCAGTGTGTTTGGCTCCACTCAGTGGAGATGACTCAGAATGCAAAGTGGCCTGGAAGGGCCTGTAGCAGCACTGAGGCACTTGAATGTCCATTCATTCTTTTAACTGCGTTGTCTGGAAAAATCGAGTATTCTGAACTCTGATGGCTCTTCCTAGTAGACTTCTGAAGGTTAGAAAAGCTGATCGGTATTTTCAACAACTTTTGACTGTCCCCACCAAGAATTGGTGCTTTGTGATCCTTTAAAAAACATAAAAATTGATGCTGCAGAATTCCCCTCAGGTCCTAAAATCTGTTCTTCCAGGAAACAATGTGCAGCAAGAGAGCATGATATTAATATGCTATAAATTACTTATGATTGTTTGTGTGTCTGCTGGTAGAAATTTCTGTTGACCTTCCAAGATAGTAAGATTACAGGGATCACACTTGTGTACGAGAAAGCAAACAGCTGTGTAGTGACTTGTATTGAATGTTGCTTTTTATTTTTCATTGTTCTGGAGGAAAAACCTGTGGATTAGAGGTAGTTGAAAAATTTGCAGGTTTTTTTTCATGAAAATATTCATGAAACATTCATCCTGTTTTTTTAACCACCTCTTAAATATCGATAGCAAAGCAGCTTACTCCATTCTTATGATTTGCTTTAAAGCAGCCTTCAATGACAGCATTCCATATTGTATGCAGTGTAGTTGTAGCTGGGTTGGTCCCAGGATATTAGAGACAAAAGATGGGTGAGGTAATATCTTTTATTGGACCAGCTTCTGTACTGTTACTTTGATCATCCAACATTTTGATTCAGAGCAACATATCGGATGCTATAGAAATTCCGAAACAAGCTGATGTAGAAGCTGATTACAGATGTGGAAGGCATAAAATCTGTGCAGTGCTATAGAACAAAGAAGCATCCTGAAGGAATGAGTTATAAAGTACAAGATAAATTTTCAGTTACAGGATTGCCAGGAAACCCTTTATTTTGGGAAGTAATCAGCATGTTAATGTTATTAAACAAATGATAAAATAAGGTGAATTTTAGGAACTCATAAGAAGCTTTATTTTGTTTTAATGCAATTTACATTTTCCAGACAATGGATGGATTTAAGAGGCTGATGTAAATAATCTCTTGTCTACACGCCCGAATTTTAATTTGATGTGTATTTGCTGATTGAGAGTTGGACATGAATAAAAACAATAGATATGATCACGTCCCCTCAATCCATGTGTGGAGGAGCCTTCTGAACATGGATCCCCAGGTTTCTCATTGTGGTGGTGACTTCTCAGCTGAGTCGTTTTTATAGAGGGAAGTAAAGAATAAAGAAAATTCCACCATAGAAGAAGGTTCTCAAGCTAAAATCTTTAGATTGTGGGGTCCCTTAGCAGAGTTGCTGTGCCATAAATTTAGCTTATACATATAGAAATATCACTATATTCAGCACAGGTTCCCAACAGTGGATTGGATGACCTTTATTTACATTTCAGTTTCTTTACATTGGGGGGAGGGATAGCTCAGTGGTTTGAGCATTGGCCTGCTAAACCCAGGGTTGAGAGTTCAATCCTTAAGGGGGCCATTTAGGGAACTGGGGTAAAAATCTGTCTGGGGATTGGTCCTGCTTTGAGCAGGGGGTTGGACTAGATGACCTCCTGAGGTCCCTTCCAACCCTGATAGTCTGTGATTCTATGATTAGAGTCATCTACATAGCATCTGCTTGAATATCTCTTGGCTCCGCTGTGCTGCTCCCCTAGCTCCTGCTAACCCTTGGAAACACAGCTCAGCCACATTTCCAAGGAGCTTGATGTGTTTGAGGAGGAAGGTGGAACATTTCACAGCTCTGGAACTCCCTACCTCAGAAGGGTGCTGGTTCCACTCTGCAGGAAGACATAGAAGACGTATCCCTTAGATATCATTTAAATACCAAAAGCCACCCATGCAAATTAAAGGCTAGTGTCCCTGATCCAAACAAGCAGTTGCCGGTGTAACAAGGTCCAGTTTTATTAAGTGAATTTAATGCGTGCTTTGAAAGGTGCTATAGTGATAGATTACAGTCTGCTACTTATCCAGAGACTAGGTACACGCAGGCAGTGACTATACCAATGTGCCTCAGCCCTGAGCCAGAGAAAGTCCTGTTAGGGCTGAGAGGGCAACTTAATTTCCAAATCTAGTTAATCCTTGGCCTTTTTGCTAACACTGCTAGTTGTGATATGAATCCGGCCTTCTAGGAATTGAACTGAGACTACCAAACTCCTTTCAGATAAGCCCCAAAGAGTGGTCACGTGTTAGTGGGTGCTACCAAAGTGGGCTGGATATGAAGCAGTGCTCTGGAGAAGAGATGCCATAATTCATTTCCAAACCCTATGCTATCCACTTCCCCAATCAGGTGTTAAATTGACATGGTTGCGAGTGAGATGTTACATTTACATTTCAGCAGTGTTATTTAATCCTATGTAGAATTAATTTATATTCTTGAGTATGTATCTATGCATTGCACAATATACTTTAGCACGCATGAACACTTCGATCCCTAGTTACATATGTATAAACCAATCCTATCGTGAGTCATTAAAAACTGCTCGCCAGTGTGGATAGCTAGGGATATGAGCCTCAGCTTTGGAACATCTAGCTTCTCTGGCCACTCGAGTTCAGATCTAAGTAGTGTTAGCTCAGTCCTTGATATTTCAGAGGTAGGTTAGTTGAGGACCATACAGTTCATTTATTAATGTATGTACTATGATTTAGCTGTATAATAAAAAAATACCTGTGATCACACGTGGAATCTTTTTTTGGATGCAACCTTATAATCTGAGATCCTGTGTGCTCTGTATTGACGCTGAAGATCCTGCAGCAATTTTAATGGGTAGTAGTTTGTCTTTCACCATAATTTTCCTCTCACTGTACTTTGTTATATCAGTTGACTGCCACCGTCCACCTGGCTGCATTTCACTAGTGCTGGCCCTCGGTAGAGCCTCACCTTGCAAACATTACTTAGTACTTACTGTCATGAGTAGTAACCCCACTATAGTCCGTGTCCTTGCAGCACACTGCATAGATGTTAGTATGTTGAAGTCAATGAGACTATTTGTAGTAGTAATAGCTATACCTGGTAGCAAGAGTTTGCAGGATAGGACTGATGCTCTGTGGTCCTTCAGGAGGAAAGGTGCCATCTAAATGTAAAATATTCTTCTTCTGATATATGGAATACAGTTAGAGGTATTTCCACACCACAACCATGTACCAGAATACCATTAAAGTCCAGATCCAAACTTCATGGCTTGGATCCACCTCTATAATGGACTGAACCAAATCCCACATCAGAACGCTGCTGAAGTTTGGGAAATTTCCCAGATCCAATTCTGAATCCAAACTTGGCTGCTCTGGCCTAAATCTAGAGAAGATCTAACATTTGTGTCTGTGTGTGTGTAACTAGCTAGAATATTTACCTTTATATTTCAGAATTGAGGATTATTCCTCTTGCCTTCGAGTTCAGTGACAAATTGGAATTCCATTTCTTACTTTAACTTAAAATGCTTCCAGGGTGATAGCCGAAGAGAACTTTTGCAGGTGATTTATCTCCTTTATGTAGGACACAGTGCCATTTAGCTGGCATAGTTAGGGAATTTAGATAGTATTAAAAATGTCAGAAATGATAAAAGATTGTATGCTAATTGCCAATTACATGCACTGTCCTTGAAGATAACAAAGAATAGCACAGACACGTGACATATGAAGCTACACTGCTGTTTGTGGTGTGGTGAAATGTGCAGATAATAAATGCGCAGCAGCTGTGAGCATATTGTAAAGCCAGTGACCTTTTGATTTTTAATTCCCTCTTTTGTTTTACAGAAAGAGATGACAACCAGGATGTGTCACTAAAGAGCCACCCGTCGAACAGAAGAGAAATCCAGTTTCATCCTTATTGCAAAGCTAGAGGTCATGAGAGACCTCCTGGGCTGAACCTGCCTGTTAATTCCCATGGGAGGGAAAGTCAAGGACAGAAGGTTACTTTCACAGATGCTTCTCAACATTATGTGTGCTCTTAACCCTGAAAATGCTGCTAGGAGCCTCCTCTGAATGATGTGGATTACCAAGTGAGAAAGAATTGTCTTGGAATTTTTTTCTGGTTCCTGAATTATTGAGGAGGAATTCTTCAGTCACAGTGACGTTCCATGTTCCTGCTGTTCAAGCTTTCCTGGAACTCAGGTTTTTAGGCTGGCCTGTATATTTGTAATTTTGAAATGAACCTGTGTTGTTAGTTGAAAAGATTTTGTATACTTTGATTTTGTGTACTTTGTTTTCCAAGTTCAGCACAATATTAAGAATTCTGGAACTTCAGCAAGATTTTCAGGTGGAGCCTTCCGTGTCTGCATAGGACTTTAGACGCCAGCCAAGGTTTGTGGGTAAATATTCCAAAATGCCACTGAGCCTCAACGTCCATAGGAACACAGCTGCTTTCCCCAGCAGATCTGGCAGTGTGTACTTTGCTTGTTTTCTTGCTTCAGTTCTCAGTTAGGTGACGATGGGCCAGATTCTGATCTCGGCTCCATCAGTGTAAACCCAGAGTAACGTCAGTGAGTTCAGTGGAGTCGCCCTGGAGTTACACCAGTGTGACTGACAGCACAGTCTGGCCCAGTATGTGTACAAAGAAGGGTGGTGGTAATTAGAGTTGAACGAAATGCCCTATGTACCACAGAGGTTTGGTGCATGCATGTAATTTTAGCTCTGTCCTGTTTCTTTTTCTCCCCCACCTCATTCTTTTCAAAGTGAGGATATTCCGTTTGTGGGGGAAAAGGGATTGTAAATTAACGAAGACTATTTGGGAGAAGGTGAGGTCAAAACCCTAATGCATGACTGCATTGCATGTAAATACTGTCTAATAAGACAGGCTGTCTTCCACACTACAAACATGTAGTATAACAGTTCCCAGTATACAGTCTAATTTAAATCAGTGACCTCAACATCTGGCCTAAGGTATTCATCGTAAACTCATTAACTTATGTACAGTGTGCCTGGTGCCATGGTGATGGGCCCATTAGAAATATTTGTAATAGTATTTACTGAGAGAAGGTCTCTAGAGACACATTTTAACAAGTGGAAAATATACAGAATAGTCCCATATATTCCGTGCCTTCTAAGGAATCTGGCATGGACCTTTTGTTCAATAATAAAGATGATTCTTTCAGATCATATGCTGATTCCTGCTGCCCCTAAGCATCTATTCCCACCAAAGTGATTTTAACAGTCTCTGCTTCTTCTGAGGTAGTATTGGAAGCAAACTTCATAGAGTATCCAGTGATGGAGTACTAGTGATGATATATGATAGACTGAAATATAGCAGACACGAAAGAATAACAACAAACATCTGAGCTCATATTGTTGCACATAATGATAATGTCTCATTCCCCTGCTTGATTTAATAGGCTCTGCAGCAGAGGTGCAGAAGTCAATGATCACATATATGCGGGGACAAAGGGTTTGAGCTATGAAAATTCAGTGTTGCTAAGTTGGAAGTTTTTCCATATCTTTAGAATTATGCAAATAGCGTTAACCCTTGCCTTCAAGGAATGTTCAACTTTCAGTTTGTTACATTGAACTAAAGTACTCCTTCCTCTTTCATTGTTCTTTTGCAATCAAGCTACTTCTTGAATGCACTACAGGGACTATGTTACACATGATCTTCTTAACATTCATTTGGCTGGTGCTTACCCACTGCGTAATTGTGGAACTCATTGCCACAAGATATCACTGAGGCCAAGAGCTTAGTAGGATTGTTTAAAAAAAATAGTTATATGGTTAGAGAGAATATTAATAATTATCCATCACATGATTTCTTGTACCTTCCTTGGAAGCATCTAATTCTAGCCACCGTCACAGACAGAACTGCTGGTCTGGTGTGGCATATCCTGTATTGTTAATTTCTAGCATTTCGAAGGGTTAAGACACATGGCGGTTCACTACCAATATTTCCACAGCTTTGCCATATGCAATGAAAGTTTATATAAAGAAGATGTGAATCTGTGGAATCTTTAGGCAGAAAATCAAACCGTGACTAGATAAAATTGAAAAGCCTAATATTTTATCTACAAAGTCATTTTTATTCTACCTTTCACTAAAGCCACTTACTATATACTGTCTGGGTCTAATTAACATAGTGCAATTCTAAAATGTGCAGGAATTTGTTCCCTGTTGTTTTGATTAACTTTTTTGTGATAGTGATAATTTCACCGAATTTGAAAAACTGTTTTTTAATGGTTTTTTTGTTTTTAAATTAGGTCCCAGTTCAGTTTAATAACTATTGTGCTCTCCCTAATGGCTGTTATAGATTCTGCAGCAGAGAGAGACCCCAGAGACATCCTGGCTGTCTCAGCCAGAATTCCTATTGGGTGGCACTAGGAGAGTCCATTGCAAAACAGGAGCGGCACCAGCCATTGAAAGGTGTAGTGTGCGCTTGCTGCCTACACTGGCCCATGTAGAAAAGGGATGCAGACATAGACCCACACTTGGCCCATTCTGTTTGGGCACAGTCCTGCTGCTGCTGCTAATACTAGTCTTATCCTTGTGCTGAGGGAACACCAGGACCGGATCGTGCCTGACCCCCGTACAGGAGGTAAGGAACGGCTCTTTGAGTTCCCTCCTCTTTGTTCCCATGCGCAAGGCTAAGCACATTTTGGCCCAAAGCGCAATTATGAAATGGGCATCTCACAGCAGCCCAAGTAAGTTGGTTATTACAAAAAAATCCATGCAAACCTTCATCCCTAAAGCTAACAATGCTAGGAAATAATGAAATGTATGTTATTGCACGACCATTTTGGATGTACCTGTCATTTCTGGGGTTTGACTTGGCAGATTATTTCCCAACAAGAGTCCGCTATAACTTTCTGCAGATCGTATAAGTGTTTAATTCAGCACTGGCCTGGGTGCCTCAAACAATGTGGCATGGCTCATTTTCCTCCCTCCCCATCTCTGTGACGTTTAACAGCCCAACAATAGCAAAGGGTGGAATGTGGAGTATTGTCAGACTTACGAGTTTTAAATTAATCCCTGCATTAGAGAGCAGAGTCCAGGTGCTGTAAACATTAGTCCAGGAGATTGTATTTCACCCTTGATAATCCACCTAGCGTCAGAGATAAATATAATCTTATTTCAGTTGTTAATCACAGGCCCTGTTTTACACAGACTCATCGGCATACTTAACAAGAGAGTAGCTAAAACTTCAGTGGATGTACATCTAACTAATCCACTTAACCTAAGAGGGGAAGTCCACCCACTAGACTTCACTGATAGGCAGAATTCTTAACTGTCTTCTGGGCTCAACTTCAAATATGTATGCTTCTGTTCTTTTGCCATTAACTCCCTAAATACTTCAACCAGGTTTTAGCCGTTGTGTCTTCTGTTTCTTGCCTTCTAAAAAAAGGATTAACCTTCATTCCAGTGCTTACCTGATCTTAATGCTAAAGATAACAGTTTCAGGGGAATCCAACAAGAGAAACCTGCTTTTGTTGATCAAGAGTATTGCTAGCTTTATGCCAGGATTTGGGATGCTGCTGTGTGACCAAAACACACAGCGATGAGGAATTTTGGGAAGGACTTTTCTTTTGGGTGTAATACATGCACTACTCTTTGGCACATATAATGACAATGGGGCCAAATGCTAACGTCCTCCCTTGGTTCTTACTCCGGGAAAAGTCCCATTGACCTTCAGTGGGAGTTTTGCCTTAGTGACAGCTAAGAGCCAAAGCATGTGCTCCCATGGGAAGGCTAAGAAACTGCACATGGGAAACTGAGTTTCCTTCCAAGTTATCCCCCGGTAGGCAGCAAGCCTTGCACAATGTGGGATGTGCGGCTCTCCTGACCCGAGAATACCTCAAGATCTGTGGGGTAAGCCCACGGGGATTTACAAAGAGCTAGTATATTCATGCAACGGCCCGGTGCCCACATATTGTCATGATTATCCTATATGGGGAAATTTCTCTGGGTTTGGAGGTTTCTGCTGCCATAGATTTCTTCCCCAGCGCCACCGAGCTATGCCTCCTCAAACCAAACTGCCTCCATTCCTGCCCTTTGACAACATTTAGCTCCAAGAGCTTGGTTTTTGTTCCTTTCGTTCGCTCTATAAAGGAAAAGAAGGTGAGAGCTGTGAGTAAGAACTACAGAATTGGATCAAATGTGCATAAAATAGGAATATGTCTGCTGCCAAGTGCAGTGCTTTAGGAATGGGTTTATGCTGCAGGTATCACACAACACTAGCAAGCTGTCAGTAATGGGGCAGTGCGTATATCAGAAGGAAGAATGGGATTTTCCTACTGGTTCCAAAGGCAAAATAAACCAAGAGTGGCCTCTGAATCGCTAATGATAACCTTGTAGTTTTGTTAATGTAAATTTAGTGTGATCCAATTTATCTTTGTGTTTCTTCATGAGAGAGAGAGAGGCAGGCAATGCTATTTGGAAGTTAGCCAAACAAAGTTGGAGCTTTGAAATGGGGCGATTGTTTCTTTTCTGTGTAACAGATTTTCCTGTTTTTAAATGGATATATTATAATAAAGTTTTATAACAGAATATTCTCCCTGGGAAGAAATGAATTAGTTATCTGAGCTTGTGTGCGTGCCTGTGTGCGCATTTGTGGTTTTTCCCCCCCACTAAATAGATACAGAGGCTTTTTTGTTTCATAGTTTTTAGGGGAAATGCTTTTTTCTAACAAATGATTTGAATATACTGTTCCTTTTTGCCTTCCATGCACCAGAGCTGTTCAACATGTTAATTTTTTTAGCAATGTCCAAGAAATTTTTAGACTATTTTAGTTCTGTTTGTGATTAAATGAAGGGTTCAGCTGTATGAAAAGCGAGACCGACACTAACTGTTAAAGTCATATAACAAAAAACAGGATAAAATGGAAGACTACTTGTTAAATCAATCCTAGTTTGTGAACCTGAGGAATTCAAACATCACAAATAAAAGATGCATAACCCTGCTTACGTGGCCTATAGTTGTTTTGTATGTAACTCTTTTGGGCAATAAATGCACGCATCATTTTCATACTGCAAGATACAATCCGTCAGGATCACAGGAATGAGAGATGGAAAAGACCTGTTAGATTACTGTCAGTCCCGCTGCATATAGGCCCCTGAGAACTGACCCAACACTTGCAACAATGGGTTGGATTCTTCTCCCACTGAAAGCAATAGCCAGCCTCTCATTGACTGCAGTGGGGGCTGAACAGTAGCCCTTACTTAAGCAAGTAGTCCTACAGGATTATGGCTTGTATTGTCACTTTGTGATCTGCCCCAGTGGAAGGGGCCCAGATCCTCAAACGTAGTTAGGTACTTAATTCCCATTGATTTCAATGGGAGTTGGGCACCTAAATAAATATCTTTGAGGATTCTTTCTCAGTCTCCCTGCTGCTCTGGAGAAGTCTCCTAGGCTTGGTTTTATTCCGCACCCACCATACTTCCCTCGAAGTGCCGGAAAAGCTATGCTTGCTGGTGTGTTGGGCGATATAGCCCAGGCTCTGCCCAGTTCCCGCCCCCTCATTTGCTCACAGCTACTCATGGTTTGGGTAGCCAATGCAAGGGTGTAAGGGGATGCCTTATACTTATTTGCTCCCTTGTGTTAACGTGAGCTGGGCCATTTTGCCTTATGTCACTACAGTTTTACAAGATCAGGCCCCAAATCCTGCTCGCTTTAGTCACTCAAGCATTGACTTGGGTGGGACTCATCATGTGAGTAAGATGAAAAAGATTGACTCTGGATTTGAATGAAAAAAGACAGAAAGATGTAGGGGGGAAAAAACAGCTACTTGCATGTTAAGAAATATAGACAAGATTGATTTTGAAAACTAAACCATTGTAACAGAAGTTTCCCTCTATAACATTAGCCCTTATATTGTACTTTGATTAAGGACCATGAGCTGAATGGATCATGAAGGATAGTGGTTCTCAACCAGGGGTCCAGGGTCCCCTGGGAAGTCATGAGCAGGTTTCAGGTGGTCTGCCAAAGTAATCCAGAGAGCAGGGCCAGTGTTAGACTCGCTGGAGCACAGGGCAGAAAACCAAAGCCCGAGCCCCGCTGCCCAGGACTGAAGCCGAAGCCTGAACAATTTACCTTCGTAGGGCCCCCTGTGGGATGGGGGCCCCAGGCAGTTGCTCTGCCTCCCACCCCCTAATACCAGCCCCAGCTTTTAATCTACTGGATATACAGAAAAACAATTGTTGTGGCACAGGTGGGCTGTGGAATTATAGCATGTTGCAGGGGCCTCCGAAAGAAAAAGGTTGAGAACTGCTGCCGACAGATACAGTTTGAAAAGGTAAATTATACACCTCTACCCCGATATAACGCTGTCCTTGGGAGCCAAAAAATCTTACCGCGGTATAGTGAAACCGTGTTATATTGAACTTGCTTTGATCCACCGGAGTGCGCAAGCCTAGGGTGGGATCCACAAAGGTGCGCTGGTGCTTAAGTCCCATTTTTAGGTACCATTGTGAGCTACAAAACTCCTTCTTGACTGTCACCTAACCTGGTAGGTTCCTACACTCACTTTGATACCAACGTTTTCTCTCTGGGCATGCATTCTGCAGCCTCACTGTAGGTGCCTATCTCCTGCCTGAGAATGCGCATTGCTAGGTGTCTGGGTGCCTGTCTCTTGCCTAAACCCCAGAATAATTCACAAACTAGGAAAGATATGCACGCAGCCAACCAGTGTGCAGGGACCCGGTCCAGCAGGTGGGATCTGGCCACACTTACCAGCTTGGGGCCCTCCGGCAAGTTCACACAAAACAATGGGGGGAGGACCTCCCTTATAATCTTTATCCTAGAGCAGAGGTTTCCAAACTGAGGTGTATCTCCACAATGAGGCTGTTGGAGGGGAGTGCAAGGATCTGACAGGGCCCCACTGAAGGGCTGGGGTGAGGAGCGGGCTCTTTCCAGCTGGAGAAGTGGATAGGGCTCTGTGCAGGCAGTCTTGTTGAGGGAACAGGCTCCCAACCTTACTCGCCCCGCTCCTAGCCACAGCTACCAATGAGCAGTTACCCTCCTCTCCTGGGGAGGATGTTCTCGGGGACTCTGTGAGTGGAGAGTCAAAGGCTGCACCCTGTGACCACACCTCCAGACAGAGTCCCCTCCTGACTCCAGCCCTTCAGCGCGGCCCTAGGGCATGGAGCCCCGGCCACTGCCCTTGCCAGACAGCCCATGGAGGGGAAGAAAATGGGATTGTGCTGAAGGGCCGAGGTTAGGAAGGGGCTGTGTCTAGCAGGGGTCCAATACTTATGGGGTGCAGCTTTCTGCTCCTCTCCTGACCCCACTCCTTCAGCACCACCCTGTTTGCTTCTGCACAGGCAGCCGAGACCGCCCAACCGCTGCAGGGAGCAGAAGGCTTCCTCAGCTGCCACATGGTGAGTTCCCCCCACACTCCCCATGGGTACTGCACAGCCCCTCTTGGCCCTGATGCGTACTTGGCACCCCAGACCCCAGGAAGCTGGCATGCAGGTGACACGACTCTCCGAAGGGCGACTGAGCAACAAACAAACAAAAAAAGTTTGGGAACCTCAGGTCAAGTGGATAGGTTACTCAGCCATGGATACAGGAGACAAATGGCTCAATTGGCCCTTCCATCTTCAAATCCCTCCTCCGCCCTCAGGAGGATCGGCCACCCCTCAGGCAAGCAGGTAGCAATCGATCTATTGGGGATCGACTTATCGCGTCTAGTGAAGACGCGATAAAATCGATCCCTGATCGCTCTGCCGTCGACTCCGGAAATCCACCGCGGCAAGAGGCGGAAGCGGAGTCGATGGCGGCGCGGCAGCGGTCGACTCACCGCCGTCCTCACAGCCAGGTAAGTCGACCTAAAATACGCCACTTCAGCTACGCTATTCACGTAGCTGAAGTTGCGTATCTTAGGTCGACTCCACCCCCCCCCCCCCGTAGTGTAGACCTAGCCTTAATCACTAAGCTATAGTCAGTCTAACGCTTTCTCTGGCCTAATTAATATTTGTGTTCCCAAACCCCTACCAAACATGTTTCTTCTGCTCTAAATGAAATATCTGGGGGTCGAGTGCAAGGGTTGATCAAAAGAATGGGTGTTATAAGTGAAGGTTCTTAGGACTTGAGCCTTTAGGGACTGATGAATGAATAGGGCTGGTCCAAAAATACTAATTATCTCCCTGCCAACGCAAGTGGCCAGGCAGCAGAGGCAGAGGAAAGAATATTCCCCAACCCTGCAGTAAGTGTAGATTCTTGTAGGATTTGCACTGCGGTAGGTCCTCTGGCCCTACCCTCTACTCCAGCTTTCACCTGCGCACTAATGAGCCCGGTGCTCTGTAAGAGGAGCTGCACCATTTCCACTAGTGGGGAGAAGGAGGCTCTTATTTCACCCACTCTTCAAGTGAAAGATTTGCAGGCCATATTTAATTGCTGTGCAGGATTGAGCCCATATTCTGCTAAAGTTTTGGGATCTTAGTTCTTTTACAAATAAAAGATTTGTGCTTTGTAAGCCCCAGTGCACGAATGACACTCAGCAAACGCGGGGGGGCGGGGGTGGAGTTAACTGTAAATCTGCGGCATGGGGGGAAAAAACCTGGATAAAAAGCTAAGGCTTATCATCCACTTAGTGTAATTGCAAGTAGTGATTACAAATCCATCCAATCTTATTCTCTTTAGCCGTGTGCTATTATATATAGCTAGAACTATGTGTGTGCCACAATAGCAAGTGAGCCGTTCACAAAGCACCGACCGTCCTCTTTCACTTTAGATTGCTATACAAAGTAAAGTGTATCTATTGCTGTCTGTGTGCTCTGTGTGTGTATTGGTGGCAGACACAAGTGCGGGAAAGAGGACAGATTCACTTTTGGGTTTCAGATTCATTCAGACTTTCGTCTCGGGACCAGCTGAACTGTCTCCATCGATATGCACGAG
The DNA here is from genome assembly GCF_002925995.2 of Terrapene triunguis. NCBI lineage: Eukaryota > Metazoa > Chordata > Testudines > Emydidae > Terrapene > Terrapene triunguis. Next base: position 5,321,419 of record NW_020699449.1, on the reverse strand, counting down.
AAAGCACGTGGCCCTTCCGCTTGTGTACATATTGTGTCCCTCATTGCCATGCTCTCTTTTGGCCTTCTCTGCATTCTGAAAGGGATCTCCTTTGGGCTCTTCACCTGGTGGTACATCGTTGGCGCTTCTTTCATTGTCGCTGCTGCCTTCACCTCCTTCCGCATCTATGAAGTCTGCATCCTGGAGGTGTGTCAAGAGACCGCCTCGGAGCTCAGCCCACACCCATGAACAAGATCACACAGGAGAGAGAAGCAGCACAACCTATAGGTCTCTCCATCCAGGGATTCCCCCCACAGCACATCTCACTCCAGCAGGGAAGAGCAACGAGACAGCTAGTCCAAGAACTGTGGCTTTTCCATCTGCTTTATCTGCAAACATCGAGAAAAATCAACATCATTTGTGGTGCATGAGACCATTTGAAGTGGACCTGCAGGATTGAACACTTGAGTCATTACTGTGGCTCCATCTTAAGGTCCAGAGAAGCAAAAGAATGGGAGACATCAGGTACAGTAATAGCACTTGGTGAAATTTGGGGTAGGAGTGAGTTTGATTCTCTACTGTCTCGCCCCTTGCAGAGTCCTTTATACTACTAAAAAATGAGTGTGTGAAACTACTAGTCAGCTGTAGGATCATTTTACACCAGCTTTGCACTGATGTGAAAGATTGCACAAGATGCAAGGCAGTGCTGAATCAGGTCCTTAATTTTTCCTTTGTTTGCAGCAAACTTGTGTTGTGGAAGACATGGACCGTATCTCATTTCCTGGACCTCAAGCTAGTAATACTAAATTTTACTTTAGACACATTTAATTTAAGCAAGTTTGCTTTTCAGCTTTAAAACTGATACAGATGTCTACAGGGAAAGTGAAGGATGCAGGAAGGGATAGTATTCAGGACTGAAAGAGTTGCAGCTGATCAAGGTCTCTAATAAAGTGAATTTCCAAAAGGCACTGGATTTATGTTTTATTACAACAATCTGTAACCCGCTAATCCCACCTTTTTGTCCTATGACAGCAGATGTGTTAACTGCCCACTTCACCGTGAATGATTTCTTACAATGTGTGTTAACTAGCTGTGACACTCTGAATATCTTTCCCAGACCTGAAGAAGAGCTCTGTGTAGATTGAAAGCTTGTCTCTCTGACCTGCAGAAGTTGGTCCAATAAAAGATATTATCTGACCCACCTTGTCTCTCTAATATCCTGGGTTCAACGCAGCTACAACAACGCTATCAACAAGGTCACAGTGGTAACTTAAAACTGAAAGAAGTGAAATACATTTCCTTGATGTGAGCAAACCCAGCCCCTGTATAGACTCTGATGCGACAAGTTCAAATAAGGAGCAGAACACCATCTGTGTGGAGCTGAGCATCCACAATTCCCATTGAGGGTGCTCAGTGCCTTACATGATTGAAACCTTACATTGATTGTACAGAATGTCTAAAGATCAAGAGCCAAGCTGACTCCTTTGGGCCAGAAGAGCTCTGCTACAGATTTGCTGGTACACACTGTAAGTCCTTACAAAATTAGCTGCTGCGACTGTGTGCACAGTAGCCAATTTGTGTGTTTATTTTACAGATTGCACAGCAATGCATGCCCATTTAACTGTGATTACGGTCAAATCCACAACAGGGTGCACACTAGTCTTTTGACTGGGGCCCTTCCAGAAGAAGTCTCTTATAAAGAAGTCATTTTTCATAGGAAAGCTTCATTGTGAGCCAAAACCTGGGCTGAGCCCAAATAAGCAGGCTATGAAATGGAGATTCCCCCTGGGAATGAATGAATCTGCAGACAACAGAGAGGCAGCTCTGGATAGCACATCATGAATGTAATAGTCATAATGAAAATCGCTCTTTCGTTGTAAAAGTTGTTACTGCTGTGTTATGCTAAAGCATTTACTAGTATAAGATACATGAAACAAGCACATGCTGGATACTTATTGCAGTGAAAACAAATGTCATCTGATAAACCCATGATCCCGGCTATGTATATCCAAATGTAAAGCCAAGTAAACAGAGACTGGGAAAAAATTAAGGCATTGGGCTGGATCTCTTTCTTCCACAGGGATGAGCTCAGGGAGGAAAAGTCCATAAGTGGGGTTAGGATCGGAGGGGGAGGGGGACTCTATTTCAGTGGAAATTAGAAGCCTTTGAGGATCTGGGCCCTACAGCCTACCCACAAAAGTTCCACAAAGCCCCTCTAGTAGGGAATATCCTTTTAGTGGGGTGGTCCCAACATAGCTGAAGCCAGGGGAGTTCATGACAATGTGCTTTACTGGCTCTGTGCTGCCTGAGTGGTGCTCTGGGGGCACAGGACCCTGCCTTCCTAAACATTCCAAAGGGATCCACGTGGATCCCATGGCATCGTCTAGGGGACTCATTCCAGACGGAAGCAAACCTCCGCATTCAGATGGAACAGTCAGGCAGGAACTCCACAAGGATGATGCATTATGGGCAACAGAACAACTCCGTGGCAGCTCCATGTGGTCAGGTCCCAAACGACCTGCTTATGGGGAGGTAGGGAGCTCATACAATTAGTTCCCACAACCCTCCACCAAAAGTGTATCATTGGTTTGGTGATGAGTGACTCCTGTGCTAGGCACCTGCCAATCCACAAGGCAGGAACTGGTCATGTGATTCGCAGTCCAGGTATATAAGCCCCACACGAGGACGAGCAGCTCAGTGTGTTCAATGTCGCTCCAGGGCTTGGAACTCTCTTCTGCCTGATGGGGGCAACAGACTCCCCAGGTGTTAGCCTGCTCCTGCCTTGCTCTTGCCCCCACCCTGCTCCTAGTCCTGCTCCAGCCTTGCTCCAATACCACCCTGTACTCCTGATTCTGGCTCTGACCATTAGGCATGACCAGAGCCGGCCCAGTTTCTGATATTTACACTCTTCGTAATAGTGTAGTGAGATAATTGATGCTTCCTTTTTCTAAAATTAAAAAAATTAGCATGCAGGAGAGCCATTTCCAGTGATGTCATGGGAAGAAAGCAATGAGTTAACATTGTCGTTTGAGGAAGAAATTGTACAGAGATTCAATTACCATTCTTAAAAATTGATCCGTTGTGGGTCAAGGATATGTGTGGTTACACAGTAGTATTGTTATCATGGTTGAATCAAAACTCACTTTTGAATTCAAATTCATATCTGTGGAACTTTTTTCCACTCTTGTTCTTGCTTTTGTAAATGTCAATAGCACCAGCTCATTCACATACAGATTCAAGTGGAGTTGGTCAAAACAAATTTAAAAATCACCCTAAAAAAAATGAAATTTTGAGGTAGATTTTAGTTTTCCAGGGTTCAAAATAGATCAGTTGTTTTCAAAGTGTTATCAATTTTCATAAATCGTTAACTATTTTTATGACGTTTTGATAAAAATGTAGACAGAAAATTTTCACAGAAGTTTGAAAATAGGCCCCAGTTTGAACGCTGCAAAATGGAAACAACTTTGAAATATTTTGCAAACATTTGTGTTGTTAGCAGTGAAAATGCTATCAAAATAACTTGATATTTTTACAGTAGAAATGATTACAATAGAAACATAACTTAAACTAGGCTTTTATTTTGGTTAGCCACAGCACTTTGCAACTGCTGGGTAACAGTCTGCTGTGACATGGAAAGAAAATTAGGTAGGCCTTCCTGAACCCTCGCTCGCTTTTTGTTAGGTCAAGGTAGATGTCAGTATGATCTGAGTGTAAATTTACTAGCTCAGAAGTTAACGAACCATTTCCTAGTTAGCAAAACCCAGATTGACCTGCTTTCATTTTAAAGTAAACCTATGCCAAAGAGCAAACTACAAACCTCACTGGATGGACTTTGCTGAAAATGTGCTAAGTAATTGCTGTCTAGCTTTCCAGTTTCAAGGCAAAAATATTATATTCACGTTCAAAGTTTCAGGTTTATTCCTGTTAACATTGATGAAAGGTGGCAGGTGAAAGCCATCAATCAAACTGAAACTGTATTGCAGCATCTTAATGCTCCTTTAATAGCAAATAGTCAATTTTTTTGATTATGACTTTTATTTTAATGTTTACATCTAACACATCAATATTGGTAATACTTAAGGTCATTGGTACATTTGCTTGGGCACTGATACTGAGTGTCCTTTGGAACTTCCAGTGCAGCTTTGGTTTGTCCACTGGAGTTGGGACAAAGGATGGACCGGATAGGGACTGCAATCTATTGTCTCATTGCCCCCTCTGGGAATTACTGAGTATTTTCTGGGAGCTAAGACTGGCTTACAACACTTCCTTAGTAGTCTTCAGGTTTCCTGCATATTTCCCCATCTGTGCAGTCTCTAAAGTGAGTTGCTCAATATTGCCAAACCCAAATGTTCAAAAATCTTGAGGCATGCCAACCAAAATCATTAGATTGGCTTAAAAATCATGAGATTATTAAAAAGTAATACATTCTGGGGTTCTTTTCCTTTTTTGAGCCTTTAGGTGTCTCTGCAAGCACGAGGGCAAGAAACTTCCATTTTTTTAAGTAAATTTTATTTATTTTTATTTATGGAGATATCCTATCTCCTAGAACTGGAAGGGACCTTGAAAGGTCATTGAGTCCAGCCCCCTGCCTTCACTAGCAGGACCAATTACTGCCCCAGATCCCCAAGTGGCCCCCTCAAGGATTAAACTCACAACCCTGGGTTTAGCAGGCCAATGCTCAAACCACTGAGCTATCCCCCCCTCTCCCCCCCCCAGATAAGAATCTCACAGAATCACACAATTCCAGGAGCTGGGGCTTTACAAAAACATCAGACTATCATGAGAATCCTTCTTAAATGGTCTGAGTTGACAAGACTGGTTGCGAAGATGTTTGGCAGTCACTCTTCCACAATATGCTTGTTTCCTAGAACAGGTGAATTGTGGCTGGTAGATTAAATATGCTTGACAGGAAAAGTGAGCCAGCCACAAAGGGTTCTGGGGAGAAATGTCTACATTCATTCTATGAGGTTCCTTGGATTATTTCTCCCTTTCAGACTGGTTATCATTTCCCACCTATATTCATTATGTTACCACCCTAAAACAAACTTCATTATTCCATATCTCCTGGGCACCCCAAGGGCTCCATTTGCTGCAGAATGGAGAGGTGCTGTGGGGCAGGTTAGGAGAGGGCTGCAGGTGTGATTGGTAGCTCTACAACCACACAGATCTTCTTCTCAAAGAGATACACCCCGGGGGGAGGCACAGCAAATGTGGTAGGTACTGCAGCTGTGAGGCTGTCATCCAGAATGACCTGGAGTGGGGGAGAATGCTATTCCCATGGAATACTGCTGTGCAAACCCATTCACTCAGGGGCTTGGTCCAGGGGAGAAGAGTTGGCCCTAAATAAAATAAATGTAGAATAATTGTAATATGCAGAATGTCCAAATCCCATAATAGAAAAATGAGCATGATAGATCTCATTAGGGTCCATCTTTCAGGGATGCCTATTCATTAGAAGAGTGGGCAGACTAATTATTTCCTGAAAAAGGGGTGGGGGCAGGGGGAGATCAATGATTTATGGCAAAACGAGACACATAATTAATATGACAAGACAATTAAGAAGTCCACTGTAGATACATTGCAAGATAGTTAATATGCTATGAGATGATAAACCTGCTATAGATAAGGTTCAGGAAAGCAGAAATAAGCAGACTATTTAGATAGAGAGATGTATTTTCAAGCTGCAAAACTCAGACCCAGTTTCAAATACTCTGAAGTTAGAGCTGTTCAAATTTGGGGTTTGGTTTAGCGCATTAAAAAGCTAAGGGCCATTTGCCAGAATTAGATCCCGATTTGTATTTCAAACACAATGGGTGTTTACATCCAGGTTTTTGACCCATCTCTGGACTCAACTACTACACATTGTTGTACTGCCCCAGGAGCAGATGTAAAGACTGAGTGTGACTCTGAGCCTGCATCTGACGCTGAGAATCACAGTCTGCCGTCTGAGTACCCCCTTGCTCCGAGGGACAAATACCCTGCACCTGGTCTATACTCGGCATGGTGTTCTTCGCGTGGAAGCGGCTCTCCTTCCTGTGCTACTACCCCTGATCCTGGCAGCTGGTGCAAGAAATAAGGAAACAACCTACACCCCTTTTGTCCCATTCATGGGTATGCAAACCAGGCCACAATCTGGCCCTATATAAGCAATACAATCAGAAAATCACTGCTATTTACTACATTTCTGGGTGGGGCTCCATCCTGGTTGATCTTTAGGGGCTATGGCAATATCCATATTAAATAATATTAGGCAGGTGTCACCACGTGTCACTGTTGCACAGAGTTCCTTTTAACGTGAAAGCAAATGTTCAGTCTTGGGAAGATGCTGTGGTGGTGGTGGTAGGTATTTTGCTATGTTAGTTTCTGTGTAGAGGCATGAGTCCTTGATGCAGAGCTGTGTGAGCAGCCAGAGAGTTTGCTTTTTGCCTTGGTGTCTGATTAGAGTCAGTTCCTGAAACAGAGTTGCTCCCTAGGAACCAGGTGCAGGTGTTGGGCTGAGATTCCTGGCACAATCTTCCCTTCTGTTTATATATATATATATAAAGGCCAATATAGGCTTTACATTTTATAGTATGCAAATGAATTAAAGCTAACTCTATGATGATTGGCTGAATTACCATAGATGTCATCATTCCACAATCAAAAGAGTTCTAGAACTCTCTTGAATCAAACTGTAAATAAATGTCTTCTGGTATGATTTAATTTCCAAAACATATTTTTTCCAAAACTTAAACAGACAAAAAAAAAAGACATTTTTCTATATTCAAAAAACATCTTGTTTTTTTTAACTAAATCTTGTAACAGGCAAAGACTGAAAAACACCCTGTGAAAAGGTTCTGTTTACAAATTCTAATGACATCACAAATCAACAGAACGCCATTAATGTAGTTACCATGTCATCAGAATCCTGTTTTGTTTGTGCAGGGTTTGTTGTTTGTACCTCTCCTCATACGCAGGCATAGCTCCATGAGTCAGATCTACATGTCACAGCATTATTCCACGTGTGATAAGTTACCGGCAAAAACCTATCCACCCTACAAAATATATTTCACTGGGAGAAGAGACTCCCATGGGTGCATGTCACTTGTTTGATAAACTAATTTTGAAACAGAATTTATATAGATTCCATACTTACAGACATACAAAACTAGCATACCAAAAAGCCACTCCACAGTGTGCATTAATGTAGCAATAACCCACCACAGAGTGTCTATTAACATAGCAATAAGTCACTTCAAGGTGTGCATTAACATAGCAATAACCCACAACAGAGCGGGCATTAGTAAGCTAACAATGGGCACCTCTGGTGCACTCAAAGACATTCAACCACCAGTACTCAACTAATATACCCCATCAGGTGACTTATTTCTTCCGGAGTATGGCTTATTCAGTTTATATATTATTCTTTAAAAAATGCTTCCCCCCCCCCCCCAAACAGTTAAGTGGTGTTCATGCAATGTATCCTTCCATTATGAAAAGTAGTTCCTAGTATAGTGAGAAGCTAAATAATAAGGGAAAGGTTACAAATTCTACTCTACACATTTCCCTCTTCTACTTTGAAAACACTTGTTTGTTCATTTGTCCTAAAACAATGCCCCCCCCCCTTTTTTTAAGGTTCCCTGGGCTATTTGGCCCCCTTATTCCACCTTCCTGTCCCCAGAGGCTCAACTGCCCTTTCAGCCAGTGTTGATTTAGTTTCCTCTATGAAAGTTGCCTGGGATTGTTGAACAGCTCCTTGAAATAGAACTGAAAATGACTGAAAGCGCAGTATGGGTAAGGGTAGTTTGCCCCCATTCTCACAAAGTGGCAATTTAAAGCTATTTTCTCCCTTTAACTTCTCACTCGCCTGTCGCGCCCCCTTCATCTTCATATCCACAAGGGTATATTATTATTTTTCCTCCTCCGTTCAGCTCTCTGCCTCCTCTCTCCCCAAGTACAGCATAAGTGTGGGGGGAAGGGTAGCATAACATAGAAGGTATGTGTGATTCCCTGAAGAGATTTCCTGCTGGTGCACTACCGAGAGAGTTGATGCACAGCTAAGACATAATAGTATCACTCCCTGACATACGCATTATCCCCCTTCAGGCTATACACAGTAAAGTTATCTTCCTTGTCTGTTGCTTTGATCTGGGGACTCGCCCACTCAAACACCTCTTTTTGCTCCCCCAGCTGCTATCGCATCCAATCTAAGCTTTGTGTCACCTTTCAAAGCTGTCTCTCCCTCTCCCTATTTATTTCGCTTTATGTTGTCCTTCACTATCTCTGCTCCACCAATGTTTCTATCATAGGCTACCCATCTGTCAGCTTCTCATTCAGTCATCTCTATGTCTTCTTACATGTGGACCCGAGGCATAGTATGGCTGCCTTAAACTCATATGTCAGGCCCCTACACAAGTCCACATATCCGTCCTCATAGGCCCACTTTTGCCATTGTGCCTACAGGGTATCTAGTTAACTTGTATAAAAATTACCTATTTGTTGTTCTCCTTCCCCTAACCTCTATCTCCTTCTCTGTTATCCTTAGACTGTGATCTGCTTGGACAGGGACTGAAACTTCTTGAACCTCTGGAAAGCACCTAGCACACTGTGGGATACCATAAACAATAATCAACCTCAAAGAGGTTCAAGTGGCCAGTCTGAATGTGTTTTTTTGAAGAATTAGTGTCTGCAGCCAAACTCTAATGCTTCTTGGAAGGGCAATTAACAAGATCATTATGGACATATCTTTGGGTTGTATGGTCAGGAAGTGTTTGCTGTACAGATCGCTGACCTGCCAATATCTCCCAGCTATGGAACAGTGTTCGTCATAGCTCTTCTCATACTCCTTTGCTTTTTCATGTTCTTTTTCTAACTATTTTAGGTCCCAGACCTGCAACCCTCACTCACTTACTGACTTCAGTGCGACAATTCCTGAGTAATGATTACTCGTTTAATAAGGGCTATCAGGATCGAGCCTTAATTTTTCCTATGCTATTATGTTTTTCTCAGTCTTTGTTCTTGCTGTGTCTTTTTATTTCTCATCACTTTTATTTTTCCTTTCCCCAGAAGCACTCGTACTTACTATTTTACTTTAACTAAAGGCAAAATTACTGTTTCCCATCATAGCCATAAGAGGGGGCCCTTTCATTTCCTTACAATGTATTTGTAATACAGTACTGGTCTGTGTATTGTAAATAAAAATATCATTATGATAATGGAGATCAGCAGTTGCAATGTGATAAGCACAGAGGAAAAGCACTACAATCAAATATATCATCCATTTGTGTTTCCTTTGATCCCTAGGATTCAGTGACACATCCTCCACCCTCTAATTTCTCCTTTTTTATCTCTGTTCTCTATCTGTTATACTTCTCACACTCTAGGTTTTCTTCGTCTTTAAGAGGTATTTTAAAATTGAAGAGGTTCTACTGTGCTGACCATTAAACAGGCACTTCGGGCCAACAATTATTATACATCGGTATCTGAGATAGCAGTGTTTCACCTTAGAATAAAATAGACCTGTGGTAACAATTGGCCCATGTTGATATTTAATACACCTTGTATAGAAACATTTTTTTTAACTAAGAGGATCACATTCTGATGCATCAGAGACTAATAAGTTTGGGTCATCTTTGTTTTCATTCAGCTGCTGTGTTTTTTGAACCTGTATCACTATAAAGCATGCAGTCAAGTGAAAAATATTAAATATTTAAATTTGCATTGATTGTAAGATGGCGACACATCTTCTCATGGTCTAAAGAGGTATGAAAATGTGCACTAGCTGGCTGCCCCACAGAGCTTTGTTAAAATAAAAGAAGCTGTAATGTAATTAATCACTGAGGAAACTTTTTCAGAGAAAAGTTTATTTCTTCTTATCTACCCAAAGACGGTTTCATTTCTAACATTAAAAAACAAACATATTATTCAAAGATAAAGTGTCATTTTAAAAATCTCAGAAGTTATCTGTGGTATCTTTTTCCAGAAATTCAGAGGCATATTCTTCTCTGATTGGTCTGTGCTGGTTCTAAAAGCGATGGTGACATCACAATGATCTACTTTGGAATGTGACATTGATGACTGTAAGAGGAAACTGTGAGACAGATCCAGGATAATGACTGGAGACGCACAACAGTTTTCCCTATGAATCCCATACTTTTTCTCTTTTTATCTCTGCTTATTTCTGCAGGGACTACCAAAAAGCTAATTTCATCTTCTAAAGGTATGAGCTCATCAAAACCTCTATATGGTGAGAATCGTTAAAGAAGTGTATTGTTACTTCTAGGAATAGATTGAATGCATTTTTCCCTTAACCTGTTGGGGGGGGGGGGGAGTTGATTGTTTATTGTTTTTGTTTAAACTACTATAGTTTTTTTTCCTCCAGAAATCTTAAGGAATCTGTTCCCCTCGGTGGCACTTTTAGCAGTGTCTGCTTGAAAATATACAACTAAATTCAGTGTAGTCATCCCTTGGGGTGCTGGAGGGTAGAAAGGAAGTGTGCAGAGCCTCTCCAACATCCCATTTTTGCACCTCTGCAGAACCTAGTCAGAATGCTGCTGCTAAAGCTCAGTCATGGGGTAAGGAAGGGCAGACTAGTATGCTCAGAGGAAGGAAGGGCAGACTAGTATGCTCAGCAGACCACAAAGGGTCTGTTGAGTTGATACGTATGGTACAAGGCCTGCCCCTGAACCTCCCTGCTCTCCAGTCCAGTACTCTTTTCACGACACAAATGACAGAATTTGGTCCTTAGGAACTTTGGATCTGCCATACTGAATGAGCATCTACCAGTACTCTGCTGGGGTGATGCCAATCCCTGCTGCTTCAGAGGAAGGTGAATGAATTCTTATTGCACATAGTCTGCCAATAATGCTGTACGCAAGGGAATAATTCCTTCATGACCCTGGCAACAATTATCTCATGCTCTGAAGCATGAGGTTGGATGACTCTTCTCTTACCATGCATAACTATAAGAATTATTTTTGAACATAAAGTTATCCAACTTTTTAAAAATCCAGACACAGTATTTGACCTGATAATCCCCTGGAGCAGTCATTTCCATTGGCTGACTACACACTGCATGAAGTAATATTTTCTTTTGTTTGCTCTATGTTAACTGTAATTTCATTGTATGACCACTTTTCCTGCACTATTGGATGGCAAGGTTGGTGTGATTTTCCCCAACCTGAAAAAATAACTTGTCCCAGAAAAATAAAACAAAACTGTGAAACTATCCAAAAATCAGACATACGATATACTAAAGGAAATACCAAACCCATATCATATTATTCACTTCACAAGATACACACATTGTCCGATCTGAAAAGCATGCAATTCTGTAAGTAAAATATAAGCACAATAATTGAGTCCCTAACCTACTAAGTCGTTAGGCCTACAGTAGGCCTTTTCTATCTGCCCTTAGATACTGATATACACCACACCCTCGCTAGAATGCGCGTCTATATAGCGCGGATTCGCATATAACGCAGTCGCGGCCATGGATCCCAAATTGAATTACTTTAATTTACTTTTAATTACAATTCATTTTAACGAGGTCCCGCGCATGGATCCCAAATCCCGCGTTCTAGCGAGGGTCCAGTGTACTTTTATCAACTTGTTTGCTTCTTCAGCACTTAACATTTTGGAGTTTCCACCAAACCAATCAGAATGTGCTAAAACCAAACAGACACTGAGCTGACTGGTCAGGGCTGCAGGTCTTTTAAAAATTGACAAAATTGATAATTCAACTGTCTTGACTTCCATGAATTTACTTCCACAATTTCCTACAATTTTGATGTAACAAATTGTTACACGATCTCATTCAAAACCATAGATTTGGGGGTAAAAAATCAGGTTCTTATATTTTAAACCTAAAAGAAGGAAGAACCTCAGAATTGCATTCCACCTGTCATTTTCAGATGTTACTTCTTGTTCTGGGCTTAACATATGGAATCAGTCATATTAGGTAAGTCATAGAAAGGTTACATAGCTTCTCTGCATCATTTCTTGATTTTGTCCTTGTGTAGTTCCAGGCTTCTGTTGTTCAAGCTGGGTTTCCACTGGCACTATGACTGTGTCATCCAGCCTATAATTTGTTAACTGAAACATCCTTCAAATGCTCTTGCAAGTTTAATGTCTCTACGTAGAGTCCCTTGTATGTGTGCTATGTATTGATTCAAGTCCTTCCTGTGCTCAAGGCAAATTTAAACATACTTAGGGTAGCAGGATGCAAATGTTGTGACACAGGTCAGTTCTCTAGTTTGCCCAAATTATGCTCAGCTCATCACCAAAGTGGAGGGAGCAAAAGGTGGCTTTAGGTTACCTTTGCAGCCCTCTGCTACTGGGTTGGCTATTCTTCCAGTGCAGATCAGAGGGATAGCTCAGTGGTTTGAGCATTGGCCTGCTAAACCCAGGGTTGTGAGTTCAATCCTTGAGGGGGCCATTTAGGGATCTGGGACAAAAATCTGTCTGGGGATTGGTCCTGCTTTGAGTAGGGGGTTGGACTAGATGACCTCCTGAGGTCCCTTCCAACCTTGATATTCTATGATTCTGGCTGTTCCATACTGCACTAGCTGTCAAGAGTCCCTAAGGACCATTTCAAGCAGCCATGGATTGCTATGGTGTAGGTATGCCTTGGACATGTCCACTGCTCGAGCAGCTGGAAGGGGGGTTTGAGTAGGAACCACGATGACAGCTCTGTACCATTAAATGATTTACCTGTGTAAGGGGGGGGGAATAAAGTGGAGACCACAAGTAATATGATTTACAAGCTCTTCTGTGCCTAAATACCATATGGTAAGAAGCCCTTTAGAAATACTGGGACAAGACCAGTTTATACCAGTAAAAAATAAATGGCTTCTGGCTTCCGGTAGGTAAGAGGATGGGTTGAGAGATTTTCCCCCTATGATCCCTATCCTCTCCCTGCTGCTTGGAAAGATGGAAAGGGGTACAGATTATTCTATACTTTCTGTACGGCATTCCTTGTGTCAAGCAGCGTGAAAGCCACCCCTTGACCAAATTGAGAAATGCTCTGAGCAGCATGTTGTGCCCAGAGGAGTTGCCGATGAAGTAGGAAGCTGCACCTGAGTTTCTCTGGACTACAGGATGCAATTTCTAAGTATCAATATTTTACATCCTGGGTGCAGAAAAATATACAGGATTTAGAAATGCATATAACTTATGTCAATCTTTGCCAAAGAAAGACTGTCAGCATTTTTACAGCCCATGGAATTGTATTGTTTTTAAATCCATTTGTCGCAGCAAATAAAATTCACAGCATGTCTCTGATTCTCAGCAAATATAGTAAAAAAAAAAAAATCAGTTTTGACAACTAATTTGCCTCATTTTTCTAGACTACCATAACTTACCTGTCAATGACTTGGAGGAGGAGGAGGAGGAGGAGGAAGATGATAATGATGGTAATAACTACGTTGTACAAAGTCCTGAGGACCATGAGATCTTTTTAGAAACAGGTGAAGTAAGGTTTTAAGACTCCAAAATATAGATCTAACAGCAGAAATATACCAGCAATGTCAGTACAATCATCTACAAATTGCAGCTTTAAAAATGTTCTCCTATAGAGAAATTCTCCCTTTTCTATATCATATGAATTGTTCCATGTAAATTTATGTTCACAATTAATCAAGAACCCTTTGTTCTCTATAATCCTCTACCATGCAAAAGAACTCACCCTACAGAGTCCTGCTGAACGGGATGCTATATAGGCATAGGAGTCTTCACAGTGGATCCTTTTGCAGATTAGGACTATATAAATATACATATAATATATTATGAGTTATATTCTAGCAACAGAAATCTGTAGTTCCACGGTGGTGCAATATTCCTAGTTCTTATGCATAGGATGGAAAGAGAATGTTTGCATCACCATTATAAGAAAGATACATGAAAGAATGCAACACAGTACTTCTCAGCCTGAGGTACCAAACATAATCAGTCATGATGTGCGTGAATCATGGCAGGAGAGTGGCCACAACACTAGCCGAAGAGAAGATGTGCAGCAAAGCACGGTCGGGGGAAAAACCACCTTTAATCAAAATGATAATGCAAACAGACAACAAAGGGCCAACATTTCAATCCAGGAATGAATTGAAGTCGCTTCCAAAGGAACCAAACACACTCCACTCTAGGATGCTCATAGACTGTCACTTTCCCTCCGGGAGATCCAGAGAGTCTCTCTCATTTGTCAGGCTTTCAAAGAACTAATAAATGCCCAACAGAGGGGGAAATAAGCCTTCTACAGCAGTTCTTCGGTCTTTTCCTTATCCCTGGGGTACCTGTCCTACTGCTAGTAAACTTTAAGCACTGACTAAATTAGTACCATCATGGCTTAGATAAGGTAGCATTGCTCTAACCCTAAAAACATTTTAAATACATGAATTTGTAATGCAGTGGACAAAGAACTGTATAGATTTATATAGATTTATAAAATGGTCACTAGACATGTATAGATTTCCTTTAAACTAGTTCTTTCTGTAATTTTTTGAAATCATGCAGCACTTAATAGGTCTCTCAGCAAAACTACCGTAATTAAAATATCAGCTATTAAATTAATATCTGTACTATAGAATGGAACAAAACAGATTACGAAGGCTAAAGAAGGCTAAGAAAAGAAGGAGAATTATAAATTTTAATCTTTAAAACATATATCTTAATTGTACTGTAAGCTGTTAAAAAACAGTAAAAAACAAATTTCCAAAGGAGAGTACCCACAAAAATAATACACCCATTGTGCCTCAACAAATGCACACTTGCATCCATAAATCAGATAGTTGCATGCACAACTTGGTAGCTAGATATACATTAACCAAATTCGCAAGTGGGGGCATGTGTTTTTCAGAGTTACATGCATTATACTCTCCTTTGAAAATGTGACCTTATATGTCAAAAATAAGAATTTAACTGATTTATTTAAAATTTATTTAGACATTTCTACAAATCCACCTGTGTCCAAAGATGTGTTAATGCTGAAGAACAGTATGCAGAATTTACGAGAGTACTGTAAGTAGCCGAAGTCACCATTTAAGAACCTACATGCAGGGACTTGAATAATTTTGAAGCACTTTAGGAGGAGTGGGGCAGGAGGAAAGATAGAACCATGCAGTAATGAAAAAACAGTGTATTTCCTTGCATGACACTCAAATACCACTGACATGACATGACTGTGATGTAAGTACCTGATAGATGGATGAATGTTAAAACAAGAAATCCTAATGTAGCCTCAAACTATTAACATATTCTTGGGCTGTGTGGATGGAAGGGAAGGAATTCTATTGCCATTCTATTTTTTAGTACAATATTTTGTGTCAACGGCAAGTATCCAGAAATCATTTGTGGTACAGTGTGACTTGTGGGGAGAAGAGAAAAGCAAAGGGATCTCACAAGTTTCCCATTCATTTAACTGAGAAGCTCAGAAGATTCCTCTTCCCTGCTAATTTGGAGAGATCAGCGTTGTTGGTGGCTGATGCTTAAAAGGAATTTAAATCCAGTACATTTACCATTCGGAATCCACACCCCGATCCACATTTAATTATAGGAATGTAAGATAACTTTGTGGAGCCAGAACATGTTGTTACTTTTACATTTTATTTTTGGGATAAAAGGTTGGAATAGTGCTAGTTTCAAACTAAACTTTATTTCAAACTTTCTTTACTCATTTCTCACAAAACAAACATTGCTGCTAGGAAACTACTCTCTGTTTTATGTTACATTTAATTTTCTCATTTATTTGTACAATAATTTCTTGTCAACACACAAGACAGTATGTGCACATGGACACAAACTCCTTCCAATTTTGATCAAAATTGTTTCTTTAGTACATTCTTTTACAATCCAATCCTGAACCACTGAAGTTAATGAGAATTTGTGCTGGCCTGTAGGGACATAGCGCTTCTGCAGCCTGAGCTACTTCACACAAAGGGTGATGGACTAGTGCTAACCCATCAGCATCCCCACCAGCTGATACTGGAGAAACATTAAAGATGACCTCAACCAAAAGCCATGTTGTCCCGCCCCCCTGGCCCCTGCCATTCAGACCAGTGGCATGAGTCACACTGTCTTCTGTTATGTGGCTGCCAAAGCTACAAATGGGAATACAGAATCAGTAAGAATAGGTTGGCAAAAACCTATATTTAGATGTAGGAATTTTTTCAAGTGTCCATTCCTATAGTAACTTCATACCTTTAAAAGATCCTATTGTACTCCAACCTATTTGTATATTTAATCTTCTAGTGAAATTGCTCTCCATCAAAAAAGCTGAAGAGGAACAACTAGAGAGTTCTGAAGCAGAGCCTTCAGAAGGTAAGAATACACTGGAAGGCGTTATTGTGAGTATTGCTCTTGTAATGATTTACTGTAATATGCTAAAAACGAAAAGAACTTTAAAACACTGCTCTAACATGATTTTCTAGTTGTATTCATTGGTGCCATGACTTGAACTTGAGTCTCCAGCAGCCCAGGAGAAGTGCCCTAACCAGCGGGTTAACAAGTCAGTCTTTCTCTCTGGCCCAATGAATATTTATGTATACAAAGTGAAACAGTTTCAACAGGAGAGATTGAAAGAGTCCCCTCCTTTACCCCAAATACCCAATAGCCTGGTGATTATGGGACTCTCTTGCGTTCAACTCCCTACTCTAAATCATGCAGAGAGGGGATCTTCCCTGGGCCTCCCACATTCTGATTGAGTGCACTGCGCTACAGGGCTGCCTTGGCTTACGCACCCAACTCCAGGAGCAGGTTCACCCCATGAACCCCAGGCTAATAGAGGCACCTCTCTCTTGCCCAAAAGAAGGTAGCATCTAGATCATATGTTGTCGGTTCTGCAAAGGCACACATTTGGAATAGGAGACATCAATTACAGAGTTTAACCAGAATTACATACAAGTATTTTGCACTGAACTGGACAGCAATAAATAGAAAAGGGACCTGAATTAGAGGATTCAAGTCAGTACTTGACTTCAAGAACTCACAGATTCATCTAGCTAAAAACAAAAGAACTGCTGACAAAATGATGGGCAAGGAGGTTGATAACAAAGTCATGTCTAATACAAGGACAATAACTTCTCTTTTTACTGTTTGAAGGGCTATGTATATCATTGTACCAGCACAAAGGTCTTGACTTGCAGACAAGGGAATGTAATACATTAAAACCGAAAGTTCTGTTTGACAGTGCTAATTCGTAACTGAATGATTCTTAGATTTTTCTTTCATTAAATATGGGTTCTAGTGATACATTGCGCTATCCTGTCAAGAGATATTGGAGTGCTGCTTCAACATTTCCCATTTTGTTACGAATAAGGACAAGCACAACAACTTTTTTTTTTGCTGTTAGTGACCAGGCTGTTCTGAACTGTAAATAGTCTTTGCAACTCTTTTTTCTAGAATCCAAATTTGGACCTCATTATCTCAACATTATCACTCAAGGCCCAGTTGAAGAATCACTTAGTGGAGGTATGGTATGATGAAATCATCAAAACATCTTTTCACAGTTAAAATGGCCAAATTAAAACTTAAAATAATTGTAATCATAAATTACACAAGAAAACAATACTGACTTCTCAAAATATTCTGCAATTGACAAAAGTGAAATTAACAAAGAAAACTGAATTAAAGAGACTGTAATTCTACATCTACATTGACTCCAAAATATCTACATTGACTCTAAGATAGTTGAGAACCATACCCAGATTTTATAAAAATGATTTGCACTTATGGTAGCCCCTTTCATCCAAGGATTTCAAAGCAGTGTAAAGGGTTAAATAAGCCTCACAACACTCCCAGGAAGTATGCAAGTATTATTTTCCCTATTTTAAAAATGGGGCAACTGTGGTACAAAAAGGTTATGACTTACCCAGCAAGTCAGAGAAAGGAACCGAACCAAGGTTTCCTGATACCCCGTCACGTGCTTTAAACCCTAGAACATGCGCTCACACCAAATTCTTGAAGAATTCTCTAGTCTGTATCTCTGGCATTAATTTTTTTCCTTCTATGAACAACCAAAGATTATTACCATTTTGGAACTGGGCTGATCACGAAAGAACATAATACCCGCCTTAATCCCAAAGGTCTACGTGGGGCTTTCACTGAAGTAAATAAGACTCACTTGTGTATGCAAAGGCATAATTTGGCCTTTTGAGTCATATATTCTTTTTCTGTTTGGGCTCACTTGCAAAGTTCCTAATAATAACATAAGAATTCATGCCTTTGGCAAGGCAAATTACCATGTGTCTAAATTGGCATTTGTTTCTTCTGAGTGTTTCTGAAAAATAAGCTTAACTTCCTTTGTTTCCATGTAAAGAACATCTTAGCAAAAATATTTTTAAAGACCAAATTTAATCGAATGCATAAGGAAAGAAATGGCTCTACAACTTGCTTATTTATTATGAATTTGTATATCAGACCTAAACAGATGAAAATAAATTACTTGCTCTTGGTTTTACTGTGCAATGACTGAAGTACTACTGACTGATTCTTGTCATCCTTTTACAGATCTAAGAGCAAAACCTGTGAACATTTACAAGGACCCAATTTTGAAAGACCTATCTGCTGGTAAAAGTCTACAGACAGGGAATTTCTGGCTGATTTATGCAAATAGTTTTGTTGCCCCTTTGTAAACACTTATGGCAGGAAATTAATTGGCTTTTAGAAACTGTGTATGCGCTAAAAGACAATTAGATGTGTGTTAATCTGATTGCTATTGCTTATTAGAACATTTTGCAATCAAGAAATAAAAGAGAATCTAGATGCAACTAGGTCTTAAAAAAATCAATGCAAGCAAAAAACAGACTGCACAACAACTAAAGGCCACAGTGAAATTCTGGCCCCATTGAAGTCAATGGCCCAAATCTCCAGCTAATGTAAATCAGCATAGCTCCATTGACTTAAACAAAGTTAAACCAATTTACAACAGCTGAGAATCTGGCCCTAAATTTTTACATACATTTAATTCCACAAAAGGGGGAGGGATAGCTCAGTGGTTTGAGCATTGGCCTGCTAAACCCAGGGTTGTGAGTTCAATGCTTGAGGGGGCCATTTAGGGAACTGGGGTAAAAATCTGGGGATTGGTCCTGCTTTGAGCAGGGGGTTGGACTAGATGACCTCCTGAGGTCCCTTCCAACCCTGATATTCTATGATTCTATGATAACCAAATCAAGATCTATTATAATAGTTGCAATGAAATAATTTATAATATGGTCAACTGCTTACAGATTACATTACTGTATGCAATGTTGTTGTAGCAATGTTAGTCCCACATTAGAGAGACAAGGTGGGTCGGAAGAACTTTGGGTAAGATTGAAAGCTTGCCTCTCACCAGCAGATGTTGGTTCAATAAAAGATATTATCTCACCCACCTTGCCTCTTCCGATTACATTGTCTTTGTTTCCATTCTGAAGCAAAAGAATTAACTTCATATGTCAGGGGATAGGGAAACAGGGCACATTACATCACCTGTGTTTTCACTGCATCACAGGTTTTTTTGCTTTCCAGCAGAACTGGATAACCAAACTCCTGAGTTCAATGAGACAGAATATCACCCAAGAAACATGTTTTTTAAACCAGTACCAAGTAAGAACACACTACAGTACTTACTATAATCTTATTGATTTCCCAGACAATAATCTTCTGGGATCATGGAGATGATAGAGCTCAAGAATATTCAAGAACATAAGGTCATCGGGGAGGGCAGGGAGGAAGTGTTTTGATTAAACTAAAAATGTTCATAGATCTCTGTACTCCATGGGGGCTGTTAAACTTCTACCAGAACGTCCTCTGTCATAGGTACAGGTCTGGGTGTGGCAGTGACTTGAAGATCTTCACTTTGGGCCAAATTGTGGTAGTGTATGCAAAGGTCAAATAAACAGGCCTCAAGCATGGGATCTATACAGAGGCATGTCTAGCCTTTTTATCAGTCTGCTCATTTGTTGATGCAGAACCTACTGGTATAATCTTTTTTAAAAAATCATCATTTCTATGTACATGGCATTCATTGTTTGAATTTGATTGGTCTGGTTTGTTTTATTTTTCTAGTGTCGGATAAGGGTGATCTTATTCAAAAGAAGGCAGCAAATGTAGGAAGAAAAAAAGATGTAAGGGAAACACTAATGCTTGCAGTATCATCTACAACTCTTATCTTTTTAATAATATTTATGATATGCTGTGGTGTGACTCTCAACCAGTTCAGCAAACAAAAAAAGTAAGTCTTCCTATCACATGGAGTCTGAGTCCTGGGAGGAGGCTATGATGAGAATACCTGTTCTGTACTGGCCTCCCCATTGATCACCTCTGAGCTCCCATATGGGATAGCTGCGTTTTTCTTTGGTGTAATGCTGGAGACAACATCCAGGTTAAGAGACCTCAGTTATTTCTACTTCCCATAAGACAATGGCTCTTTTGTGTTGCCTCAAGAGCTCGGGATTTTACCCTACGAAGTATAAGGCAGACTGAGCATAAGCCTATTGTTTCTGATTATCCACAATAGTGCTGCCTAATGCACCATGTATATGGAGCAGGGATGTACTGCTAGACCCCAGAATGCCCCCCACACCTGAAATGTTTCTGTTAAAGTATTCATATTCTAATAGAATATTAACTCTTAAAAGAAAACTACTGCTCTTCTCCAGTGCACAGAAGTGGTAAAGCAGTTTAACAGTGAAGGGTAATATTCTTATATTGAAGATAATTACATGTTGAAATACATATGCTTTAAGAAAAGATAATTATGTGTTGAAATGCATAAAGGTTTTAAGATGTAAGGTTGCTATTGTTAACATTTAAGTGATACTACAATATTATGTAGAACTGTGCAAAATGTTTAGTAACCAAATAAAAACAAACCCAACTTTTATTTTCTCTCCTGTTTGGGAAAAGGCATACACACATTCAATCACTTGGGTAACATTTTCCCCTTCAGGCAAAAAGCAAGAAAATCACCAAAAAATGCTCAAACAAATGTTGAATCTAGGAAGTGTATGTACTACAGCGTTCTTATCAAATACATGAACTTTTCCTGCTTAGTTAAAATTTTGAAAAGTGGAAGCTTGGTAATTTATATGCAACTCCAAGAATGTCTAGGGCAGGGGTAGGCAACCTATGGCACGCGTGCCGAAGGCGGCACACGAGCTGATTTTCAGTGGCACTCACGCTGCCCGGGTCCTGGCCACTGGTCTGGGGGGCTCTGCATTTTAATTTAATTTTAAATGAAGCTTCTTAAACATTTTAAAATCCTTATTTACTTTACAAACAACAATAGTTTAGTTATATATTATAGACTTATAGAAAGAGCCCTTCTAAAAATGTTACAATGTATTACTGGCACGCGAAACCTTAAATTAGAGGGAATAAATGAAGACTCGGCACAGCACTTCAGAAAGGATGCCGACCCCTGGTCTAGGGTGTTTGTTCTCAACATAATATTTAATGAGTAAAATGTTTTTTCTTTTTGTGTTTCAGGGGTTCTAGTAATGCCTCCACCACTCATGCTGAGCAACAGAGACTGGCATTTCTATCTTATTTTCAACCTTTGGAAGGATCTGATTCTTCTTTTTCTAAGAATGCAGACAATAGTATGTGGGATGAAAATACACTGGCAGAGATAAGGAGCAATTCACAGTCTAGACATTCAAACACAAGAACATTATCCAATAATCTAAACTCAGCAGATGATGCATCATCAATTTCTGATGAATCAACTCGCAGTGGAGCTACTTTGTATAAAGCTTCAAAAACAGGCGAAAATGAGCTATAAACCAATCAGCTGAGTGCAGGATTGACAAAACCTTTGAACCCTGATGCTGCTGGTATAAAAAAACAACAACCCTGCAGCTACTTTTATAAAAATAGCATGCATTTGTGATTCATTAACGTTTACAACTTGCAATTACATGAAGGAGGCAGAGCTAACTTTAATTTCTGATAGAAAAGGGAGAAGGGAAAGGGACTTGAAATTAAATCTGGATCACAAATGTTTGCAGGCATACTATACTCTAAGTGCTTCAGAATCAAGGGTGAACGGAACAGAACAGAATTGGCTTTTAAACACTGTCATCTACACAATGCAAGATGTAGGCAAAAGGAAGACCTAAGAAGTCTTTCCCAGGAACTCTGTTATTGCGATTTACTATTGTGACCTTGTGAAGTAAATTCAAGAGGCCATATAAGCCAATACCAGGGGCATATACAGTATAGGTTTGTAATGATGTAATCTCTGAGCAATAAATCACATTTTTGAAAGATTTTTTTCAATAATAGCTACCTTGTATCAAAAAAGATATTAAAGATATTAGCATTAAACTATTTTCTGAAATAGACACTGAGAATTCCAGTGAGAATAGCCTTGCGAGTCTGAGAAAGACAAATAAGAACACCTGTGTGACGGGTTTGGTCACAGAGACCCCCCTTGGGACTGTCACCTTTTGTGCTGAGACTTCCTCTGACCCCATTTTCTCTGCCAGTTTGGGACTCCAGAACTCTGTCTTGTTGAGCCAGACACGCAAGCCTGCTGCAACACAGACTCAGGGTCTGAACCACAACCCCAAAGCTGAAGACTTAACTCAAAACAGCTTAGCAAGTATTCCTGTCTCCAGCACCCAGACACCCAGTTCCCAGTGGGATCCAAACCCCAAATCAATCCGTTTTACTCTGTATAAAGCTTATACAGGGTAAACTCATAAATTGTCCGCCCTCTATGACACTGATAGAGAGATATGCACAGCTGTTTGCTCCCCCAGGTATTAATCACTTACTCTGGAATAATTAATAAACAAAAGTGATTTTATTAAGTATAAAAAATAGGATTAAGTGGTTCCAAGTAATAACAGACAGAACAAAGTAAGTTACCAAGCAAAATAAAACAAAACACACAAGTCTAAGCCTAATACATTAAGAAACTGAGTACAAGTAAATCTCACCCTCAGAGATGTTGCAATAAGTTTCTTTCACAGATTAGATTCCTTCCTAGTCTGGGCCCAATCCTTTCCCCGGTACAAACCTTGTTAGTTCCAGGTCAGCTGGTAACTAGGGGATTTCTTCATGACTGGCCCACACGTATGCAGTGGAGACTTGCAGGCAAACAGAACCATCTACAGTCAATTGTCCTAGACAATGGGAGCCATCAAGATTCTAAACCACCATTAATGGCCCACACTTTGCATAATTACAATAGGACCTCAGAGTTATACTTCATATTTCTAGTTTTAGATACAAGAATGATACATACATACAAATAGAATGAACACACTCTGTAGATCATAAGTTCTGTAATGATACTTCACAAGAGACCTTTTGCATAAAGCATATTCCAGTTACATCATATCCACACTTTTAAACATATGGAGTGCAAGTCACAACCTGGGTTTAATGAATGTTTTTGTAAGTTATGGCTGCATTTCAGCAGAAGTATTCCTGTATGTAGACCCCAACTTGTTGAGTGCGGGTGGTGCTCCACTGGAGTCAGTGGGACTCCATGTAGGTACAGCAGTAAAACACTGTAGGACCATGCAGCTCAAAGGTGTTGTGCTAATATCCGATTCCTTATTGAACAGTCAAGGGTGCAATGCAATTTGATGGTTCTTCTCAATAGAGCAGGGGTGGGCAAACTACGGCCCGCGGGCCGGATCCGGCCCCTCAGGGCTTTGGATCCGGCCCGCGGGATTGCCACCCCTGTGGCGCTGCGGGCCCTGCACCGCTCCCAGAAGTGGCCAGTACTATGTCCCTGTGGCCCCTGGAGGAGAGGGGGCAGAGGGCTCAGTGTGCTGCAGGGACGTGGTGCCGGCTGCTTCCGGGAGCGGCGCGGGCCCAGGGCAGGCAGGCAGGCAGGGAGCCTGCCCTGGCCCCGCTGCCACCCCGAAGCTGCTCCAGGTAAGTGGTGCCAGGCCAAAGCCCACACCTAAAACCCCTCCTGCACCTTGCACCTGAGCCCCCTGCTGCACCCCTCCTGCACCCCAATTTCCTGCTCTGAGCCCCATGCCACACCCCGCACCTCTCCTGTACCCCCAACCCTCTGCCCTGAGCCCTCTGCTGCACCTTGCTCCCCAACCCCCTGCCACACCCCTCCTGCACCCCAACCCCCTGCCCTGAGCCCCCTGCTGCACCCCGCACCTCTCCTGCACCCCAACCCTGAGCCCCCTCCCGCACTCCACACACCCCCTTCCCCACACCCCTCCTTTGCCCCAACCCCTTGCCTTAAGCCCCTTCCTGCACACCGCACCCCCTCCCAATCCCCTGCCCCAGCCCTACATTCATGGCCCTGCATGCAATTTCCCCACCCAGATGTGGCCCTTGGGCCAAAAAGTTTGCCCACCCCTGCAATAGAGGGAACCACATATATACTTTTAAACACCACATTAATCCTTATTTTAAATGTTTAAATTTATAAGTGCTATAGGTCCTCTCCTTAGAGCCCTCCTTAAACACTGAGTAGTCTGCTTTGAAGGTGGTCTTTAAAGGTACCCAACTTCCACTGAAATCAACAGGAATTAGACACCTAAATCCCTTTGAGGATCTGGACCTAACTCCCTCTATAAGACATGGTTACTACTATTTGAAATAAAGCAGACACTGCAAGGCTGGAGAAAACAAAACAAAACATTTACAGATTCTAACAATAATAGACTATGTATATAAATAGAAAAACAACAAGGAGTCTGGTGGCACCTTAAAGACTAACAGATTTATTTGGGCATAAGTTTTTACCCACGAAAGCTTATGCCCAAATAAATCTGTTAGTCT
>NW_020699449.1:5232878-5296326 GCF_002925995.2 Terrapene triunguis | reverse complement strand
CTTCTTTGCAGGGAATGATCTTGGTCATAAATTCAACAAGGAGTCCGGTGGCACCTTAAAGACTAACAGATTTATTTGGGCATAAGTTTTTATGGGTAAAAATATCTCAGACTAACACGGCTACCCCCTGATACTTGGTCATAAATTAACATTCAATTGCCCTTCCTTTTTGTCAGTCTACTCCTGTCTCTCTGTCCCATTTGTGTCTTACCTTCCCCTTTTTTCATCTTGTTCCCCATATTATCACTTCTGTGCCCTTACTACTACCAAATAGAAGCATCAGATTGAAGCGGAGATTGTGTCATTCTGCAGCTGATAGATAGTTCTGACTGCCCTGTGGAAGAGGGAGGGGAAGGAAAAGTGTTATAGGCATTATCTTCCTAGGGGGACTGCCTTGAGATATTTTTTTTAAGTGAAGGGTCATTACAAAATGCAGGATTTCCAAACCCACACTGAATTTAACTCCTTGAAGACAACACAAGGATTTAAAATACTGTATACCTGTTTAACCACCCTAACAAGGGCCTGATCCAAAGCTGACTGAAGTCTATGGGAATCCATGAGCATTCAGTGCAAAACCACCAGTATTGATTTAAGTGTCCTAAGTACAAAAGGAGTTTGTCTTTGCTTTTATCTTACGCTATCTTCAATATATTAACTTTCTTGGTGACTGACAACACAAGCTGTTTCTCTCAAGGTTTACTGCGGCCCAGCTAGCAACAATTAAACCAGCATTCACGGTTTTTGTTATTCTGTTATCTTCATCGTTTACATTTATTTTGAAACTTCTGACAGTCCCCAATCTCCCACTGACACGGGGGAAAGGGGAATTCACGACTGAAAAGCGCGTACTTTATAAACCCTGTTAACCCAGGGCCAGGTTCTTCCACCTTAGTCACTTTGATTAGTACCGTATGCCCAGAGCCACTCAGGTATTCAGGCTTCTCACCTCCATTGACATCAACTCTGTTCGCACACTGTGTCATCAGTTAAACGTTACATTGCAACAGGGACGCTCGGAGTGCCCCTGGGCCCCTCCCACTATGGATCACCCCCGCTGACCCCTGGCTCTAAGTGACCCCGCCCCCACTCTGCAGGCCCGCGGCTTCCACGCGCAGCGGGCAGCCTAACAACCGCGGGCGCGCGAGGCTCGGCGAAGTTTGCGGGACCTTCCTTCCCCGGGAGACTCCGCCCCGCTCCGGCTCCTGAACGGGACCTCGGAGCCCCGCCCCCGCTCTCTATAAATACCGAGGAGGCTGAGCAGCCCCGCCCAGCCGCCGCCGCGGGAAGCGGGAGTAGCTGGGGTGGGGCAGTTACTGCGGGCGCTGGCCTCTTCCCTCCGCGCGCCGGGGCTGGAGCGCGTGGCTCTGGCCGGGCCGCCCCTAACGGCCGGCTCCGCGCGCGGGAGGCTCGCTGGGCCGCGCGCGCGCTCGCGCGCTCGCTGGCTGAGGGCGGGGCGGGGATGCTGCGCTCCGCGGGTTACTTCAGTGGCTTTTCCTGCCCTTTCGATGGCGCCTCGGGCGCCGGCTGCCCGCGGCCCCACTGCCAGTATAGGCACGAGGCGGGGCGGAGCGGGCAGCAGCCGCTGAGCGACGCCCCTGCCATGGGTGAGGATGGGGGCGCTGCCCACGTTGGTAGAGGGCTGAGGGAGTCGGGGACCCCTCTGAGCTCACCCTCCCCATGGGGGACATTGTGATGCGGGGGTGCCTGGACCGTCCCTCCCCCCCAGTCTGCGCTGACTGCTAGTCATCCTCTAGCTTTGCCCCCTCCCCCAGCCTTTCTGGGGCTCTACAGCCTGCTGCTCCCCAGCTGTGTGGGGCAGGCCCCCTGGGGCTGTGCCCCCCAACTGCACTGGGACCCGCCAGTGGAGCTATGGGGGGGTTTTCCTTGGGATTGGTACCTGTGTGTTTCTGACTGCAACCCCTGCCCCCACGGTGACTGGCAGCCCACGGCACTGGTTCCACACCAGCCCAGTGGCCCCGCGTGGCCACTAGCCGGGCCTTAGGGAGTGGCTGCCACGGCCTCAGTTGCTGCCCTGTGGCCACCCCCCATAGATGCCTGGCTGTTAACTGCAGGTGTTGCTGAGTATATGTACCCCATAAAGCTGTTTACTCAAGGCTTACGTTCGGGTATGGCTACGCTGCATTGTAAACCGTGGCGTGTGGGACACAGTGTTTCCAAGCCTGCATTTGAGTGTCCACGCTGCATTTTGAGCCTGGGTTTGTATTTGCTGCGCCCATGTATCGCAGCCCTGCTAATGTGTCTGTATTGAGCAATGCCGCCCTGACTCAGGTCCATGCTGCAAAACGACAGGGCTTGGATGTGAGTCTCAGTGGAAGTTGTGCTCTCACCCAGCCCATGGTAGGGTCCTAGGCCTAAATCCTGAGTGTTTCTGACCTGTATCAGACTGATTTGTGTTTGGACAAAAGATAGGAATGTGCTCAAACCTGAGTCAGAGCCTTGGCTTTAATGTGCAGGTTAGGTATAGTAGAGTGTCATCTGGTGGCTTCATAAATAAATTACTGGTGGTAGCATAGCCTCTCTTCTTGCCTCTTTCTCAGAATTTTAAATGTAGCCCCAGCGAGAGTAATAGAAATGGAATACTTGTGGCACCTTAGAGACTAACAAATTTATTAGAGCATAAGCTTTCGTGGGCTACAGCATATAGAGTGAAATATGCATCCGAAGAAGTGGGCTGTAGCCCACGAAAGCTTATGCTCTAATAAATTTGTTAGTCTCTAAGGTGCCACAAGACTCCTGTTCTTTTTGCAGATACAGACTAACACGGCTGCTACTCTGAAACCAGTAATAGAAATGTTTCAATTATACTGTTTAAAAAATGGAAACTAAAATAAAATGCAGCTCTCTGCAGCGTCTCTGCTGCAATATTGTGGTGGTGGTGAATGAAAGCCAGGGAGTGAATTGCCTAGAAATTAAGTATAAAATGATTAGTGTTTCTAGCATTTATTCTTGCATTTCTCTCAGTTTTGATTAGCAACATAGTGAAAACTAAGGTGTCCTTTACAGAGATAAGAAAATGTGAGGGCTGATTCTCAGAGATGTTGAACCCCTATAACTCCCCGGGGCATAAACAGAAGTTGGAGGTGTTTAGCACTTCCTGGACTCAAAGCTTGATTTTTAAGTGTGATTTTTTTTAACCTTGAACTGTTCCTGTGAGCAGTAGTCTTTCTGAGGAAGGGTGGACATGTGTATTGTAAATATTTACAGCTTTTCTGAAGGTGAGCACTGCTTTCCAGGTAGGAGTATGTCAGTTCATGAAGAGCCTAGTAGAACTTCATAGGGAATGTGATGTTCTAGATGGGTTTTATGCCACCTTCATCACTGAAGTATCTGAGTGCCTTTCAGTAGTGCATTAAGCAATGTGACTAACATTTGTCACATCTGGTTTGTTTTTACTCTCACTGATGACTTTTCTGTGAGGGACCTTTGTTCCTCTTATATGAATTGGCATTTTCAGACACTTGTGTGTCAGTTTCTGAGTTGATTGTTGCATGACAAATGGTAGTGTGTAACTTGGTGGGAAATCTGGGCAGGCCCACTGTTAGTACAGTAGTGGGCAAGTTAATTTAAAGGTGTACAGCAAAACTTTATCTTAACCACTCTAATATCCCAAAATAATAAGAGTGCTGTAAATGTAGGTTTTAAAAACTTGAATTGCATTTCAGATACTTAAAAAATAAACATGTAATTCTTTTTCATTTGATTTACCATTTTTTTTCTTCTGAAATCTATTTCCCTTGAAAGAATTGATAACCTTAATTAGTGCTTAAAGACAATAGGGAGTGTAGCTGGATGTTCCCAGTTTTATTTTAGATGTCTACAATTTTTAAGCATATAGTCTGTTATTAATTTGGGGTTGTAAATGATTGCGCTTCTTACTGATCCTTTGCCGTTTCACCTTTGTAGGACAGTTGTGTTATATGTGAGAGCCATGAGTGACTCTTACTTCATGAAGTCTTTATCTTGCCTCCATGATGGAAGATTTAACTTCCAGAATAGTGCAACTGGATTACCATGTTTACAGTTGATTTATGATTAGTGGACTTTGTAGTTTTTCAACCCATGGGAGTCCAAGTCTCATGAGTGTTACAAAGGGGGCCCAGACTAAGCAGCACTTCATCGTAGGGCTGAGAAAAAGAAAAATTAGCAGAATCCAGTTGTCACTAGCACCCAACGAGAGACAGGGAAGAGAATGAAGGATCAAATCATTCCCTCCGTATCTACTGCTTACTCAATTGCAGTAGAGCACTCCCCTTCTCTGAATACACAGCAGCAGCACCACTTTAAGCAGCTCTCCTTAGAGCTGAGCACTGAGGTTTCAGTGTAATTTGTGCTCCACTGAAATGCAGTTAAAAAAAAAAGTATCTATAATAGTTTAAAAAGATTGATATACCAAATTCTTTTTGGTATACCAAATTATGTTCAAGTACAATAGTGATTGGAGTTTCAAGCCATCTTAGAGCTGATACTGAGCTTATAGATGATAATATGCTTATCTTGAAACTTATAAAGGTTATGAATATAACAGCTTAAAAACCTCATTTAAGTGACTGAATAACAAAACTGTTGTCTGGACCATAAACCTGTATGTTTGTAGAGCTTTGCCACAGACCGTAATATTTATTACCTAGAAGATATTTTTCAGCTGAACTCTGTGAAATCGTAACTTAATACTTGTAGTATTTAAGAGAGAGATCAGTGAATGACATGATTTTCTTCCATCAACAGAGCTAGGTAAAAGTATACAAGAATTGGAAAGAATCAAAAAAGCAATTGAGTCAGTCAAGACTGAAGTTGAAGAAGGGCAGAAGAAACTCTCGCAGTATAATTTGCAAGATGAAATACCTAAAAACTCTTTGACATCTAAAACAAATGATGTTAAAGGAAATAAAACTTCCCCAGATGATGATGGTCTGTGTAGCTCTCTTACAAAAGACAAATGTCTTGTAGCTCCAGTCTCGAAGTACTCTAGCAAAGGCTGTCATTTGGTATCCAGTAAATATGTCATTGACCATAGTTGTCCAGCAACTGACCTTGAATATGATCCACTGCTAAATTATTCTGCAGGCCTACTCAGCTCTTCCATAATGAAAGAGCAGGAAAATGAGATACAGCAATTTAAGCGGGTGAAAATGCCTCTTGCTGATTTTCACATGGAGTCTCCAAAAATGTCTCCATGTGGAAATCGGCATGGATCCCCAAAGAAGAGATCAAGAAGCTATTCACCTATCAAGCTTGAAATAAAGCTCCAAGAATCTGATGATGATGATATTCTGGTTATTGATGCTCCACCATTGACTGTCACTAAGAAGCCAAGAATAAGTAGGAGCTTTAAAAACTGGAATAGGGAAGAAAACAAACAAGTTGCTGTAACACGTGCAGAAAATCTGCAGAATAGTAACATAGCAGAAGATCCTCTTAAGTGTATTGAGGAAAAACGAGCAGAAGTTACTGTAACTCTGCAAAAGGATGACAACGCAGATGTAAGCAACCCTGAAAAATCACTGAAAACTCCACCAAAAACTCAAAGTGCATATTTGCCTGATGTGAAAATTAATGCTTTGAAGTCTTTAAATAACCTTTGTGAACAAAGAAAATCGTTTACTGTCTCTAAGGAAAATAATATATCTTCAATTTCTCATATTAAGGCACAGACACAGAAAGAAACTTTGAAGAAAGAAGATCCGAAGAGTGAAATATCAGTGAAAACATCTGTTGAAGAATTGAGTACTAATAAATATAAAAACGCACCGACTTGCAAGAGAGAGGCCCAAACTAGCCTGTATTTTGAAGCCAGCTCAAAAGACAAAACTGTGCTAACTGCACAAGGGACTTGTAAAAAATTACCTATAAATATAGGGAAAATTCAGATCATACACGAAAATGGAGAAAATGAAGTGTTGGGAAATGCACCCATTCATCCCAGCACTCCCTTGAATTTGGGTGAGAAAATTTGTCATGATGTAGATCTCTTATCTAAAAACCGTAGTGGAGAAAGTAATAGTAATACTATGAACACTACCATCCAAGAAAGTGAAATAATTATATTAGATTCTTCTTCAGAAGAAGAGATGGAGTATAGTGAAGAGGATACTGAACTCTCTGAATCAGATGACCCTATAGAGGAATGCCGAAGAATTTTCAATGAGTTTGTTGAAAGTGAAGCACAGAAGCAAGAAATTGCTAAGCAGGTGCAGTACATTTTGTTGTACATCTGCACTTCCCTCCTTCATGGGGATGCAGAGAGAGAAGTGTTCCATACATTCTGTAATACTTTTTACTAGTGTTTTCTCTAATCATATAGATCCACATTTTGGAAAATGTCCACTAATATTGCATGCTCAGATTGGGACACAGGGCCAAATACTCAGAACTGTTGTGCACAGTCAATCCCAATTCAAGTAATTGGGAGCTTTCCACACTCAGCAAATTTGAAGATCATACACTAAATGTTTGAGTTGGGCATCCAAAATTAGTGGACACTCTTTAAAACATTTTTGGCAATAGTGTTTTATCTTTTGAAGAGGCCAGATGCAGTGTATGGGAAGTCTAAAATGTGTTAGTCCAAGGGTACGTCTTCACTACCCGCCGTATCGGGATCGATATATCGTGTGTCGTTAAGATGCGATATATCGATCCCCGAACGCGCTCACTGTCGACTCCGGAACCCCACCAGAGCGAGCGGCGGTAGCGCAGTCAACGGGGGAGCCGCGGCCGTCGATCCCGCGCCTTGTGGACCCCAGGTAATTCGATCTAAGATACTTCGACTTAGAGTTGCTTTTTTAGATCGATTTCCCCCCCCCCCTCCAGTGTTGACCAGCCCTTAGTAAGTTTTGGGTTAACTACATAATCTCTTTATTTGATGTTTCTCAAATTTGGTACTTTTACTAAACAGACTGACTTGTAGGAGACTCTGAATTTTGAAAAATCTACTTATGCTATTAAAATTATTTCTAATAATGAAAATATACCATCTTTTTTCATGTGAACATAAAGATGAAGTCCTTGTAGCTTAATCTTGGTGAAGGTATATACTTTAGTTGGTGTAACTTTAGATTGGAAATGTTTGGATTTCTTCTATTAGTTGGAACAGTTGGAAGCCTAACTAGTGAATTATGACATTTAGTCAAAGCTCTGGAACTTCTTAGCAGTTTGTACATTCTGTAGCTAATTAAAGAAAAAACCTGTATTGTCTTTTATTCTTAATTTTAATAGGCTCTTGGAGCTCATGCTGAAGTAGATACATTGGATACCAAGACAAATATGGTTCCTGGGCAGAAGAAAAGAATTGCGCACACTGCAAAATTTGATGTGAGTTTTCTTCTGGGAATTTTTGAGAAATATGCCTATATTATATAAACAATTAAATAATTAGTATTTTTTACTAATCTTCAACTTAGTTAATTCCTTTTGAGGCTCATTTTAAATGAGGTATGTTAAGCTAAAAGTTGTAGTGAAAACTGTTTACTTGTAAATCCTTTCTTTAACCTCTATAAATTACAATTAACTTTAGCAAACTCCAAGACTACTAGTGACTGAACTGTAGGCCTGCAAATTGAGATGTATATTTTTGCTTCACTGAGCTCTCAAACAGTGAACCTACCACCACAATGACTGTCAGGAAAAAATTGAAGAAAATATTAAATGTAGGGTGCCATTGACTCCAGTTGTAATTTTGCTCACAACTTGTTCTAATTTAGGAAAGGGGTGGCCCATTTTGAGCTGGCAGACACGAATGATTCTACCAAAGTGTTGCAGTACAAATATACCTAAATGCTGTGTTCATAAGTTCCAATTACAGCATCAACTTGGAAACAGCAGCAAAACTATTTGTTTTTGAACAGCCTAGTTGAAAGCTTGCATTACCTGCTAGAGATCCTTCTATACACCTCTACCCGGATATAACATGTTCCTCAAGAGACAAAAAATCTCACCACATTATAGGTGAGACCGTGTTATATCGAACTTGCTTTGGCCCCCCCCCTTCCTTGTTCCCTGACCGCCCCCTCCAGAGACCCCTGTCCCTAATCACCCCGAGAACCCCACCCCCTACCCAACCCCCCTGCTTCCTGTCCCCTGACTGCTCCGACCCCTATCCACACCCCCCGCCCCCTGACAGGCACTCACCAGCAGCGGCGGGAAGTGCAGCAACGCGGCCCCAGCCTGCTCCACTCTGCCACTTCCCAGCCGCGGCGCTCCGCTTCCCGCCCCCGGTGAGTGCGGGGAGGTTGGGGAACGGATGCCCTCCGCACTCACCAGCGGTGGGAAGCGGAGTGACGCGGCCCCAGCCCGCTCTGCTTTCCTTGCCCCAGCCCCAGATGTGTTGCTGGGGGAGGGGCAGGGGGTGTTTGGGGAAAGGTCCCGCACTCACCTGTGGCAGGAAGCGAAGCGCCGCGGCTAGGAGCTGGCGGAGTGGAGCAGGTGGGGCCGGGCTGCTCCACATCCGCCACTGCCAGTGAGTGTGGGGGGATCCCTTCCCCCAAGCCCCCTCCCCTGAGCGACACGGCTGGGGCTGGGGCGAGGGAAGCGGAGCGGGCTGCTCCTGGCCCCCTGCTAATCCCCCAGGCCACTCTGGGACTGCAGGGCCCCCAAAATTGCCTCCCCACAGCTCCTGCCTCCTAGACCCTGGGTGGAGGGAGCCCCTCACTGCCCCCGAGACCCTCTGCCCCTTATCCAACCCCTCAGCCCCGGCCCAGCACCCTTAACAGGCTGCTTAGAGCAGCGTGTCAGAGCTTTACCGCATTGTATGCGAACCCATGTTATATTGGGGTAGAGGTGTATTATGTTGTATATGGACACTTCTTCTCTCTTTTTTGAATTGCATTCGAACAATTGCTTAATAATAAACAGTGAGTATAGTTCCACTGAAGGTCATTGGGACTACTCACTTGCTTATTAAGCATGTCCTGAGGCGACAGTTGAAAACACAACACTTAATTATACTTCATTGAGCTCTTTGACTTATGAATGAACCTCCTTCAGCTGAAAGTGTCCTGATGCACAGTGCATGATCTTTTTTAAAAAGAAGTTGCATTTTATATACACAGGATGAGCAAGCAGTGCCGTACATTTCTTTTCAACAGTTGTTCTTCTTTTAATTACAAAATATTAAGACATATATTCATATTGTATTATTTGGAATGTTCCTGTTTCTAGAACTAAGATATGCTAGAACTCTTCAGTTGAGGCCTGCATTACAAGACTGGAGGATTTATCCTGCTACTGTTGTCATACCCATTATGGGGAACTGCCTTCAGATGTTAATGATTTCAGTCACAGGAGAAACAAAGTTCTGAGCCTGGTTCTTAGTATGAAATGTAAAACATAAAGTACAAATTGGT
Source organism: Terrapene triunguis (assembly GCF_002925995.2). Taxonomy (NCBI): domain Eukaryota; kingdom Metazoa; phylum Chordata; order Testudines; family Emydidae; genus Terrapene; species Terrapene triunguis. Next base: position 5,286,964 of record NW_020699449.1, on the reverse strand, counting down.
GTGTGTGGCAGAGAGTAAACATCTAGTCTCTTACTGATTTATAGTCTTCAATACTATGTACTATACTATACACCTAACTCCACTGATAACCTTGAATCAGACTACATTTATGTGTAAAAGGTTAATTATCCTTATCTTCTAGGGATGAAACATACTCTTTTTCACATTTAATCTGATATTCTGCTTGACATCTACTATAAGTATCCCAGGCCAACTGCGCCATCTCTCTGTATATAATATATACTTGTGTATATAATTTTTTTTAAATTGAATAGATTCAAATAAAATCCTGTAACTTAACATTTTTCACTCAGTGTGAGTTTGCATATGGATGACTGCAGGGTCAGGCCTTGTTGGTTTAAGGGTGTCTTATGAGGATTTTGCCAGTATCGTGCATGGTGTTTTTTGCTTTCCGTTTGAGTGGTCATATGCTCTTCACAGGTCTTTATCTGAAGATCATTGGGAAACATATGCAAACTGTGACTTACTGCTTACTTTCACATAGGAGGCATGTTGTGCCTCTTCTCCAAAAACTGCTATTCAGTTTGTATTTAGATGGCCTATAAAATGGTGACTTGAATTTCTAAAGTCCTTTGTTGTTCCAGTCCTAGTATCTTAGAGACTGTTCTCCCCCCACCCCCCATTCTTTACCCTGGTGTTTGATATCAGCTAGGTTACTTTGCAGTTGCTTGGGTGAGTAATGCGGGATTTAAAAAATATATATATAAAAAGACTACAGGGCCTGAACTTCAGCTGGTGTGAATTAGTTGAGCTCCATTGTCTTCAGTGGAGTTGCGTTGACTTATGCCTGCTGAGAATCTGGCCCTATAGCTTGTCTTGTTGGGAAAAAAATTCTTTGAGAAGGAATGTAGAAGAGATGGTGGAAGTATATGTTTGGATGCAGTCTTCTCTCATAAAATACATTGTAAATGTATTCTCCTATGACTTCGTTAGCTTGTGAATTTGGAAGTGTATTTTGACAAATGTGCAATTGGTTGAATATTCTAATTTTCATGCCCATTAGGTACAGACCAACAAAGAAATACTTGTGCCTTTTAAGGCACCTCTTCCACAGCAATCTTGTCCTACCAGAATCCTGCAGGCACAGCAACAGGCAGTGCAGATAACAGCTGCTGTTAAAAGTGGACAGGCTTTTGTTGCTGCAACTTCTGGACAGAAGAAAACTGTACCTGTATTGTCAACTACTCAGATTCAAAACGTAGGACCAATGGGTATGCTATCTCAATTCACTGTAGGCTTCACGAAGTGGGATAAACCAGGTTTTTTTAATAAATTTTGGTCTTTGGATTACTTTAAAATATTTTGATCAGTTTGTTTTGTTCCAGATGTGAGCATTCTTAAACATTTTGGATGCCTGAGTGAACCCTTAATTTATTTTATTATTCTAAGTATCCTGGCTGAGTCAACATTTTAATGTCAGTTTACATTAATGCAGTTAGTTTTGTGTTTGGTTTTGGGTGAAGTTCTCTCTAAAATGTTTGGAGGCAGTTTTGGGGGGCTGGAATGAAACAACTTTCAACATCTATAATTGTTTCAAGTTACTGCCAAGTATGCAGGGTTTCTCAGAAGCCCTAAAGCATTTCAATCACTCGCTTTCTTTCTTATCTATTTGCTTTCCTGAAAGCCTTCCTCTAGTTCAGTGGTTCTCAAACTGTGGGTCAGGATCCCATTTTAATGGGGTCTCCAGGGCCAGTCTTAGACTTGCTGGGGCCCAAGCCTAAGCCCTGCCGCTCAGGGCTGACGCCAGAGCCTGAGGGCTTTAGCCTGGGGCAGTGAGGATCAGGCTCCAGACTCCTTTTCTCCCAGATCATGTAGTGATTTTTGTTGTCAGAAGGGGGTCTCAATGCAAAGAAGTTTGAGAACCGCTGCTCTAGTTTGAAAGAAAATACCAATAACGTAACATTTGTATATCTCTATTCTAATTTTAAAACTATACCTCCTTTAACTCTCATAATTTAATTTTTAAAAGAATGAGTACTCCCTGCCAGTTGTTGTGCTGTTAAAATGTTTGTTTGTTTTAAACATTCTTTCTTTGCTATGTGAAAGTTTTCCTACTTTGAGTGGGTCTATGTGTTCAGTGTTGTCAAATGCCCAAAGTGTGTGTGTGTGTGTGTGTAAAAAAAAATATATATAAATTTTTTTTCTTAATTTTTCAGCTAGTGATTTTAGGTATTTACTAACAAGGCTTTTGGGCAAAAATATTCCCTAGTGTAATTCTTGACATCAGTGGAGTTATTACATGGATTAATTTAGTACTTTATACGTAGCCTGAAGGCTTTTTGGTTGTACAAGCCTGGCTTTTCAGCTCATTCATTTCAAATGAGCACATGTAACAGAATGTAATTGATGAGTGAGTGTTTCTCATGCTGTATAATTGTCTTCTCACTTTCTATTCCCTTCAACCATGTAGAAATTGGTGCCAAGAGGATCTATTTAGCAAACTGGTGGGCAGCCTGTCAGGGTAATCTGCTGGCGGGCCACAACACAGTTTGTTGACATCGACCATCCACAGGCACGGCCACCCACAGCTCCCAGTGGCCATGGTTCGCCGTTCCCGGCCAATGGGAGCTGCAGGAAGCGGTGCAGACCGGCTGCTGCTTCCTGTAGCTCCCGTTCGCTGGGAATGGCTAACCGCGACCACTGGGAGCTGTGGGTGGCCGTGCCTGTGGACGATTGATGTCAACAAACTGTGTCGCGGCCCGCCAGCAGATTATCCTAATGGGCCGCAGGTTGCCCACCACTGATTTAGCGTAATAGCTATAATCCATACACTGTACCTTGGTCTTGGGGCCTATTTCTAAACTTTGTGGATTATTTACTTTTCTTGTGGTTTGTTCCCCATTTTTGGAGTTAGATTTTACTTACATGCCTCAAAGGTTTGTTCTGGTCTTATATTAGTAAAGCACTTGGAGAACTCAAATGAAAGTTTTATATCAAGTTCTTATAAGTTTACCTGAATAAGTATTTTACTTTACCACCCTGCTGCCCATCACTGTAATATGAGTGCCTTCCACATAAAGTAGATTAGCAAAGTGAAGTTACTGGTGTGCTTTTTGGAATCTCTAGCTATTGTCCTAAAGTTCAGCTAACTTTGAATTTGGTTACCAAAATAAAATTGTAAAGAATGTGTGTCCCATGTGGCAGGGGCGGTGAGTTGTATGGGCCCGTGGTACCTGTGCTCCAGGAATATTCAGAGCACAGGGGCCCAGATCCACCAGTGTTCGGGGCCAGGTCTCTCCCCTGGCACTGCCTGCCACCTAAGCGTGCCTCCCTTGGAGCATCTCCTGGCCCCGCCTGCTGCCCCCGGGCGATTTAAAAGGGCTGGGGGGCCACCACTGGCAGCGCAGCGAGACTAAAGTGACTTCCTGCCTGCCTCGCTCTGCGCGGCGTGCCACTCTCGGAAGCGGCCGGCACATCCCTGCGGCCCCTTGGGGAGGGGCGGGGAGTGTCTCTGCATGCTGCCCCTGCCCCGAGCACCAACTCTGCCATTGGAACTGTGGCCAATGGGAGCTGCGGGGGCAGTGGCCGTGGGCTGCGGCACACGGAGACCCCTGCCTAGGAGCTGCTGCCAGAGGGGTGGGAGTTGCCCAAGGTAAGCATCACACCCCTCACCCCCTCCCACACACCTGCCCTAGCCCAGAGTCTGCACCCAAACTCCCTCCCAGAGCCTGCACTCCCTCCTGCATCCAAACTCCTTCCCAAAGCCTTAGGCGGGGGTGGGGGACTTGGACCTGTTCTGGGCACCACCAAAAATTATACAAACCTGCCGCCCCTGCCATTTGGTGAAAGGAGATTGAGCAGTAAAACTTCATTCTTAATGAATAACTATATGTAATAACTACCTTTTGTTGTTTCAGTATGTTTAAATTTGCTTGAAGTTCAACCTGTTGCAACCAGCAGTGGTCAACTGAATGTATTCCTTCAAGGAAATGCTGTAACCGCAATGCCATGCAGACCTTCTAATATTTCAATAAAAAGGATTGCTCCCATGCCTATTAAGGTACTATAATAGTAGTAAATGTTTGGGCACATATGTGCCGAAATACTGCAGTTATCAGGAAAAACTCCTATTGATTTTATACAGAGGCTTGCTTGCTAAGTACTGCAGGATATGCAAATATTAAATGTTAACTTTTTTCTGAATATTTCATAATCACATCATACAGTAAGTACTGCTTTCAAGTCCATTTAATAATACTAACAATTGATGTTATTCTGTGTGGTTACAAGTGGCCAGATTTGAGCAGTATTGTATACTAGCAGAACTGTAGCTCACTCTTCTGCCTTCTCATAACTATCACCCTTCTGCTGAGAAGTTGCAGACATCGGGGCATTGCAGGTGGTTTCTTGTGGGAATAGGTAGCAGTGATTAGGTGTCTGGATATTATTGTTGCATGTTTTACTTACACTAAATACAGCAGACCTTTAATAGAGGTGGTCAGACAGCATGTAGGCAATCCTTTCTTTCAGGAATCTCAGCCAAATCACCAGTGGTAGGTTTCAGGGAGCAACTCTGCCCCAAGAATTTACTAGTTAGAGATTAAGGCAGAGAGCAAAATATCCTGCTGGTAACTGCTCTTCCAAAAAGAGAATCTCACAACTAACAATGCAGCATTTCTTAAAAGGCTGAACAGTGCTTGCACACTAAACTTGTTAAACTGTAATACTATCATCTAACTCCCCCCATGGTAGAATTTCAGATCAACCTAAAGGTAATTAATGATGATGTTACTGTGTTCCATGGCTTAATTTAGTCTAGTCAGGCCAAATAAAATTATTGTAAAATAGTTATCTTATAGTTGTACTAGCTAGAGTTAAAAAAGACAAGTGCATCTGAAATTATTTGTACATATGATATTGTGACATAACTTAGCAGGTTTGTTGGCATAGAAATGTTTTATCTTATACAAGATCGGAAGGGAATGGCTTCATTCAATAAAGTATTTTTCCTCTTTTAGAAAGCAGAAGTTGAAAGGTTTATAGAAACTCTTTTAATGTGAGTCCAAGTAGTAGTGCTTGGTTGCAGTAGGTTTATAGTGAGTTAGAGCACCTCTGTGCTGTCATCTTGAGCAACCAGATTCTGTGTAGAGTACCGTTGGTCTTGCTTACTTTCAGACAAAGATTCCTCTTCCTTGATTTACTGGCAGAAGGCATGAAAGTTTTTGGGATAAAGTAAAATTCACTTATGGGAGTGTACTTTAAAGCTCTAAGCTTCAGAGTAGGCTAGTTAAATCTACATGCCAAGCAGAACTTCAATAATCAAATTGAGTTTAAATTTAAAAAACCATAACCCAGAGTGAATAAATCAGTACAGTAATAGCATAGTAGCTCAGCATGCCACCACAATAGCATCTTTTGTAGGCTATTAAACACAATTTTCAATTAAAACCGCTTACTAGATTGCTTCTTCAGTGTTGCTGAAGCAGTTTGAAATTGATTAAAACATACATTTTGAAGGTTTTAAAGACAAAATTCATTTACACTTCAATGATGGTCTCTCCCAAGTACCAGATTGTTTATGCCTGGTTCTCAAACTTGCTTTTTTGATCTCTCTCAAAACTACTGTCTGGAAGGCATTGTGGCTAACATGTTCTCTAGAAAGAGACTGACAAAATTAGAGGGTGATAAGAGTATCCTTATCTATCTTTCTCTTCTACCAAAACTACTTACTCCTAGATGTTGGTAAATATCATTTAGATGGTGATGATCATTCAGTATCAATACATAAAAGCCAACCAATCTGTGAGAATAAGTGGGACTAAGATTATAAGTAAACAGCTTGCTTAATAGCGACCCTGTTTGGACAAAATTTTAAACTAGGGCATGTTATCACACCAAACTTCTGGATTTGACAGGTTTATCTTCGACTTCTTATTAAACAAAAATTTAAATTCTATTCTGGCAAGCCTTGAGGAATCTTACATCTAATACAAACTCTTTTTTTCTAAATGCCAAAGCTCGTAGATCGTACCAAATTAACTCCTGCAGTGTGCCTTCAGTCTGTGTTCTGACTGAAAAATATTTAGACACAGGCCAAAAATAGAAACTGTTGACTATTAGATGATAGCTGGAGCTGGTAACTCTTCCTATCTAACCCTGCTTTTTGTTTGCTCTTGACTTTTTGAAACTTTTTTAGCTGAAAATTTTTATACTTCATTCTGGACTAAATAATTTTTTTTTAGTTTGAGTAAAAACTGAATTATTTATATTATTCAGCTCCTTGTTATAACATGTGAACTAAATATTGAATGTTCTCTCTAAGGTTTCTAGTCGGAGAAGGCTTTCTATAATTCCAGAATCTGGATCCAAAGTTCCACATGACACAAGACAACGATATGTCAACTTTTTTGTTGAAGAATATTTGAAAGTTTGTAGAACAGTAAATGAAGCTTTTGATAAGGTTTGTATTGGTTATGAAGAAAAACTTTAAAGATGTATAACACTTAAACTTTTCAAGTAAATGAACACATGTTGCTTGCTATACATGGTTGTGGGAAAATGTTGAGAAAAGACCCATTAAAATTAAGTATGTGTATAAGCCATTTGAAAATAAACTAGTCATTAGCAGATAAAGACTAGCAATTTACTTCTTCCTTACCCCGTTCATTTCTCTCATGTTGTCCAAGTGTAAAATATACTTTGTTGAAATGCGTGGAAGCTATCATAAAGTAAAACAGTTCCCTTTAAAATATGTCAGCATTTACATCTTTTATGAGAAATTAATACTTTAGTGCCATTCATGTTTGTAGTCACCTGTTTGGCAACAATCCTCATTCAAAAAGAGCCACAATGGTCCAGGTCATTTTTTTCCCTGGAGATTCTATTATACTGTCCACCCCACCCCAAGTAAATACAAATTTACTCTAGAGATGGGCTCACGGGCACTAGCAGCCTGGGCAACATCTTCAGTGTGATCCAGATTTCTTGATTATTGCAAATTTGAGGGCGTTCTGTGAAGCCGTTCTGCTAGGGTCCCAGGTAAATGTCTGTAATTCCTTGTTTCTGTGCTCCATATTCTCCTAATGTCTTTCCTTTATTCTTAAACTGTTTTATTCTTTCATTTTCCTACCCTGAGGGTTGGTCTTCACTACAGGGAGATTGACACTGCTGCAATCTATGCAGCAGAGGTTGATTTAGTTTAGTGGATCTAATGAAGACCCACTAAATCAACGGCAGAGCGCTCTCCGGTTGACCCCGATAAGCCACCTCTCTGAGAAGATTAAGGGAAGTTGACCGGAGAGCATCTCCTGTCGACTTACCCCAGTGTCTTCACTGTGCTGCAAGTCGACCTAAGCTATGTCAACTTAGCTGGTGTAGTGTAACTTAGGTCGACTTACCCTGGTAGTGAAGACAAGCCCTTAGTCTCTTACTTATCCCCCTCAATTTGCCACATGTAAAACCAAGGAAAGAAGTAGCTGTTGCCTCTGAGAGACAGGAACAAATTTTTGCTATCAAGTGTTCTCCAAAACAGAAAGCCAGGTTCGCTGCAGCAGGTTCAATCTACAGACCTATCTCATTAGCTCTTCTTTCCTCTTCAGTCAAATTGCTTCATGTCCTTCAACTTCTTCCACTACATGCTTACAGGAGGAAGCTTGGGGAATTTTTCCTAGCCTTAAAAATGTTATAGGAGCTACTGACTTCTTCTGGTATGCTCTGTGGTATTGCTTATATCTGTCCCCAAGTGTCATAGTACTAAACTGCCTTGAAATGGCACATGCAGAATCTACCAGGCAATGATAAAATAAAAACATAAATTAAAGTAAATAATAAAATAAAATAAGACAGATCAGACTTTACTGCTTAGGGCTTCAAAAAATGGGAGTGGAAATAATATCTGCCCTCCAAAAGAAACCGTGACCATTATTTTCCTTCTATGCAAGAAAATCTTCAGACTTTAATGTTACACTAACTGTGTTTCACTTAACTTTATAATGGTGCTCTTTATATCACTCAATTTCATCTATTTGCAAGACAAGATTCCAGTAATCCCTATCTATAAATTAATATTTAGGATTTATTTAAAATATCACTCTTATTTTCACTCAGAGGTGTGTTTACTTTCAAGGGCCTGACTTAACTTTCTAGTTCCTGAAATGGAGTTTTTTCTAAATATTATTTCCAAATATTTGTACAACTTATTAAAATATGATAGTATATGATTAGTGTAGCAATTAAGTGTCTAGGACACTTCAGCTTAGAACTGAAGACATTTTCGACTGCAAAACCTTCTTAGACTCTGACTAACAAAGCTCTGCAAAATTTACAATAAGCTATATGCCCTTAAATTTTGGTCTTACTCTTTTAAATGTAGGCATTGGTAGAAGAAAAAGCAATTTATGATCGTTGTGGCAGTAAAAATATGTATCTGAACATAGCTGTGAACACCCTTAAAAAGCTGAGGGATCAAGGTAGTCTCTCTCCAAATGGTAAGAAATTATGTATGGAAATGGGGGGGAAGAAAGAAGTGATGATGTCTGACACAGATAAAGATCATTCTATTTTGCGTCATTAATGATGATTTTATTTAAATTATGTTGGTGTAAACATGCTTCTAAAAGGTTACCAATGAGATACAATGTTTTAATTCTTAAAGACTTTTTCACTGTAACTGCCACAGGAAGTCTGAAGTTTGGAAGATGAATTTAAAAATCCTTTAAAAGTGTTTTTCTATTTTTAGGGCAGTCTTGTGGTAGCAGATGGACTAATACAACTGGATCTAGAAAATCGGAAGAGAAGAATGGTAAAACAATCTGATAGTTCTTACCTAAAATATGTAACTTCTCCCATTTACATATAAACTGGGGCAACTTTTTTCAACGTGAAATGAATTTTCATTCCTAGTTTCTTGGTCCTATTCCTATTGTTACATTTTAGATAGCCCCAAATGCCACCCATGACCAACATATGACCAACTTCTAAAACAGAATGAGGATGTTATTTTTCAAATCACTGATATTTCTAAAGACAAGGAAAGAATTGAATTTCTATATGAAGCAAGAATGCTTTTCAGAGTTATGGTTTTGCAACCTTTTGTTAGTGTTAAGTAGTAACTTGTTGGAAGTCATTTTAATATCTTACTCTATGTAGGGTTTTGTTTTTTGTTAATTTTGTTTGCTGTCAGAGACATGACAGGTATATAATTTCTGAGTGTGATCGGGTAAACAAACTGTAAAATGATTCAGTATAACTGAAGCAAAACCTTACATGTGCATCTAAGATGTCAAATCATGTTTGTTTTGAAATTCATTGTCTTATCTGCTCTAACCTCTCTTTAAATGCTATTAAATTTTTCAGGGATTGTTCTCTATAGAATTCTAAAAGACTATGTTCTGACTGAGGAACAATTGCATGAGAATGGCTACCCGCAACCAAATCCTGAAAAACCTGGCAGTGCTATATTGGGTAATGGCATTACAAAAACAGCTGTATCTGATGGTAAGTGAATGAAACCAGAATTTGTAAATGTATATCTATAACAGTTGATATGGAAAAACTGATTGCCCCCCCCCACACACACACACCTTCTTTCTCTTAAACTTACCTTTCTTTTGGTATCTGGTATATATTGTATTGAAATTGGTGTACAATAGTGTTATGTAACTACTTGGGCCCTGATTGTTGCAAACTGTTACAAAATTCTTTAGGTTTTATTCTCAAATAATTCCATTAATGTTAGTAAAACTATTGGTGAGTGAAATTCTTGCCCAGAATTGCATATTCTGTCCACAGTGCAGTATTAGTAAACCAAAAAGGTTCGAGAGTCTTTGACTTAAGTAGTTGGATTAATAAAAGATACTTCAAGAATTTAATTTGTGAGTTTTAAAAAAAGCCTTTAAGAATATTTTTAAATTCTTATAACTGAAGCATATATCAGAATTATGTCACAGGAATTCATATTATTTTAGTGCTAAAATGTTTTTTGTCATATAACTTGACCAGCCTTGGAAAACTTGTCATAAAAATGTATTTACTTAGCTAGGCAAAAGTAAAGTAGTTTATTTAACTATGATAGTTTCCTATCACTTCCCTGATAATTGAAAAGGAAGAAGATCTTGTATTGTTTCATTTGTCCAGAGTGAGGAAAGGAGGGCAAGTAGAATTTTTTCAAGGCTGAATTTTAATTAGTCATTGAACTATCATACTACTTTCAGCTTCCAAAAGAGTATGTTGTAGATGTGGAGAAATATACACTGTTACTGCTTCAGGAAAGCACATTCGTAAAGAAGAATGCAACTACCATTCTGGTAAAGTACTAAGACAAAAAGGTTAGTATAGTTCGTGTTCACTCTTGATGTAAGCCACTATCAAAAATCATTTAAAAGAACTTTTTAATTGCTAATGTTTCATATTACAATCTTGTTTACCACCTTGAAGTGTGCTTGGATTGGGATGCAGATAAAACTAGAAATATCTGCTGTGCCCTGGGGATTGTGGATACCTAGCAACATATCAGATGTCCATGTGTAAGAAGCCTGGGTTCTACTGACCTAGACACACCATCATGGAGTCAAGTACAGGTGCATTAAAACATGTCCCTTGCTTGAGGAAAGTAAAACAAGTACTGATTTGTTTCAGTTGTTTGACTGCTTTTTGAATTTTCCTTTAACTTTTATGGCAGTTCCTGGTGGCTTGGAAACACGATATAGCTGTTGTGAAGGAGTAGTTGGGTCTCCTGGATGCCAGGTTGCAAAGGTAGGAACATGTTACTAGCAGGCTTCTCAGACTTTTTCACAGTGGGCATCACATCTTAAGAAACAGTGTCTCAAGGACCCACTTCCCTTTCCAATACAATAGCAGGGGCTGTATACTTATGATCACAAAATAGCCCTGTGGCTATTTTCATGGAAATGAAATAGGAAAGTAATTGTATTGTTTCAGCTATTTCTAATATAATTAGGGTTGTTTTTCCAAAAAGAATCGCATCTAATTTTGCTTATTTTTATGTGTCCTTTTCCTCCATTCATTTCTCTTCAGGAAAAAAGAGAGCCAGCACCTTGTGACCAGCCAGTTACCCATGGCCCACCAGTTGTCATAGATGTGAAGTTTATGAAGCACTATCTTTACAGAAACTTGGGTTTCTGTATTAAGATTTAGTAGGTTGAGTGGAGAATGTTAAATAAAAGGCTCTCCTGTTTAACTCTAGTTAGTCTATATCAAAGAACTTACACTCTCAGCAATTGAATAACACCTGGTCTACACTTAAAATGTAGGTTGACAGACTTGCGTTGTTCAGAGGTATGAAAAATCTACGCCACTGAACGAAATAGCTATGCTAATCTAACCACCCAGTGTAGATGCAGCTAGGTCAATGGAAAAATGTTTCCCTTGATCTGGCTACATTTGGATGGGGAGATGGTGGCCATACACTGATATTAAAAACCCCTTGCATCAGCATAGACTGTATCTCTATAACTATGGGGTTATGCTGGCATAGCAATAAGACACTTATTAATCACATTTTAATGCTAATGGAAACTTCACAGCTCCATGTCCATGATGGCCAAAAGGAGAACCTGGAAGGCTTTGTGAAGACATTTATCAAACTAACTCCAGCTGATGGAAATCATGGTGTGTTTGCACTCGACTGTGAGATGGTACGGTTAACTTTAGGCTTCTTGAAATATTCCGCTCAAACCAAACATTTGTCAGCTACTTTTGAATGTTGCTTCATAGGAAATACTGTGTATAATTTTGTTCTAGGAATAAAAAGTGGTGGAATGGGTTTTCATTAAGATTTAGGCTGAACTGGATGCAGCCTATCTATGAAGAATGATACAGAATTGGAGGCTGTTTAGTATTAGCGAAATAAAACGTGACTGCTGTTATCACATCCAGAGACTGCTCCTTAAGGGAAGATCGAGATGTAATCAATATAGAGAAACTGAACAGTTGCGGCAATCTGTGTTGATTTTTTTATTTTTTTATTTTTTTTGGAAGGGAAACAAAACTACTTAAGTGTGGTTGCAGGAAAGGGTAGGTAACACGATTATTTGGACTCCACAGTACCTGTGTGGTTCTTTCATGTTACATATCTTGTATAAAGAGCAAAAGGCACAGAGGTGACACATTTTAAATTCTCATTTAACACTTGTTTTGTTTTTCTTTTAGTGTTACACAACACAAGGTCTGGAACTTACTAGAGTGACAGTGATTGATTCAAACCTACAGGTTGCCTATGATACACTTGTTAAACCAGATAATGAAATCATAGACTATAATACTAGGTATGCATATCTTTTAAAAAAAACTGTAACATTTGAAGATGTTAGTGCCTTAATTCACGAACTGTTGATTTTAATTCAATAAAAACTCAGTTCAGAGAAGTTAGTATATATTTTCTATATTTACTTTTTTAAACTTTCTTCTGCCTATTGGAGGTAAATTTGGATACAAAACAATTGGCTACCCTCTTTAAGTTAAACAAAAAACTCTTTTCTACATTATGTAAATTTTCCCTGTTTCTCCCCAAATGAATAGTTGCATTTTCATGTGACTTTACTTACAAATCTAGAGATGTTGGTGTTTGTGATCCCTGTCTGAAGCATCACAACTTTAAATAACAAACTTAAAAACTTACTGGAGTAAGATTTGATGAAATGTGGCTGCTATTAATGCAGATTCTGTACATGTCCTATCTCCCTGTCAGTCAGCAAGAGGCATCCATCCTGGATGCAAAAGTTTTTTGGCTTCAACCTCCTCAGGATCCTCATGCATTCCGTTCTGAAGTCTTGATTTCTGCCTTTGCTGAAGTAGCAGCAAATGTCTTAAGGCAAGGCAACCTTTTTAGAGGCTTTTGCTTTTTACCTGCTCTGATTCACTATCGAGGAGGAGGAAGAAGCCCAGCAAATGCCAAGTCTGTGGTTTTTGCCTCAATCTGTCAATAGCGGGACCTGTGTCCTTGCAGTCCCCCAAATCCTCCTTCATTCTAGGCTTACGTGGACAATCTGCAGCCAGCTGTCACAGTAGTTTTTCTGAAAGCGGGGCCAAAGCCAGTAACCCCATTATCCTGGCACCCATGCTGGAGAGGAGAATAAAAATTGGTCTACTGTCAGAGTTCAGTGTTCTACGTTTAACTCTACCCAGTATTGGAATTTGAATGCTACAAAAAGGAATCCAGAGACTACCTCTTCCCACTGTTGTTCACTTGCTATATTTCTCACTTACTGAAGCTCTTTTAAATCTATCTTAGATTTTCTGGAGTGACAGAAGAGGACTTGAAGAACACATCATCATCTATTCGGGATGTGCAGGCAATATTGCTAAACTTGTTCAGTGCAGATACTATTTTAATTGGACACAGCTTAGAAAATGATTTATTTGCTCTTAAGGTAAAACATTTAAGCATTAGTTCCATGAAATTTCTACAAGATTTTTTGAAACCTGTGCTGTCACTAACTTTAACTTCAAAGCAACTGGTCTTCAGGAGAATATCTTTAGAATAGAACTGAACTTATTGCAGGATATAATGGTGCCCAGTTAAAGTAATGAAATAGGGAATAAAAGTTAAGATTTTGGCAGATTAATTTGTCAGCATGCTGTGGTTCATCATATATATTATGACAGAGATGAAATGAATAGCTTTCATATACTTAGATACAGAATAGAAAAAGGTATCAATACATAGATACAACACAAGCAAGCAAACGTCAATGAAAACTTCACTTTTCCTTTTGATTTTTTTTGTGCTTTTAACTATGCAGTTTTACATCATCCTTGCGTTATATTTTCCTTGATATTAAATGGGGGGGGGGGAAGAAATCTGCCACTATTTGCCTTTTTAGCATAAACTCTAATGAATTCACCAACTGCTTATAATTGCTTTAAAACAGTCGGTGCACATTTAAATAATTGAGCATATATTTGTACTGAATCACTGCTGAAGCAAGCATCGTTAAACACAAAACTTCTTGTTGCATGTATTCAGTACTCAGGTTTCTAACAGTCAGAATTTATTGGACTGACACTAGTTATTTTTAAACCTGTGAAAGGCACTAGTGCTCAATGGAAGATTTCAGCCAAATGTGTAAAAGAACCAAGCATTTGGCAATCCTAGTAGGGAGTCACTGCCATTGATTAATATTCAGAAGCTACAATAATGAATTTTTTTCATACGACATATGAACGTATCAGAGTGCTTTTCATATAGTTTTCAGGCAAGAATAAAAAGTGGTAAAATATTAGCTTGTGGCCTAAAAATAGTTGATAGTTGTTGACTGTACATCAAATTAACAAACTTCTAGATCGTGGAAGTAATATACATAACACTTTTCAGAACATATAAAGACAGCCCCTGCCCTTAAGAATTTACAATCTAATAAGACCAGATAAAACAGAACAGGAATAGTATGAAGAAATCAAGGGTGAAACCAGTTGAAGGAAGTGGGTTATAAAAAGGGACTTAAAGGTGACAGAGGTAGTGCTTTAACCATGAGATAATTTTTAACAGTTTTATTTTATTAAAGGAAAAATGTAATTGGACTTGTGATCATGGATGTACTTAACACAGACCACTGCAATTTTTTTTAACAGCTGATTCATAACACTGTTGTGGACACAGCAGTGGTGTTTCCTCATCGGCTAGGCTTGCCTCATAAAAGAGCACTTAGAAATCTAATGGCTGATTACCTCAGACGAATTATTCAAGATGATGGTAGGCGCTTATTTTAGTTTCTATGTAAGCCATTGGTGATTTGCATAATAAAAGGAAAAGTACCAAGCAACAGCCAATCTAATAGTACGGTTGTTGCTGTTTAAAAACTTGCTAACTTTGTCTTAGGTGAAATTACATCAGTATTTGCAGTGTTCATTGTAGTATATACATAAAATACTGCAAGTGTAGATGTGGAAGTATTTAAGTCAAAATTGTCACCCTTTAACTTTCCAACTATCTTTTTGTGTGTGGGAATGATGCTCTTAATTTCACTAATTAAGGTATAGAATCTTGTGTAAGATTGCATTTTACATTGGTTGCACTTTAACATTTCTTCACATTTGAGACTCTCTTCTCCATTCTCTCCCATGAGTAAAGTGAGTAATATCTCTCAAAGCGGAATTAACTTTCAAAGTGCAACTTGTGTACCTATGTTTCAGCCATTTTCATTTATACACATGTCAATTATTTTGGAGGATTACTTTTAGTCCAATTTTCGAATGCAATATTCAGTAATTTTTAAATATTTTTTTATCTCCTAAAGACACAAGTTCTAATTGTGACTTCAGTTTTTTAAATAAAATTCTTTATACAAAACCGATGTATGTATCAAATGTATAGAAACATATGAGCAAGGAAATCATGCGGTCTACAAGTAGCACTAAAAGGGGGAAAACCAATTTGAGGGAGTCAAAAAAATAAATGTCTGAGAATCAAAATGGAAAACGTAATGGGTTATGGCTGATAAATATTTTACATGCATATTTTAAACACACATTCACACATGCTAGCTAGAGACATGACACACGAGGTTTTTTGTTAGGATACAAAATACCATCCTTAAAATTTCATTGGATTTCAGTTTTAAAATCATAAAAATGAATTGCTCAGTTGGGCTTAAAAGAAAAATCAGTAAAACTACATACACAGTATATATGTACAATTACTTCTATAGACTAAAATGAGACATGCTGTACATTAGTTATCTGATTGAAAGCACTATTTTAATGAGTTCCCAGACACACACTTTTTTGAGTCTTAGGGGGAAAAAATGGAAACTGCCCGCAGTACTTCAGATTAGCACTTCTGTATTTAGCTCTTTGTTAACACAGTTCTTCAAATAGTGTCTTTATCAATAATCGGTTCTCATTTTCAGAATGCTTCTATTTGCTGTATGGCAGTCCAATTGAATGAGACATAAGGATGTTTGGGGAGGAAAAGGGGCAAAAAGGGGATTCCAAGGAAGAGCAGGCACAACCTTTAAGCTGCAACATTGCATGGAAACTGCACAGCTGGCCTGTATTTCAAATGAGTAGAACCATTATGTGCAAGATTTTTGGTATCATCTGGAGCCAATAGTGTACCTTCTTAAAAATAAACTCTGAAGAATCTCATTTATCTTAACCTGCATTTTTTCCCAGAGTAATTGTTTGACTCTGAATCTTTATTAATCTGCCATAGGAGTTGATAACAGTTGAGGGCAATGAAAATGGATGTCATTAGGGCTACTAAATGTAAGGCTTATGCATACAGTTTTCCTTTTTTAAAACATAATTACTGAAACATTTTTGGCTAAACTAATTGGGCCAAAAGTTTTGAACCTATACAAGTTTTGAACACAACTTGTATCTGAATGCATTTGCACTCAAACTCCAGGTCTACGAGGCTCCTAATTGGCAACTGTCTATGATCATGTGGTCTAGATGATTAGTTGAAGGCTTCCTTTCAATAAACATTTAGTTTGTGTAAAGGTAAATATTCTCCAAAGACACCCTTGCTCTGTGATCTTACATTCCTTGGCTTCTAAATTCTATATATTACACAAGTTTAAATTATGAAATTGTTGTTAGGCATAGTTTCCTTGAAACTTAGAATTTCTGTGGTGCCTACAAAATGTGAATCAATACCTAATATTAATAGACTTTTTAATAATAGCTAATCAAACAGAAAACATCCGCACATAATTAACCAAAGTAATGGCATGATCTTGTTGCTTTTACATGACTCCTTCACCTGAATCCCTTCCTACTATTATGTCCACTCTGTCATGCCCAGTGTTAGATTATAAGCACTTCAGGGGCAGGGAACATGTCCGATATGAGGTGCCTAGCATGCTTTTTGATACTGTAAAACAAGTGGTGGTGTCCAGAGCTAATGTGGAAATGTTCAGTCATATCCTGAACTACTTTCTTTGTGGTCAACAATATTTATCTTCCATTTAATAGTTTTAATCAGTAAAGTCATTTAAAAAATAAGTATTCTACTTTTGATCTCTCTAAGCAAATATCTGATAGAAGATGACTTGTACCTTTTGAACTTCTGTGTTTGAATCTTTCTTGGCTACTGCTTTGTCTTAGAGCTTTGTAATTACAGAGGTACGGTAGCATCTCTGGATTCAGTTTTTCACTTAAAGCAGAGGTTCAGAGATGCAAAATAGTGTCTCTTCCCCAAACTGGCAGGACACAATCTGTAGGTGATGTTTGACCTTCGGGAATTTTCAACTAAATCTCTTAAATTGGATTTAAATCAAACTTTCGAAAAATGGAAACTAAGTGTTTTCTCTAGTGTTTGTTGGGGTGTTTTTGTGCAGGGTGGAGAGGGGAACTCTTTTTTAGCGAACAGTTGTGTTATCACTTAAACGCATTACAAACCTTCCTAGAACATACATTTTAAAGAAATGTACGTCTAATTAAGATATTGAGACCTCATTCTCATATATAAATTAGGTAAGTGATGCATTTACAAGGGTTCTTCACTTTCAGATCTCGGTCTCCAAGTTTTTAAGTGTATCAACATCCTGGCTAAAGGTAGTTCTGAATGTCTGAGAATTTCAGTAATAGTCAATAAATATGTAATTAAACAGGTAACCAGCAATGCAGACTTTTATACCAACAAAGCTAGAAAATGGTCAGAACTAAATTCATGAAGTTAAAGCCTCCTGTTTGCTTTCTGATGGAAGAAGCTTGCCATATGATGAAGACAACTTTAAATGTTTTTGTGTAGGATACAAAAGGTCTTTGAAAGGCCTCCATATTATGATATAGGAATTTGTTTGGAGATGACACAGTACTTAATACAACATTATTAAGTAATTACAGAACAGGTACTTTGTTGTATTTTATTATCTTAACTTGTGCAAATTATAGTTCTTCCAATGAATCTGGAAAGTACAATATTCAGGATTCAATACCTCTATTGTTGGGCCCTGCTTCCTTTGAGTTAATGGAAATTTTGCCACTTCAGTGAGTTGAGCAGATGCTATGCAAAAAGAAACTAGCTCATGTTCTTAAATGGTATTAACACCTTTTGTTTGTACTTGTATCACTCTTCCCTATAGATGTAGTTTCTATATGGTATATGTGATGGCACCAAATTCTATTTAAAAAAAAAAAAGTTGTTTAAAGCTTGTTTCTAGCCTTTGAACACCGCTATTTTATATGGTGGCTTATTTTAATAACTTCTGGGCTAGTTGTTCTGTTGTCTATAAATCTTGCATATCTCATGAAGCAGAACACCAAACAGTTCTGTCTGCTTTGAACAACATCCCTCATCAACCACCTCACCTCATGCTACCAGATGGAAATGCCCACCATTAGCTCAAAGACAAGGAAAAAGAATGGCTGCCTGCAGGTTCTGAAGGACAAATGGGAAATGAGTTCTGCAGGTTTAAATGCTTCAAGGAAGACTGGAAAAGGAATAGATTTTACAGCCTCCTAAACTTTCTGAAATCTTACTGCCAGCCACTGGAGATGCATCTCTATTTTTTTTTAATGTTAATGACAAAACAGGCATGAACAACTTTTATTTAAGTCAATAGGAGCTGCAAATGTGTAACTGGAGGGGAAAAATCGTTTCACCCCAGATTATTCTATAAAATTTAAAAGGAACTTCTATTTTTAGATTTGGCTCTAACTATTGTCCAAGTTCAGTTTTCCCAGCAGGACGTTCTATCAGGTGGTCTCACTCCTAAGGCCAGGTGTTGAACTTCTCATTCTGTGTGGGGCAGAGGCAGATATGTCTAGTTTTACTATAAAAGCAGTGCATTACTATCCTGCCTTCCCAGCTGGATGTTTTCATTTTAAAGTAGACTGGCAAAAACATAAATTAACTGACCTGTGCAATGAGACAGTCAGGATATAATAGATGCATGTGGACTGATGAATGCCAGCCGTGATCATTTTTCCTATGTAGGGTACCTGCCAAACATTTTCCTGTTCTACTAAAATCATGGATAAGTGCACCTGACAGATGGTCAGGGAATGCTAACTTCAATTGCTACTCCATATGAGGTAGTTCTACCATTTCTTAGTGAAATATCAATAAAAATGAGTATTTATACCTATTACTGCTGAAGTTTGGTACTCCTTATATGTTGCTATGGCAGTACTTTTGCAAATTCCTGTCATATCAGTCTAAATACTGAATTTCAACTTTGTCATCTGTTTCCTGCAAGATATTCAGGTTGGTCCTAATGTTTGATAGGATGTGTGTGAACAACACTGGAGCCATAACAAACTGCATATGGAAAAGTGTTACATAGTTAGTAACAAGCAAACTTACCTTGCAATTTTTTTCAAGGCTGCATACTTAAGACAATTGATCTTTCAATGATATTTTCTTGTTTCTTTACTTTATCTCACAAATGATGGGCAAATAAGTGTCTGACATAGATCATGCGACTAATCTGCTCACCCTCCGTTATTGTCCCTCCAGCTTCCCATTCCTGAATTAATTTTACTGCTGTACGCCAGTTATGTTATTCTGCAACACCACCTTTTTTGTGGGATTTTTTTCTTTTCTTCTTCTGTTTCTCTTCCTTCCACTGCGTCTCATCCATCCTCTATTTTCTCATGTCACTAAATTAGTTTTAAATGCAATACCTGTATACGCAGTACGCTCATAGATGTCCTAGGTTCATGTAAATATTGTTTGGTATGTTGCTGGTTTTCCATCCTATAGTTCACTAGCCAGTAGTGAAGCCGGGCTCTTTGCATCAGTCAGTTCTAGAATAATTGACTTTTCTGAAAGCTATGTTCTTTTCCTCTTTTGTATCTTTTTGTGATGGACACTATCTAATGGGAAAATGTTTACTACTTTTTAAATATGAATCTATTTTGTTCCTTCCTAGTTGGTGGCCATGATTCTAGTGAAGATGCTGCTGCTTGTATGGAACTGATGCTTTGGAAAGTAAAGGAGGATACTAAGGGCAGAAAATGGTGATTTTCTTCAAGAACAGCATACTCAACATGAAGCGACTTCCGTTTCTTTAATATTTCAACATTAATCACTTTTAGTGTGTGTTCCACAAAAACATTACTAATAGTGCCAGTGTAAAAGTGCATCAACCCCCCTGTAACTAAGTACACTCCACTGAATATTCAATGTAAACAGTCTGTAAGGATTTTTGTACAAGAATTATTTAATGTTGGATGTTTGCTATTAAGTGTATAATTTTTGTTCAGTGTAAAAATGTGGTTAGTTGGAGGGGTTGGTTTTGTACCTACTACTTAACAGCTTTGCACTGCTGATGATCTAAACAGTAAGAAACAAGAACTTGGTTTTTCTACTTTTAAAACTTGTACCAAATTATCTTACAATACAAAACAAAGAACTAATTTGCCTGACCCCCTTTAAGGTGCCACTGCTGCTGTCTGCAAATCACACCTGGAAAGTCAATTTCTCTCCTACTTCTCTTCCACCCTGTCCCTCTTCTCTCCCCCTCCCCCATCAAAGAGTGGTGTAGAAAAACAAAGTGGAGAAACACTACAATCTTCTCACCTATGTCAGTTTTCCCCAAGTAATGTATATGTTACAAAGTAAAATACAGCTAAACCAGAAAGTAGAAGTTAGGCTAGCTGTTCTCTGTACTCTTGTTTACAGAGACCCTAATGATTTATATCTTTTATTTTGACCTGTTTTTGTTAAACTTACTTTGTAAAGGTGTTTTGGTTGGGTCATTTTTTTTATTTTATTTAAATGAAGAATAGTTAAAAAGCAATAAGCTGTCGGTTACAATCATCAACCTAAAGAAAAAAATCCAAATTAAAGGTGTTACTGTTTACTGCAAAGGAAATGTTGGCCACTTATTTCTTACAAAGCTACAATGTTTTTCTTCATAGACCTATATGTGCTTCTGTAATCTGATCCATAATTTATGCTGTAGCACTAGCTAAAGATTTTGGAAGTGGTAATGCACAAAATATGAAACTTGTGCAATCTATGTGATGTGATTTCTCTCGTGGAAGAGAGCAGCTAGAGTGCATTGAAATCCTTCCAATATTCTAGCTCAACCTGGATACCTGTGTCATGTAGAGTGCAATTTTACTTATGTACTCCCTTGTTAATGAAATAATGTACAGGAAAAAATGACACCAAACCTGGAGGTGCTGGTGCAGGGAAGGTGGAGTAAACAACTTTATTCCAAATCAGTACCAGGTTAAGCACCTGCTAGAAATAACCATGTGGTGGAATGCTATGCAACCGTACACCCTGACAAAGGGTGCTTTGCACAAAGTACACTTATCTAATGAAAACATGGGAGGTTGCCTGTAGAAGAGCCCAATTTCATTATTCCCCTTTCAGGGCTGCGTCATTTTGTCACATAGATTGTATTAGAAGTTAAGCTTGACGTTCTAAATTAGGAGACCTATACTACTACCAAGATGGAGGTGGTTGTTTTTTTTTTTCTTTCAAATATCAACTTTCCATGACTTGGAATGGGTGCTTGCCCCATCCAAAAGGAACTAGTTACCTCTGAAAAGGCCACAGCTAGCACTAATCAACCTTTTGTTTGCAGAACTCACAAATAGCAAAGACACAGGTGCCAAAAATCTTTCTATCACAGCAAAGTAGTACAAAACTTTCTCTAAAAATGACCTAAAATAGGGCTGTATCTAAAAACTCTGCTCAGGGGTGTGTTATTGTTTGCGGAGAGGGAGACTGCAGTGAAAGGGGGACGTTTGTTTTGGGTTTTTTTTAATTGGTGGTTGGTTGAGCCGGCCAAGGACACAAAATGTTTAATCCAAACTTCTCCGCCCCAGGAAGAAGGCTGAATGCAAACATGGTTAAAAAACAATCATTATATAAGTTAATATACACATAGCTCTGAAATTTGTCTTGGACATGTGATTAACTTATAAAACATGATGGTGTATGTACAGAGCTATGGCTGTATGTTTACATATAGCTACATAAAGACTGTTTTAACAGGCAGCCTGTGGACTGATGTAGCCATCATACCATCTAATGGGGTAGCTACAAATGCAGGCCCCCTGAGCGTCCCCAGTCTGGAATAAAGTACCTCTATAGGGTCTTGTGGGGGGTACACTCACTTGAGTCCTTTACAGAACTCGGGGAGGGGCGGGGTGAGGGAGGTCTTAACATTTTGATTAAACTAATCATATTTTACAATAAAGTGTTAACTTGCATGATTATGGCTTGACCAGGTACTTTCATACACTGATATAAATGTTTAGGGGGTTGTTTGTTTTTTGGGGTGCGGGGAGGAAAGGGGACATGTGGTTCCTCGATCATGTCACTTTAAAGTCTCTTCCCCCCACCAGGTTTCATATAGTTGTCCTTGATATATCTGGGAATACGAGAATCTGTCTAGGTTTTGCATTTACAAGGCATTTTGAAAAAGTAAATGGATGCCCCTCCTCCCTCCCGACCAATTGCAAATTTGTGCCCCCAAAATGTACGATGTAAATAGCGTCACACATAGGTGCCTTAACAAGCCAACTGGTGTGCAGAGTGTGACCCTGAGGTAGGGGTATTGGTCTGTTATAATTTGTCTGAACAGCTTGAACATTCTTCAGTAATTATTTTTAAAAATATTACAGCTGTGACATTATATAAACTGATCTGCACTTTAGGCAAACTGTGGCCAATCTCATTTTTGCCGTCTCACGCACATATATACAGGCACAGAGATGTGTTTCAGATCTATTTTCTTTACAAGTGGTAGAACTTTGTTTTCCTGTAGTAAATGAAAAAGCCTTTACAGCCCCTCCCGCCGCCATGCCATTCCTCCCAGTAGTTTTTCCCTTTAAAGCTTGGCTTCTCTATGCACTACCAGAAAAGTCCAATGAACCAAGAGGAATCGGTATACAGAGACCATGGCAATGGGACTGCAAAGAAATAGCTAATTAGATTAGGGTCACAGAGAGATGCTCATGTAGTTAAAGCGCTAACATGGGACCCAGGAGCGAGCCGTAGATTCAATTTTCAGATCTTGCTCTATGGCCTTTCCCCTTCTATCTGTAAAATGGCCTGATAATTTTTTAAAAAAGAACAGGAGTACTTGTGGCACCTTAGAGACTAACAAATTTAAATTTGTTAGTCTCTAGTGTGCCACAAGTACTCCTGTTCTTTTTGCGGATACAGACTAACACGGCTGCTACTCTGAAACCTGATAATTTTTTGGCTCTCTTGTGACATTGTCTGATTAAAATAGGACCAGATAGCTCATTGTTGCAACCACTGTTATATATTTGCAGTGAATCTTGTACAAAGGTTGTCAAGTGAGGTGTCTGATTTGCTGGTTATGATTATGCTATCTGTATGCATGTATCATTTTTGTATCTGAAGTTATAAGTATTGGCTCTATATCTGGATTTCAAATGTTTGCTCCTTGGGTAAGGCCCACAAAGTAATTAGCCAGCACATCTTGGAGGGACTATTGAAATTTAGTGATCCAACAAAAGCACATTTAACTGACAATGGACCATGGGAGATGCCCATCTACACTTAATGGCATTTCCTGCTGTGACTAGGCAAAATGCATGGACATGTGACTCCAAACTCCATCTTGTTGCTGTAATTTTCCACAGTAAGACCAATGGGATTCCCTCCAAATGGCAAAAGCTATAAAAGGCCCCGGAAACATCTCCATTTTGTCGTCAATCCTGCTTCTTCTGGAGGAACTTTGCTACAAACTGAAGCTCTGAACAAAGAACTGAATGGCCCATCCAAGCTGTGGCTATATTCCAGAATCTTGACTTAAGCCAGCAGTTTATTCCAAACTGCTACAATCCTGAACCAAGAACTTTGCAATTACTGTATATAGTTGAGGCCTTTAACCAATTTTAATGCTCACCTTTCTTTCTTTATAAATAAACCTTTAGATTTTTAGCTACTAAAGGATTAGCCTCAGTATGGCTCACCCTGTCCCTCTTCACTGTCCTGCCTCTGTGGGGGAAGGATGGTGAAGAGAGGACACGGTGAGAGGTGGGGAAGTGGGGGTGGGGGTGGGGGTGAAGTGGAGGAAGATTCACCAGGCAGCAGCAGCAGGGAGGGCCACCACGGCCCAGGTGTCCTATTATGCCTGCCACCCCGGGGCTGAGAGCAAATTAAAAGTCTTCATCTGACTGCAAGCGTCCGGATTCAGTTGTCAGACACACTAATGGGAAGGCCATTATACTGAAATGTAAAAATATTCCTGCCCTCTTGAACAGCATGTACATTAGCTGAATGATGTGTTGAGGAGTTGAGAACCTTTTAATAATGCCACTGAAGGAAAATATTTCAAAGGCTTTTAGTACATTATTTGTTAAAGGCCACACAGTAAACTACATGCAGGCACACAAGGAATAGGGTGGTCACAAGCAAGTAAGTGAACCGTGCCTGTTTATAATTAACTAATGATCTAGTCAGTGCATTATTAGACTCAAATACAAAATGAAAAAGCTGCACTTGTAGCCAAACTGACTTTTTAGAAATGTGTTTTACAATATGTAATACATTTATGAATGCCCATTCTTCGTGATAAACACCATGTGACTTTCTAAAATAACACTGCTCTCCAATATTTATATTATCAAGTTAAACATTGATATTTAATACAAGAAATTGGCTATTAAACAGCAGTTGCTTGTATCACATAGATGTCAGCTAGTTCAAAAGCTCTAGAAACAAATTATTTTCAGGGGTCACTTTTACTGCTGATTTCCTAAAGCGGTGTTGTCTGGTACTGCTACAGCATTGTCTGTTCTCTGGAGACATGGCACTGTTTTGGCACGTACACAAAAACATGTTGTGTTAGAATCACCATAAAATTTAGCTAATGAGATATTCTATGTTATCATTAACTCTTGTAAAATACCTAGGGTAGCAATGCACAATGCATTTCAATAAGTGTTTCTGCATGGGCTACTTAAAGTAAGTATCACCGCATTTCCCGAAAAAAGATTCTATTGTGTGTGAAATGTATCTCAGAATTTATGCCATTAGCCCATTCCTACTCAAAACAGTATATACACTCCTACAGTCTATGGAGGCAGAGTTTACTGTAAGACATGCACAATGCTATCTGTAGTTCAACAATATTATACAAAAAGCTATACACAGTTCTACACAGCACATCCCATTCTGTGCCCCAGAAGACTGAGTTTTTGGTTTGTTTCATGGTTACTCAATAGACGAAGATTTTTTCTGTCTTAAGCAGCTTCTTCAGCAGAGCAGTCGATGCCTGCGTAGGTAAACTTCTCATACAGCGTGGTATTCACATATGTCTGAAAAAATAAGAGAGGTTGACGTAGGTGATGCATTTTTTTCCTCACATGCACCAAGCTGTGCTCTAATTATTGAGCGGGCTATAGACCTCACTAATTGTGTCTCATGAACTTCATACACATATGCCATGGAAAGATTTAGCCTTTGGACTTCAAGCTAGCATAGCTATTCAGCCTTACCTTTCGTTCCTCTAACATCCTATTCAGTGACACCAGGATCTGAGCAAATGATGGCCTTTCATACGGTTTCTCCCGCCAACACTGTCTCATCAGGTCATACCTTTAAAAATAAGACACAACCCATGATGACTTGGATGCATGTCACTGAACACAAGGCGTGCAGAGTCCATCTTAAAACCATGACACGCAGCCCCAGTTTAAGGCTGAAATTTTTCAGACAGCCCTCTAAGAGATGCACCAATCAGCCCTGACAGCCATGCTGAGAATTGAATGGCCACACTCCCTTCCCCCGCTCCAGTCCTCCCAGACCACATCCACTGTACCAGAGGTGGGGAAGCGGGACCCACAGGAGCTGTTATAGCAGTGCTTCACCACCTGAGACGCTCATTTGGCATTCCCAGACTCCCTCATAGGACTTGGCTTTACTGAGTGGCACATATCCACGTTTATGATCTCTTCCATGGCTTCCACCAGCGTAGTGGTAATTATACTGGTATTGCCCAGGTCTGTTAAGGTAGCAAACCAATTGTAATTCAACCATGCTTTGTCTTCCCCTTCCAACATCCATATTTGGGCTTAAATTTCCCATGATTGGCCTCCTTGAAGATGATTTTTTTGTGTAGAAAGTTGTGGTGGTTTTCAAAAGGACAGCCACCCAGCCTGTACAAAGTATAGCACCTTTGGAGGTGACGTGCCATTCTGCAACTAACAGTGCATTCAGGCTTCATACAGCTATATTATTGAATAGCAAAAAAATCACACATTTGCTGAATCATGGCGTCCCTGAAAACTGCTAGTTTCGCAGTAAACAATGAAAATAAAATAATAATTAATGCACTTGTTTGCTTACACCTCATCATCACAATTGAGAGGCTTTTCCAGTCTGTACCCTTGTGGCAATTTCTCATAGAGTTCTGCACATGTCATTCCACAGTATGGTGTCCCACCTAAAACACAAGAGTTTGACATTGGCTTAAGCAAATTTTTCTGGTGCGATCACAAGTAAGGCTAACCGAGCTCAGCACAAGAGCTACAAGATGGCTCAGCAACAAAGTATTTGATGAAGGCAGGTAAAGATGAAGGACGCTTGTACTGAGTAACTGGATTTTAATATTAATAATTTTATTCATTATTTATGCTCTGCTAAACCCATGCACAGTTTTTTTATAAAGTAAAAGGCAAACGGGCCAGAGCCTCAGCTGGTGTAAACTGGCATAGTTCCATTGCTAATGTGTCATCCCAAAATTCTTACAGTCAGTGGCCTGATTATGATCTCACTTACATACAGCAATGTAAAGCAGGAATAACACTACTGAAGGCAGTGTAAGAGCAGACTTAGACCCCATGAGACCAGTGGTAGTAAGTGTTTGCAGGATCAGACGCGAAGTTACAGCTGGAGAGTAATCTTAGGGCTAGGTACACAAAGAAACTTAGGCCTGGTGACATTGACTAGCGAGGCCTAGAAAATCACTGTGATTCACAAACCCTGAGTTTGGCGCCTAGGCTCCCTATACAATGAATGCGGAGAAATCAGCACCTCAGAATGGGATTCACAAAAAGCCAGCATGCTAGGTGGATCCTTGCCTAAGATAGCCGATGGGAGCTGCTAAGCTGAGGGGGTGTAGGCTTCTCCTCCGCCAGCTGTTTTGCATAAACTCACTTCTAGGGACCCAATCCAGTAGGCATGCTCTGAGCACGCGTACCAGATTGGGCCCCAAGGTGACTTAGATGAAAGAACGCCTATCTTCTCTTCGTTTGTGTATGGCTCTGGGGCTTAGGCATCCAACCCCCTAGCGTGGCTGCAGTAAGCATGCTCAGAGGCAGAAACATAGGTGCCTACAGGGTTCCTGAGCAGCGGTTTTGTGAATCCCAGTGTGGCCTGGGATGTCAGTGCCTAAACTGTCAGTTAAGTGCCTTGGTCCTTTTATGAATCTAGCCCTTGGAATATTCAGTATTTAAAAAGTAAATACCTGCTGTAAATGCTTTGTCATGGGATAATGAAAAGAGGCTCTCTCTACCTTTCTCAGGTAATGTGGTACTTAACCTGGACTGAGTTGGAATTGTGACCATTTTTTTTAAGGGTATTGTTACCAATGCAAGATGTAGTTAATAAATCAAAAGAAAACAGCAGACGATGTTTGAAAGCGAGGAATGGCTTAGTGGGCTGAGTGCAGGGCTGAGAGCCCAGAATGCCCAGTAGAGTACTGTACTAGAATATCCCACACTGGTTTATTTGTGTACCAATAAAAATGGATACTTACCTAAACTAACTATTTCCCATAATAGGACACCATATGACCACCTGCAACAGGGACAAAGAAAAAGCACTCATACCTTAACAGGAACAATGATTAAAAGTGAGCAGGTGTGTTATTGAACAAGATAATTTGCTAATCTACAGAGAACGTAAGTTTCAATTCACTATTTCTGATCAATTTTCTGTTTGGTAGTAAGGATCCAGGCTTTAAACCATATAAGGCCAGATCCTCAGCAGGTGTAAATGAGCATTGTACCATTGACTTCGATGGAGCGACACTGATTTACGCCAGCTGAGGATCTGTCTCTGTCTCATTTATTACACAAAGTGCCAAAAACTCTTCTCAGTTTCACCAGTGTAACCCCAGAACACCGTCACTGAAGTTAATGAAATTATGCTGGATTTACACTGGTGGAATTCATACCCAAAGAACCTAGCTCCACTTGCATGTCCCAGGGGATCACTCCTTTCCCCCATCGCCCTCCACCTTCACTCCATTCTAATTCTAAATTGTTTTGTGTGTGGTCCTTTCTCTCAAAGATGCTCTGTTTGCCCAGGACACAAGCAGAAATTTCCTCATTCCAAGGGAGAAGGAAATTTTTTCTTTCCTGTGAAAGTTCTTGGCAAATCTTGCTTATTGTGTTCATGCAAGTAGGCCCGTGGGACCAAATTCTGCTCTGTTAAGTGGCATAAATCCAGAGTAATTCTACTGACTTTGAGGAAGTATTCCCGGTTTACAGCAGTATGCCCCAGGGCAGAATTTAGCCCACTGACTTCAATAGCACTAGTCAAGTGGGCAGAAATTGGCTCTTAAAGGGGTCATCAAGAACATAAGAACAGCCATACTGGGTCAGACCAAAGGTCCATCTAGTCCCGAGTCCTGTCTTCCAACAGTGGCCAATGCCAGGAGCTTCAGAAGGAATGACCAGAACAGGTACTCATCAAATGATCCATCCTTTGTCACCCATTCCCAGCTTCTGCCAAACCTCCTTATGAGGTTTCTTTTTTAACTACGATTATATTCTGCTAGTTTATTTATGTGATTCCAGAAGAGACTGTCATGCAAAGGAGAATTATGCTGTACCTTCTTTTTGTCTCTTCACTTAAAGATTTACAGAGACTAAGTTCCATAGAAAATACCAAATGTCACAGACGTTGCATAGAAATGAACAACACTATAGTCTATACAGAAAATTTCAGCAAGGCACTTAAGCCCCCCAGGCTTTAATGAGACAGCTCAAGTACTTACAGTTATGCACATGCTTAAGTGCTTTGCAAGATCAAGCCCGTAGAGCTTGGCCAATTCTATCTGGTTTCCTGGCAAGTACTGCTATCACAGATCTGAACTTTTGCTGTTTTCCTGGATACTTGCTGCACTTTGCTGGCAGGAACTGGTGTTCGTATGGGCCTTCCAAAGGTGCATTTGAGTTTGAGTTTCAAACTAGAGATGCCCCTGAACTAACCCCATGTCCAAACATCACATGTACTTTGTAGAAACTCAGATCTGGACTCAGACCCAAATTTAGCTTGGTTCAGTTTTTTCAGACTATTCCTTGTAGTCTGCTCAAGCTGTCTGCCCACAAGGTGACACATAGACCTGTGTTTTCTGAGTGCCATGAATTAATCGCTGCACGATTAAAAACGCTGGCAAAAAAACATTTCCCTATGAAGCTTTGATGTTATTAAAGAAAGTCTTATTAGAAACACGTTAAAGAACTGTACTTACACGTCGCTGTTTGTGGTGTACACACTGTAATTGAGAGATTCAATTGCCATCCATCGCACTGGAAGCCTTCCCTGGAAGTGATGCCATTAGAATTGCATTACAGGCTATTACATGAATGGTAATGTTCATAGCTGTTTCAAAACAATCTTATTGAAACCTGCACCACAAACAACCATTACTTACATTAGTGAGCACTTACACAGGTAGCCCCTTCAAGTCAATAGGCCTACTGATGTACATGCTCCCCAACTTGAGCACTGGTTGTACAATCAGGTCCCAGATGTACAGCTCCCAATAAAGCAAAGAGAAGTTCTTTCCAAATGAGTGTGGTTCCAGTATGAAATGGAAACAATTCTGCTTGTATGATGCAGCATGATAGCTCACATCCTGTGCACCATTCCTTTCCCATTGACCACAAGGTGTTATTGACTCAGCTGCAGAATCATGTGGAATTGGATGAAGAGACGCATTAGACAGTTCACTTCTTCCTCTTTAAGTGATTCCAAGGGTTTAGTGCCTGAGAACTGGTCTTCCTCCCTGAGGATCCTTGCTCATAGGATTCCATCTCATCACTCCCACCCACTCCACCCACTTTTCAATGGAGCCTCTAGGGGAACTGGCAAGATGTTTTGAGCCGATGATTCATCAACATTCAGTATCACTACTTTCTCAGGCCCTGATCCTAATCTTAGGTCACTGGCTTTACACCAGTGCAGATCATGGAGGGATTCACTTTCATATATGAACTTTGTAAATATCAAAGTGGAAAATAAGAATCAGTTACGTGCCTTTACATTGCTATTTCATTTTCCTCATTACATTCATGAAATAAATACAAAGGCCAGGGTTGGAGTACAAAGTTTCAGTTTGTGCAAACGATTTGCTTCTAAATAAGTCTGCCTTTCATTAAAAATAATCAGACAATTCTAGCTAGAGTTATTCCCATCCCTTGCATGACAATGTTATATCCCAGAACGCTTTCTGCACATCTGGACAGTGATTGTGACACCCTTTTTAAGTAGTTCACTATTTCAGTTGTGAGACAAAGCTGCCTGTGAATAATTATTTTGTTTTTTTTCTTCTTTTTTTTAATTTAAATTTTTAGTACTCTTAATTGTGACAATAAGACTAATTGTTGTATTTGTCCTATGTGTGACATGCTATTATTAAAACCACTGAAATCTTACTTAGTAGTAATGTCATACGTACCATTTACTCTGATCCAAATATCTGTATAGAACATTATTGCCATTGCTTTAACACATCTGTTTTGCACAATGGGATCCTTAGCTGACGTAAGCTGACATAGCTCCATCTACGTCAATAGAATTAAGCCATCTGAATACAGATTATAGTCGAAAGGTTTTTTTTTTTTAAAAGGCTAGTGATGGGCCTCAGCCAAAAGGCTACATCCAAATATCCCTGAACTTCGCATGTGATTTTTGCAACTGGCTCCTTGGACTTTAGGAAGGTTAAAAACCAAACTTTGTCTCTTGGCCCCATCTCTAAAAGACATAGTGATAACCCTTGATGAAGTGTGATTGTCTCAAAGAATGATCATGCTGAACACGTTTGTTTCAATCCTTACCATGGTCTTTTTAACATAAACTTCTTGACCTCTAGACAATCCAAAATCTGCTATTTTTGCAACATAGTTTTCGCCAACCAAGATGTTTCTTGCTGCCAAATCGCGATGAATAAACTACAATAAAGAAAACAGAAATTCTCAGGTAACCCAGTGTGGTTAGATGTTCAGCTGTGTGTGTGTGTGTTCTCCCTGTGTGCTGCCCCAGCTCTGCACAGACAGCTGGCATAGCAGACCTCGAGCGAACCGCCCAATGACCACAAGATCTGTTAAGGTATGAAGGTGCCAGGCCAGGTTTATTGTCAACAAAGCACGGTAATAGCACCTGGTAGACTCTACAAGAATACTAAGACATGTATGCCTGTGACAATGGATGCAGCTCAGTGAATGGCAGGACTTTCCATTCCCTCCTCGGCTGGACAAAGATACTCCCTCTGAGATACATCTTTATACCCTCATACAAACAAGTTAGTACTGCCCCTTTGACATAGTTAATCACTGCCCCCTGACGTGGCTAGTTATCACCTTGTTCATGTTGGATCAATCAAAACATCTCTATTATGTACTGTCATCCTGGCCTTATCTTTTAGGAGGGGTCAGTGTGTTCCTGTTACCCTTGGGGAATGTTTTTGTACCAATCTTGATATCGGGGTGTTCTGGTACCACTTGATATCGGGACGTGTTTGCGTGAGTATTCTGTGCTTAGCACTTCTTAGGAATAGTGTATTTCTTCACTATCAGCCCTGTTCTTGGCAGATTCTGTGAGCAGGTCCTGCCTTATACCAGGCCTCTGATACAAGGGCTTATGTCTCAGGCTCTCTTCCTACTACACCCATGACCCTTGGGTTTTGCATTATACTGTGTGCTACATTTAAAACTGCCAAATGCAGAAAGCATGGCAAAGGAAACAATAAATTGACAGTTTATTGAAAATAGTGATTAAAGCTTCTGATATAACAGAGAAAAAGGAAAAGGAAGAAAACAGCGAGAGTATTAACTGCAAATGCCTAAACCCCCATAAATTACCATCCATGTCAAAATATCTCATGAAGCCACATAAACCCAACAAATCTGGCCTCCAGGAAAGGCTGTAAGAGCAGCCTTAACATGGAGGTCAAAGGCTAACTGCTTCAGTACTTAATTTGTAATCAAGATATCCTATCTCCTAGACCTGGAAGGGACCTTGAAAGGTCATCAAGTCCAGCCCCCTGCCTTCACTAGCAGGACCAAGTACTGATTTTTGCCCCAGCTCCCTAAGTGGCCCCCCTCAAGGATTGAACTCACAAGCCTGGGTTTAACAGGCCAATGCTCAACCCACTGAGCTATCCCTCCCCCTTATGAAATGAAAGAAGTGCCAGGGCTCAAGCAATTTTTTACATTCAACAAGCCCAGAGGTGCCAGGGCTATGAAGTGCCAAGCCCAGAAGTGCGAGGGCTCAGCCCTGGCAAGCCCTAGCACAAATTAAGCACTGGACTGCACACATCCCTATACATAGTCACATCCCTGCCACCTAGTGCCAGTGTACTTTTGCCAGTAATGTGCCTGGGCTGGTATGCCACCTAATCCTCTCCCCATCCTCCTCTGGAATACCCCTCTGTCACGCTAGCCATGGCTAGAGGGGTCTGGAGAATGGCATGTCCAGGAGTTGCAAGGGGAGACAGAAGCAAGCCAGGGAATTTCCACCCCACTGCTCCCCCTCTGGACAGATTTAAGGATGACACCAACATTCAGCCCTTGTTTTAACTTGCGCTAGTAATTTTCTGTCAATTTCAAGGGCCACAATTTAAAGTAACAAGAAAGTCACACACTTTTTTAGGAGAGAGAGCAAGTTTATAAGGTGGTCTTCTCACTCACTTAGAACTGACACTGTACTTGGGTGGCATCTATCTGTCACTGTCTACCGAGGTATTTATTAGAGGGCGTGGAAAAATGGGAAAACAAATTAATGACAATTTTTGAAATTATTTCCACTTCAGAGAGTTTGAAACTGAACCATTTTTTTTATTTGTTCAAAATTTTTGTCATACATTCCCCCTAAAAGTTCAATGTTTTGAAATGTTAAAATTTGAACTTTCAAAAATTTGAATTTTGGATTCTCTCTGCCTGCTTTCTAGCCTCTGATATCCAGGGTTTTTTCACTTTTTAAAAAAAAAATCATTTTAATTTTTGCCAGACTTTAACTTTTCAAACCTTCCTCAAATTTGGAAAAGTTACAGTGTGGCAAAAGGAAAAAGGAAAAAAAAAGAAAAATTTTAAAGAGACAAAAGCCCCTACCTGACTCATCATTCATGCAATAGTAGGGAAAAGGGGGCAGAATGAAGTTTTTTTGAAACATTTTTTGCTTTCTACAAAAAAGTGGAAATTTTGAAAAATCTGAACGCTTTTAGCAGAAGTTTTAAGTTTTGAAAAAGAGCATTTTTGTTGAAAAAATATTTTGAATGAAAAACGTTGACCCGTTCTAGTATTTATACTGCGCTCATTAGCATAGTGTCTAATCACCAAAGGAAATTAACAATTTCACTGCTGATCTCTGCTGCTTGCTTTTGTGTAGCTTTAACCAGCCATGTTCCACTGGCATGTCACTATTTTAAAAGGTGATATTCCCTATGCATGAAACAACTTGAAAGTAGGCAAAGCAGCAGTGAAACAGTACATGTATTGTGGTGAGGTCGCCCTTCCATTAGATTACTCTTTCATATTCTAAGCTATGAGATGATAAAACCTACAAGGCACTCAGAAGAAAAGAAAATAAACCAATTCTATCAAGAAGTACTTAAGCTAAAATGCCTTCTTTGGTGATAATCTTGAGTTTCATTCAGATTTATTTTTAAGTGTTGCATGTGTGCTCAGATAATATGGTGACAAGAGCCATATAAATAGGTGAGTGAGTGAGTGATAGATAGATAGATCCACGTTCTAGAAGAAAGAAATCCGAGTTGGAGGAACAAATAACTCACCGAAGAAATGTATAAAATATCAATTCTGGTATAGCACTACCCATACATACTGAATAGGGGTGACAAAAATTAGATCAAGCCCTAAAAAATAAAGTGCTGTGGAGGCAAGGAGCTCAGAGCTGACCTGTTTTTGGCTTAAGTAGTCCATCCCTCTGGCCACATCTGCTGCAAAATGCAGAAGCTGCTGAGAGGACAGAGTGGAGGCAGTGCTGTTGGCAATAGCAAATGCTGGGTCTGTCTCCAGCACTCTGCTCTTCCTCAGGAAATCGAGTAAATTTCCATGGGGAGCATATTCAATAGCCAGGTAAAGATACCCTAATGTAAAACAGAGAGAGCAGTATTACATAACAAGCTAAACAAAGAGACAGTGTCAGTGATTATGCATTTCCCCTGATAGGGTCCCACTACTACAGTATAATGCCACACAAGATGCAAACAAACAAACAAACCTTATATCTCTCAGGTGCAGAAGAAGATGGCAATGATGGCCATTTCAGAAGGATTCTTGTGCTTTTATAGTTCAAAAAGAGTTTTTCATAACAGAAAGGTTGCAGCCCAGCAGTTCACAATGTGGAATACAGTAGAACAAATACCTCGGGAATGGAGGTTGTTTGTAACTCTGAACAAAACTTTATGATTGTTCTTTCAAAAGTTTACAACTGAACTTTGAAACTTTACTGTGCAGAAGAAAAATGCTGCTTTTAACCATCTTCATTTAAATTAACCAAGCACAGAAATAGTTTCTTTACCTTGTCAAATCTTTTTTTTAAACTTTCCCTTTATTTTTTTAGTAGTTTACATTTAACACAGGACTCTACTTGCTTTTTTTTTTTTTTTTTTCTTGTTGCTTATTTGCTTCTTCCAATTCCAAATGAAGTTTGTGGTCGACTGGTCAGTTCATAACTCTGGTGTTCGTAACTCTAAAGTTCTACTGTAGTAGATCATTAACTGGTGTGGATCTATTCACTTCAGTGATCCTCCCAGGTAAACGTTGGCTTATGAACAAACCTCCTGTCCAACTACCCCATTGCTTGGTTTTCAAACAGATTAATTCTGCAAACCACCAAAAAGAGCACTGCTGATCACTGGTGGTCCACAGACCACTGTTTAGCTATGTCGTGTTTTCTGTTTACTATGCATCTAAATATTTTATGTAAAATCTGCTTATATTTTTATGTTATGAACAGGGTGCCATCTTTCCTTTTTTGAGTACAATAATTACTTTAATATAAGGACAATTTCTGGCCTGGACTAATATGTAGTTTTATATTTTATTTTATTTTATTGTATAATTTTTAAAGCCAGGTAAGCAAAATATCCTACCCCGATGTTCACATGCTCCCAAAAGATTTATGATATTATGATGATGTCCAAGTTTACAAAGAACTTCCAATTCTCCAGCAAAGTCTCTGTGATCATCCTTTGAGGCATACTCTGGAAATCAAAGAAACATTTATTTATGTACTCATCTAAACTGCAGTTAAAACCACACTGTTGCTACTGTTCATTAAGACAAGAACTTGGACTACTGGTTGATGTCGAAAAGGGATAAACTCCATGGTATTCCAGTCTTTACCTAGATAATAACATCATTCTTCAATCAAAAACCTAGAGACCTCATAATGTCTTCAACAGTCACACCCAATATGTCACTCCTCTTATGGTATTGAGACACAATATGCCTTAGCAGGTTATAGAAATCCATCAGCCTAAAAAAAGAGAGTGAGTAGATCTTGATATTGAAGTCCCCAAATACCAAACACCTTAAAGCATCCAATTCAAGGGTAATAAAAGTAGCCAAGTGAGCTTATTCCAAAATCCATCGATAGGCTAACGTGATCGTACACTGGAAATATTTTTCACCTAGCACACTTACAATGCAGCACAAAATAAGATTCTGTGAAGTCTGGTGTAGTAAACCAGCTGAACCCATCTGCTGCTTACCTATGATGAAAAGATCTTTTAACATCTAAAAATGAGGATATGATCTGAAACAGTTGTGGAATATGCCTGGTTTTATATATAAACCTTGTCTACAGCTATGATTCATCTTGTCCTTAATTAAGGGTCCAATCTAACCCCACCTGAAGTCAATCAAAAGACCCTACTGGGAGGTGGATTGAGCATAATAATCCCTAAACAGCAAAATCAACAAAGCTTGGATCTCTCTGATTAAAAGATACATTATAAATATTGGGAGCTTGGCTGGAGCGTTGCCCCTAAACTTATATTTTGATTTACCATATACAAGTTTTTCTTGTCCCTGTTTGTACTTATCTAGTGTAGCTGGCATGCTGGCATAGCCAGAGTGGTACTGCCCTTCTGGCCTATCCACACTTAGACCAGTTTTTCATCCATAAAAGATGCACACTGGGTGTGATGAATGACCAGTGAGGTATTATAGAAGGTTTTGTGCTGGCTTGGTAAATCTAAGTATTGGAATATCCACCAGCTTTGGGGATTACCTGCCCCATTCTTTGCAGTTCATCCTAATTGAGTGACCTCAGTCGGCTCCCCTGGGAGTCCGGTCACAGTGGCGTAGTCGTGCTTGGACACACATTACTACAGGTTAATTGGGTTTTTGGATCAAAACGACACACTTGTCAAAAATTAATTGTGATATTGGAGAGTTTAAGGGTTACAAATCAGTTACAGTGAGTGACCCAGATCCTCTGACGATCCTGACAGAAAAAGCCTGGAAGAATTGTACTCACAGAGGGGGGTTGTCTTTTAATAAAAGGCCCCAGAGCAAGAACTGAAAAATCTGTTAGTGGCCAGTAATCAGGAAGCAGACTCAGGCCTTGGCTACACTCGGGAATTCACAGCGGCCGCGGCAGCGCTGTGAAGCGTGAGTGTAGTCGCGCCGCCAGCGCTGCGAGAGAGCTCTCGCAGCGCTGTATGTACTCCACCTCTCCGAGGGGAGTAGCTTGCAGCGCTGCGAGCGAGCGTGCAGCATTGCAGGTTCTGATTAAACTGGCGCTTTACAGCGCTGCACTCGCTGCGCTCGGGGGGGTGGCGTTTTCACACCCCTGAGCGCAGCAAGTTGCAGCGCTGTACAGCGCCAGTGTAGCCAAGGCCTCAGCGAAAATGCTTTCAGTGAGAAACCAGCAGCAACTTGAACAAAAGCGAATAGATCTTCGATTGCAGGAAAAGCTGATATGGAAAGAGACGCTGCTGAAAGAGAATGCCTATGTTTTGAACATGAACAAAGCATCGCATATATTTGATTGCAGGAACTAGAAGCTAAGGCAAAAATGGACAGACTTTAAGCTCCAACTCAAGAGAATGAAGGAACTGTATCATCCCGAAAAGCCAGCTCCTCCCAGCAGCAAAGATGGGGATAGAATCTATCCAGTTTGTAACAATGTTGGTATGTTGTTTGACTGTAAGCAGTTTTCTGTGTGTAACCAAAATATACCCCAACTCTGCCACCTGTTATGTAAATACTTTTACTGTGAGCTCAGGTGAAGGTAACCCCATAACTTGGGCAGAGAATGTAAAAATCAATGGTAAAAGCTGTTTAGGGCAAATTACAGGTTCTAACATCACTCTTGTTAAAGAGGATCTTGTCAAAGAGGAAGATTACTTACCGGGTGAAAGTGTGAATATTGTAATCCTCTATGAGTTTACTGTAAATGTGCCTTTAGCCAGTATCCACCTTGAATAGAATGGCATTAACCATGAAGTTATAGCTGGTGTAAGGAAGTTATTGCCTAAGAATCTTTTGATTGAGCATGATATTAAAGCTTGATATTATGTCAGTCGGGCTAACATAAACCAGTCACAGGAAAGAAATAATCCTAAACCTGTGTCTATTAGGAATTGCCTATTGAGGAATTCTCCAAATGTTTGTCTGTGGAAAATAGCTGTGTGTCTGTGCAGAAAAGCAGTTGATATGTGAATGAAGTTTCTGAATGTCTGTCTAATATCTCAGAAGTGAATCTGGAATTAGATAAAGCACAGAAAGAACTCATTGGTCAGGAAAATGTTTCCCTAGAGCAGATTAAAGTTGATGATCAAATTAAAAACCCAAACTAAGGAAGAAAGGGTTAAGCATCCTGCAGGACAAATGATACAAATTCAACCCTTAAAAACATATGTGTAGATAATGTTTGCATTTTTGTGTATTGACATATGTATGGGTAGCGATCAACAATGTAATCAAACAGTCCGTCTATGCTGTATTCTGTTAATTCAGAGATCAAAAGAAATTCTTAACAATTAAATGAACTGTAAACCTAGGATATCGCTGTATTCATCTCTCTTCGAAATGTATAGCAAATCATCTGCAAATGGTGGAAAAACAGGCAATTGCCTTATGTGGATCTGTGTGGATGCTTAGGAAATGAGTGACTATTGTTCTCTGAGCTGTCACAAGAGAGCCTGAGACTATATAAAAAAGGGCTTGGGTCCTGATCCTGTCATCTCAGATCTGCTTGCGGCTTCATGCAGGGGTAGCCTAAGCCACAAGGACTGAGATCCCAGCGCTGACTGGCCTGCCCTGAATACAAACACTGGACTATAACCTATGAACTATTTCTGAAAGAACTCTGCCTCTACAAAGCTCACCATCTCTGCTAGGAATCTGAATCTCAAGCACTGCACTCATGTCTGTGTGTATACTGATCTTCTAACCAATCTTCTCTCCCTTTTCTTTTTTAATACATTTTAGTTTACTTAATAAGAATTGGCTGTAGCGTGTATTTGGGTAAGATCTGGAATATTCGTTAACCTGGGTGGTAATGTGTCTGATCCTTTGGGATTGGTAGAGCCTTTTTATATGAGGAATAAGATTTTCATTAGTCCTCATCATATTTAACTTGGGTGTCTGGGTGAAGGCCTGAGGCTGGGTTACTTTAACAACTGTGTTGTTGGCTTCTGGGTAACCAGTGAGGTATTATAGAAGGCTTTGTGCTGGCTTGGTAAATCTAAGTATTGGAATATCCACCAGCTTTGGGGATTGTCTGCCCAGTTCTTTGCAGTTCATCCTAATTGAGCGACCTCAGTCGGCTCCCTTGGTATTCTGGTCACACTGGGTATCATTAAAAACTCAGCATTCACCATTCCACGCACCAGCAGCACCCATGCTTTGTCTTCATGTTCTTAGAATGGATGATACAATGGCCACCCTTAAACAACTGCCAATTTCCTTGGATAATGACTTAGAGAGCTGCATAACAACATCTCAGTATCTGCAGTATTCCAGGCACGATAGTGGCAGTATTCTAGTATTTTTGGAACTTAGATACCATGCTGATAAGCATCTTAAAAGTACCTTCGATAGAGAAGTGATGCCTGACAATAAGTAGAGGGAAATTTAAAATGAGCCTGCAAATATACTGCTACCTTATCTATTTATTTAAGGCAACCTTGGCAAGTTTTAAAGGCTCTGTGCCGTTATCACTGTGGAGTAGCAAATGATGAGCTTTTCATGTGACCCATCAAACAGACTGAAACTCGCATATAGGAGTCAGCACTCAATGATACCGGGTCAAACTACAAAAAACACACAGAGAGAAAAAAAAGCCATCACCAGGGTGCAAACGTTGGCCAGGCAAAAGCAGAAGCTCATTATTTAGTATTTATATTACATTAGCAGCCAGAGGCCCCAGTCAGGATCAAGGTCCCCTTGTGCCAGGCGCTGTACAAACCCAGATAAACATAGGGCCCTGGCTTCAAAGACTCTATATTCTTTAATGAAAACTGCTGACCTTTCATCCTTTTGATGGCAGCATCCATTCGCAAGCCATCCTTCTTAATTCGTGCTTTAAGGACTTGTCCAAAGTTGCCCTCCCCGATCACATCTTGAAATTTGATGTCATTCCACTCGAGGACTGGATAGATAGTGTGGTCTGGGCTGTTCTTGGCTTTCCTGCTCAGAGTGAGAGTTCCTGAGTTAAACTGGACAGCTGGCTCTTCTCTCTGTGAAAAAAAATAACCAGGTGTTAGTAGTTGTTGTTTGTAACATTTGGAGTAATACCACAGAACTTATTGTCCACTCAATATAAGCATATGGGAGCTGAGCCTTCTCTTGCTTATTGTCTTCTGCAGAATAATTCCTGGTTTATACTGTCTAAATGAGAGGAGTGTCAGACACTTGCTGACTATTTTTATAATAGTGTGGTGGAGGCTGACAGAAAGTAGGCTACAGGGTTGGATAAGCTTCCCTCTTCATATTGAGGATGTTCTACTGCAGTGTTGGGGAAGAAAGAAGAGAAAGTGAAACATCTGAGCAAACTATTACATCTAGCAACTAAATCGTCTCCACTCTTTCCCTTGCCTAATCAGGCTGTGGTGCAGCAAATAGTCTGCTGTGTTTGAAGGGTCATCCTCACTTTAATTAATGCATCCCCATAGGATTTGCTTCTGTGGAAGAAAAGCGTGTAGGGAGAGTTTCCGTGGGACCTAACAACTGGTGATCATGGCCCATACTGTCCACTGTATGAAAGAAGCTGGTAGAGGTGTGGTGCTGCCATTGGCTGGCTCCTGGCCTGCTGTGCCCATCTCTAAAAGCTGTGGAGGAGCAGTTACTGGGGCTCAGAGTAGCAGCAACTTGCACTGCATTTTACAATCCACGGTGCAGTTTTAATGGAGACCACGCCACACAGAGTAGTGTGTTCACAAGCCTTTCTCTGGTCTGGCAGGGCATGCCTCCTGTCCTCACACACATCAGATCACAAACTGGTTCTGCAAAGGAGATAGAAGCAGCAAAGCAGAAGGGGAGACATAGTACATAGCTGCCTTCCTCCTCTAGGTGGACTGTCTACTTCATATCCCACAATTGTGATCCCCTGCTCACCTCTGGGTCAGTGGTAGGAAAGCTTGATACTATTAATGCTAACACGTGCATTACGGGGCAGCTTTATTTCGAAAGTTGGAAGAGGAGGAGGAGGGAACCTTATCAGGAAAAGACAACAGATGAGGCTGAGATGAACAACTGCACCGTCAAAGCAAAACTGGAAACTCACCACCACGTTTTGGAAGGCTTGAGCCATTCTGCGCTGGAAGTTGGCTCGCTTTAGCTGCAGCATGATGAGAAAGGCCAGCAGGATTGTCAGGCAGGTCATCCCTGCTGAGCCAAGGATAGCAATCAGCAGCATTTTCCCTCCCTTCGAGTCATACGGAGCTGTTGAGGGGAAAATGGTACTTAACAGCATCTGGTTAACGCTGACAATCCTCTGAGGGAAGTAAAGATTAGCGTTCTCATTCTGCAGATACACAAATGGAAGCACAGAGAACTTGGGCCTCATCTTCAGTAGTGCTGAGCAGCTGTGGCTCCACTGATTTCAACTGGAGCTGGGGGTGCTCAGCATCTCTGAAAATCAGTCTGTGGGTGGCCAGGCTGGTGACATTCCATGGCCTGTGTTATGCAGGAGGTCAGATTTGATGAGCTAATGGTCCCTTCTGGCTTTAAACTCTAAGCATCTATGAAACGTTGGGCCCTCAATAACTGGGGCACTGAAAGTCAGCGGCCACTTTTGGAAATTGTGTGACTTGCCCCAGGCCACACATTGAGCCAATAACAGAGCTGGGATTCAAATTCTAAGGGCCTTTGTCTGGATGTGCATTGTGTATATTTTTTTAAAAATACAACAACATTCAGAGTAACAAATAAATAAAATCTCAGGTGTTCATAGTCCCCAGCTCTGTTCTCAGCTTGCTAACCCACATGGCCTCCCAGACCACCCAGGCATGGTTTGGATTGAGTTCAGTACGCTGGAGTAACCAACCTTTTGTTTCCGGGAGAGTCTTCAGTTCAAGAGAAGGGTTTGGGTTGCTCAGTCCAATATTGTTCTGTGCACTCATCTGAACCAGATACACAGTATTCGGCTCGAGGCCCTTGAGATGATACTGCGTGATGGTTGTGTTTTTTATTGTGACGTCAATGTGGTTGTACTCAGCCTTGCCATAAATCTTGTAGCTGATGATGATGGAGGAGATGGACTGTCCCGCAGCAGTTGACCAAGAGATGATGGCAGAGGTGTCCGTGATGTTGAAAATCTTGATGTTGTCAGGTGACGGTGGGATTCCTATGAACAAAAAAAGAACACGTTCCAGTTTACATCCAGCCTTGCTCCTTCTTTTGGTGCCAATCCTTTCCCCAATCCTCCCACTGGCTTAAACAGAACCAGGATCAGGGCGACAGCAAATGAAACTTGACTATGTTTTTATAAACTTGACATCGTTCATTTCATTCTGGCACCAACTATTGCAGTGCTGAACACTTGTAGCAGATTCCTCGTGGTATTCCCTATCCTTGCTAGGAAAAGGAAGAGACTGCTCCAGGTACTATCCTAGACAAAGGGATTCCTCTTGAATTAGGGCAGCATAATTTTACCTCCCGACTGGATCAGCATCCCCCTGTGGCTCCAGCATCCCTTACTTTTCATTGCTTTAAGGCCTGTTTTCCTTGTCCATCTAACAGCTGTTAGGAAGGGTAGAAGTCAATAGCAAAACTCCCACAGATTTCAATGGGACCAGGATTGAGCCCCTAGCTGGTGGCCACAACCACAGCTGGCAAGACAAGTTCTCCTCAGAATAATGGTGATATTTCCGGAAGCAGGTCACCACTGTCATTTTTGTAATACATGCAGGGCCCAGCTGTGCAACCTTTACCAGTGTGGGTAAGCACCTATGCGAATGGGATTAGCACTGAGGTTGCAGGCGTGAGCGGTGCAGAGATGTGCCCTTCCAGAGGAGTGTACTAGAAGCACTGTCCCTCAGGCAAGCACAATGACTTCATGAGCCCCCAGGGAGTGTGGCTGCGGTGACAGTACTGTGGGGGGCAGGTGAGTCTATGGCCTTACCACATTCTCATCCCTTCCTACCTCCTTTGAGGATTCTAGCACCAGCATTACGACAGACTCAACTACTCTCTGCACTCAGTGTAGTGCACAAACATTGCACCTTCTCCTCACCGTTCAGTGCTTGGTACAACTCAGCCAGATTTTCCGAATCAATGGAGATCCTGTTGTCTTGGATGGAGCTGTAGGTGCCCAGCACTTCTGAGAATCAGGCCCTCAGGGTGGGATTTTCAAAAGCACCTAAGTGATTTAGGAGCA
The DNA here is from genome assembly GCF_002925995.2 of Terrapene triunguis. Taxonomy (NCBI): domain Eukaryota; kingdom Metazoa; phylum Chordata; order Testudines; family Emydidae; genus Terrapene; species Terrapene triunguis. The sequence goes on along the minus strand of NW_020699449.1, from coordinate 5,244,015 downwards.
TATGTCCCATTGAAAGTCACTGAGACCTGTGCTCCCGAGTCACTTAGGAACTTTTGAAACTCACATCCTTAGTCTCTGACCGGGGGATAAGAATTAGTGCTGACCCTCAGCTATCCCTCTTAACAATAGCTAAAAGCAGCTGTAAATGCGCATTCAGACACACTATGCTATCATTGCAGAGGATTGCTGTGACGTTGCACTCCATATGTTTTATGGAAATATGTTTATGTGTAAATATAATGTAACTGGAATATGCTTTATGCAAAAGGTCTCTCGTAAGGTATCATTACAAAGCTTATAATCTACTGAGTGTGGTCATCCTATTTGTATGAATGTATCATTCTTGTATCTGAAGCTAGAAATATGAAGTATTACTCTGAAGTCCTACTGTAACTATGCAAAGGGTGGGCCATTGATGGTGGCTTGGAATCTTGATGGCTCCCATTAACTAGGACAATTGGTTGTGAATGGCTCTGTTTACTCGCAAACCTTCCTGGGTACGTGCAGGCCAGCCCTGAAAGAATGGAGAATGAGGTCTTACAGTGACATGTGATCATGTCACCTGGTACTGGAATCCATCTTAAACCTGGTGCTTTTCCATTTAGAAGGAGCGGTGGGGACCCAGACAGACAAAAGATTCCTGCCTTGTGCCAAAGCTATAAAAGGGGGTGGAATAGAACAAAGGGGGCTGCAGTCATGAGAAAACCCCTAATTACCACCTGAGCTGGAACTAACTAGAACTGTACCGGGGAAAGGATTGGGCCCAGCCTAAGAAGGAGTCTAGTCTGTGAAAGAAGCTTATTGGAACATCTCTGAGGGTGAGATTTACCTGTATTCAGTTTCTTAAATGTATTAGGCTTAGACTTGCGTATTTTGTTTTATTTTGCTTGGTAACTTACTTTGTTCTGTCTGTTATTTCTTGAAACCACTTAAATTCTACTTTTTAGACTTAATAAAATCACTTTTGTTTATTAATTAACCCAGAGTAAGTGATTAATACCTGGGGGAGCAAACAGCTGTGCATATCTCTCTATCAGTGTTATAGAGAGTGGACAATTTATGAGTTTACCCTATATAAGCTTTATACAGAGTAAAATGGATTTATTTGGGGTTTGGATCCCATTGGGAACTGGGTGTCTGAGTGCTGGAGACAGGAGCACTTGCTGAGCTGTTTTCAGTTAAGTCTGCAGCTTTGGGGACGTGGTTCAGACCCTCGGTCTGTGTTGCAGAAGGTTTGCGTGTCTGGCTCAACAAGACAGCGTTCTGGAGTCCCAAGCTGGCAGGGAAGACGGGCTCAGAGGTAGTTTCAGCAAATCAGGTGACAGTCCCAAGTGGGTCTCTGTGACCAAACCTGTCAAACAATTACATTTTACAGAGACCTCTAGCAACAACAGAATCCTGCTGGGAGCGGGGAGGGGGGAAGAGGAAGAGAAAAGAATAAATAAAGTAAAGTGAATCCAGTCACTTACTGTCACTGTAGGTCCATGCATACAAATAGTCACTCCACTCTCCTTCAGACCTGGTATTCACACGTACCCTGCACCTATACTGCTGTCTGGGTTCTAAATCATCAATAACCAGAGTGGATATATTTCCTGGCACATGGGTGATATCAGGTCTGTCCTCATCACCACTGTTGTCATTCACACTCGTCCTTTCCACTTCAACAAGAAGGTCATCTTCTGGCTTCTGTGCTATTGGCTGCCATGACAAAACCAGAGATGTCTTGCTTTTAGGAAGGAGGGTGAGACCTTCTGGTGGAGGAAGACCTTAGAGAATCCACAGAGAGAGAGAAAAAACTTTATTTTATGTCTTCTGGATACTTGCACACAAAGGCTGGTATTAAAACAATAATCTGGAACTGGCCTTCTGGGTTAGTGCTCTGCATCGCCAAGTGAGGCCTGAGGTCATCCAGAGTTCAAATGTTGTCCTCCATACCTAGCAGAGGCTAGAATTGCTGTTGAGGTCAAATGCTCAGCCCAAGCATGGCGTTTTGGGTTGCTTCTCAGGGACATGGCATCCTTGCATGGATCACAATACTGACATTTTTAAATGACCTTAGCATTTTGCAGTGCCCTGATGGTGCCACTGGAAAGTACTGTCAATCTCTGATGCTGCTGGGCCTGCCACAAGTAGCAGGGCGGTGGATTTCAGATCTTCAGTTTCTCTGCAATGCCATTTGCTTCTCAGAAAATCTGGAATTTCTCTAGCCACCTCCTCCAGCCACGTTCCCTCCTGGACTGATGTGGCTTCATTTGCTCTGTTTTTGTGAAAGATTGTTTACCTGATGCCTGATTCTCCACTGCCCTGCACTGTGTATAATCATTTATAGTGCTAGAAAGTGCACGTAAAAGGCTAATATAGGGATCAGCAACGTTTGGCCCGCGGCCCGCCTAGGTAAGCCCCCTGGCGGGCTGGGCCGGTTTGTTTACTTGCTGCGTCCGCAGGTTCAGCCAATTGCGGCTCCCACTGGCCATGGTTCACTGCTCCAGGCTAATGGGGGCTGCGGGAAGCGGCGCGGGACGAGGGAGGTGCTGGCCACGCCTTCCCGCAGCTCCCATTGGTCTGGAGCAGCGAACCGCAGCCAGTGGGAGCCACGATCGGCCGAACCTGCGGACGCGGCAAGTAAACAAACCGGCCCGGCCTGCCAGAGTGCTTACCTTGGCGGGCCGTGTGCCAAACGTTGCTGATCCCTGGGCTAATATGTCAATTTGGCAGCATTCTACATTCACTTTCATAGGTGTAAATGACTACACATGGGGCAAGGCAATGGAGAATCAGACCCTGTCACTTAGTTCCTGTCCACAGTCACATTTACTAGAGCAGAATAGCAAAAGTAAATGCCCCTCTCACTACCTACAGTTCTTCGAAGGAGAATGAGGGGGCCTGAATTACTATATTGTGTGTGGTTAAGTAAAACAACAGAGCTATGGGACAATGTGAGGATAGCGATAATAGACTTGGGAATTCAAATGACATTGAAGGACTTGGGGTGGAGGGAAGAAAGCTAATACTCCCCAGCTAGTAGATCCCTGGTTGGTTGCTGGTGTGCACAAGCTCCATATAAAGAACTGCTGACCTCGTGTCCTTCACTGGGATGGAGGAGGGTTGAGAGATTACTGATGCAAAGTGGAAGTTTTTAAACATGAGGAAAGGACCAGGCCCCTCTCTTTTTATTGCTGGGTCATTTCCATTTTAAGGGTTCAGTATACAAGAGGTCATTTATTTAATGCTTGAGTATTTGATTTCTTCCTGTTCCTTGACTCCGTATGAGATTCTGATTTTTAAATAGTCTTTACCTTAAAGAAGTCAACATAGTCTAATGGTTAGAGCCATCACTAGTAACCAGAAGAAGGGGTTCTATCCCCAACATAGCTGAGTACTCTCTGTGCGGCACTAACCTCATTGTGCCTCAGTTTTCCCACCTGTAAAATGGGGAGAATTATATTTAGCCACTTTTGCAATTCTTCCATTTTCCTTTGCTTTGCTTGAGACTCCTCTGAAAGGATCTGAGCCTCCCCTGGCCTCACTGTTTGAGAAACATTGTTTTAGGGCTTGGTCCAAAACCCACTGAAATCAATGGAAAGGCTTCCATTGACTTCAGTGGGCTTTGGCATGCATGCAGCTGAATGCGGCTGTGCATATTGCAGAGAAAACGAAGAAGGCTGATTGAAAGCTCCCCATGTGAAAGGCCAAAAGTCCTACGTACCAAGTGCAGCCGTTGTGAAGCTTGCCTGTGGCCCAGGATGCCCTTCTCCACCATCCCCTTGCCGGCTTAGCTGAACACAGAACTGATATTCTGTTTTGGGTTCTAGATTATCTAATTTCTTGCTCTTTCCATTTACTGGGAACGAAAGGAGAAAAAAAGGTCAACCCTCCATTCCATTCTGAAAAATAATAAGGGATTTTCTGAATCCCGCATCACAGCTGGGTCTGCTCTTGAGAGAGGTCAAGGTTATGGGCTCCGCTTTACCCCCATTACTCTAGGGTGAGCTGTTTAGACGTACACGTTAATTACCATTATGACAGTATTGCTTATGACGGGTTAAAGCACCAGCAATGTGCCCAGCCTTGCATGAGATACAAAAGGGCAGCTTTTCAAAAGTACTGACGTGCTCAGTGTCCTCAGCGGGAGCTGCTGGGTGCTGAGCATTTCTGAAAATCTGGCCCCAAGTGAGCTGGCCCCAATCCAAAGATCTAACAATCTGATCCTGTAGTCAGAGATGGGCAGGCAGACCTCTTCACTCTTTTGGAGACTTAATGACGTCAATGGTCTAGCTCAGGGGTCGGCAACCTTTCAGAAGTGGTGTGCTGAGTCTTCATTTATTTATTCTAGTTTAAGGTTTCGGGTGCCAGTAATACATTTTAACATTTTTAGAAGGTCTCTTTCTGTAAGTCTATAGTATATAACTAAACTATGGTTGCATGCAAAGTAAATAAGGTTTTTAAAATGTTTAAGAAGCTTCATTTACAATTAAATTAAAATGCAGAGCTCCCCAGACCAGTGGCCAGGACCCGGGCAATGTGAGTGCCACTGAAAATCAACTCGCGTGCCGCCTTTGGCATGCGTGCCATAGGTTGCCTACCCCTGGTCTAGCTATTAGGAGTTCAGATATCACAATGATGGACATAACATATAAGCCTGGAAAGAACAAATTGGAATCCTGAATACCCGTGAACGTGTTGGTTAAAGGCTCAAGAATCCTCAGTGTTGATGTATCTGTGTTTCATCAAGAGATCCCAGCAAAGAGACTTGGTTTCTAATGAAGACGATGTGTAAAGGGATATAGGTTAGGCATACTCCCATACAATCAGGCATACTCCCTTATATCTACCTGCATCCAGTTATTGAGATGTAAGGGAAACCAAGCTGGCGTAAATTACACATTGAGGAGTCAGAAGGTGTCAGTTAAAGAGGATGGGGGTTGCTTTAGATTACACCTTCTTACATCCTGCAGTTTATTGTTTATTTTTAGCTACGCTCCTCGCTTCTGGCCTGTCAGAGACTGAAATACATTTGTTTACATTCCCTTGCACTCAATGTTTCAAATTTAGAGCTGATGTATAAGGTGTGTGTTTGTAAGTTACTCACATACTCACCAACATGTAAGTGAGCCCATGTAAGCCTACGGGAATCTAGAAAAAGTCTATATGGCTTTAATGTACATTGAGGGGACTGGATGAAGTGGTTAAGCTACACCAATTTATCCTCTCCTCTAGGCTACTTAAATTCACTTGACTCACATCTGAACTTTGCCCGTAGTCTTTAGAAGTCCTAGAAGCCAGTACTTGGGTACCACGGTGATAGGAGCCTGTACTCACAAGCTTCCTCACAGGTCTGTCTCTCCAAAGACCTGCAGATGCTGCCCCTGTGGGAACTGGAAGTTCCTGGACATCACTACAACAACTGCTGTGGCCATATACTGAACTTCAACACAATGGACCACCACCAGTATTACACACAATCTCAGGTTTTATATCTTATAAAAACCTGAGACAGGAGGCCATTTGCTTCTGCTGCTGCTTTAATATCTTTTTAGCTTAAAAACTACATAAGAATTGCTCGTCAGGGCCAGCTGTAGGTTCTTTTGAGCCCTGATTAAGTAAAAGTCATTTTTCAGAACAGAATTTTACTTTAGAGCGAACACCACATTCTAATTTTGCTTCAGCTTGATTGTAGATGAGGTTTCTGTATGATTGATGGGATGAAAGGACTGACCCTTACCTTCCACTGACATCCAGGGCTGATAACCTTTAGCAGGCTTATACAGGAGCTTGGTTAACACAATCGGTCCATCACCAGTATGGGAGTCAGCATTGATATCGATGATGAGAAAATTATGTCCACTGTCTATCATCCTCGGAGCATACTGAGGCACAGGAGGAACTGAGCAAGAATGTGACTATTAGACCAGATCTTTTATTTGTCTGTATTAATAAAACTGTGGCATCTACCTGGATTCATAGGAATACAGGTATTGCCAGACTGTATCAGAGCATGGTCCGTCTACTCCAGTACCCTGTTTCTGACAGCTGCTTCAACAACATTTCTCTGTGGTAGGGAAAGTTTCTTCCTAACTCCCATTAGTTGGAGGTGGGATTATATCCTAAAAAATGAGGGTTTAGATCCCTTTCCAAACGCTTGGATTTTTTTTTTCAAACTTTACCGTCCCATTCATTTGCCAATTCATAAAAATTACAATGCAAGAGGTGGCTGTTCAAGGTAGAACTGTTTTAATATTTTGAATGCAGATGTTTATTTAAACATTTCCCTGTAGTGTTGTCAATAAAAAACATTCCAATCTTGTGCCAGTCCATGAGAACCAGAAAGTGAAACTGATTGGAAACACTGTCCAGGCTGAATGAAATGCCAAGAAAGTAAACAAATGTTATCCACAATAAAAATACATCAGATTTTAAAAATTCTTTCAGCTTTAATAATCCCAGGTAGGACTATCAAGAGGAAGGAAGACTGATAAAATATGGGTTTTGATCTAGATAGTGTCCCCTTATGGTCAATATGCTCCCTACTGTAAGGGTCCTATTTCTATAACTCTTATTCACTTTGAGTAGCACTTACTTACATACCCTGATTTTTAGAGCTGCTGAGGGAGACACAGAGGCCCATTGGTGGTTCACTTCTCTGTGTCAGCAACTCTTGTCAAGCCTGACATACTCACTACACCTAATACACTGTTGTCATGATATAGACCCAAAAGCTAGCGTGTAATGTATCACTGGTAAACTGATAACTCACTGATCATTAATATTCTTGCATGAGGTATGGATGGGTGTGTACAAAGAGAGACAGCAGGGAAGGTAGCTATCTACTGTCTCCAAGGTAAATTAAGCATTATCAAAGCAATGTAAGCCTGGTTTACATCCAGATCAGTACAGGGATGGAAAATCAACAGGAAGCCTTCCTGCATCTTTAACAGGGTAAATGAACTTTGGGAAAACAGCATGGTGTCTACATCCCAGCAGGAGAGAGAAGCTTGGGCTGGCTTACTTTTCAAAGACTACATTTCAAAAGTGTACTGGACTATACAAAGAAAGGGGAGAGAGCCCCATAAAATTCAAGGGGCCAGAGCCCTTCAAATCACAGGACATTGGAGCCTTCAACCCAGGGGGCTGAAGTTTCTGGGAACTATATATAGGTGAGAAACCTGCTTAGGCAAAGACTGTAACTTGCTGAAATTAAGTTTTAGCCTTAGAAGAGTATTTTTACTTTTGTTTGCTTGTAACCCTTTCTACCTTTACTCCTTTATAGACCTTTGACATTTTGCTTAATAAACTTATTTTTCTTTTACCATACGCCAATTCTGTGCAGTGATTGAAGTAAGAGTGTTTGTCAAACCCAAGTTAAATTAATGAATTGGAGTGTATTGTCTCTTTAAAGGAGCAATGAACGAATAACTTCTTGAGCCTTCCAGGAGAGGACTCTGCCGGGGAGACGTCTCTGGGGAACTTGGAAGTTGGGGGTCACTGTTTGTTACCTGCAGGGCAAGGTTTGGACTGGCAGAGTCCTGAGGAGTTTGCTGGCAAGGCAGACAAGCTGGTGTGTCAGGGAGTTGTGACAGAGCTTAGCAGTAGCAAAACTCTCACTTGCTGAGGCAGAGAGGGGTAACGCAGTAACTCTCAATTCTGGGAACCTCAGCACATTGTCACACTGACAGACAGTTTGGGGGAAATTTGGGACTGAGAGTATTGGGGGTCGCTCTGCAAAAAGTAACTGGTTTGTGGAAGCCAGGGTGTGACCTGCCTGCTTGTATGCTGGCTGTTGGTGTTCAGGCAGTGAGCCATAGCAGCATAGCACTGATGGCATCCAAAGTTGCAGGGCAGGCGGCGACACAACCTCTTACTGGTCTGGCTTGAATCCCAAAGCACCACTCTGAGCGCCTGTATCTCTGAAGTCTCTGGTTTTCTAGGTGCTCAGTACCCATGACAATTGGGCTTCTTTTATTAAGATGCGTGAATATGGATGGCAGTGCCTAATTTACACATCTATGTTTGAAGATACTTGTCCTAGTCTCTAAAGAAGATTTTCCATACTACATTAAATATCAGCAAAGCAGCAAGCTCTGGGCCAGATTCACAGCTCTTTCCAGTCAATGGAAGGACTTCCATTGAGTTTAATAATGTAGGCTTTGGTTCAGGCCCTTTAAGCATAGCTGGAGCATAAATGATGGAGCAGGATAATATACATGGAAAGGGTTAAGTATTTGTATAAACATGACATAAAGAAATGGGCTCATGACTCAACTCAATGCATTATCAGATCTCTGAACAGAAACTGCTAGAAGATAGATAGCATCTCACGAATGTTATGGACATTTAACGGTGTAAGCTTGCCCAGGTTAAAAGAGGGAGGCAAGGACATCTAAAAGCGCATGAGTCAGAGACCCTTACCTTTAACTGTAACATGGAAAGGCTCTTCTGCCATCCCTGCTACTGTCTCAACACTGCAAACCCATATTCCTGAGTCAGGCGGCTGGATTCTATTGATATGAAACTTTGCCTCTGAGCGATTGCTAACAAATGAGACCGGCTGAAATGACAAATCATAAGAAGGGTCTGAACAATGAAAAACCTCCTCCAAGTCACGCCTCCTCCTAATTTAGGGTCTCATCCAAAATCCATTAATGCCAATGGCAAGTCTCCTATTAACCTCAATGGGCTTTGGATCAGGCCCTTAGTATATTGCATGTAGTCATTACATGTAGTATACACACCTCAGTCAGGAGTTTTCTAGTGCAGACAAAATGGCCCTGGTAACTTCTGATTTTGATCTCACTGTAGCTATGTTATTTCCGGACTACTGCGTGTTTCATTCTGCCACCTTCACTTTCCTTTAATGTAGCTTTTAACATGGAACAATAATAAATATAGCTTCCATTTATAATATCTGTCCTCCCAAAAAATCCCAAAGTACTTCAGAGAAAGTCCCGCTTCTATTGGCCTCAGTGACAAAACTTCCATTGATTTCCTGCTCTGCATGTATGAGCCCTCTTCACCCATCTGTAAAATGTAGCTAACTCTGAAGGACATTTTACAGCCATTGCACATCAGTGTTATTTACTCAGTTTTGCTGCTACAACTGGTTGAATTAGCAACTACCAGTAAATCATCCAAAGAACTCAGCCCTTTTTCTGTTTTGAGTTTTGCAAGAGCATTAATTATTCAGTCTTTGCTGAACAGTTTGGGTGGTGAATTCTGAGCCTATGTGTTGTTCATGAACAGTTAATTTCAGTCATTTGCTATTTATTATTCACTGTGTTTGGCTAGTCATCCAAGTCACATGATATTTTTCTACTACCTCTTAAAGGACACCTCTACCCCGATATAACGCAACCCGAAATAACACAGGTTCGCATACAACACGGTAAAGCAGCGCTCTGGGGGGGCGGGGCTGCGTGCTCTGGCGGGTCAGCATGTCTGGCTCCGACATGCTCTGAGCGGCGTGTTAAGGGTGGGAGGCGGGTGGGCAAGCGGGGTGAGGAGGTGAATTGGGAGATGAGCGGCAGGCAGGAGGGGGGGTGAGAAGGCAGGCGGGCGGACGCGGGGAGGCACACCGGACAGACGGTGAGGAGACTAGAGGGGAGGCGAGCGGCGGGCAGGCGAGCGGGTAGGTGGGGTGAGGAGGCGAGCGGCAGCCAGGCGGGTGGGACTGCTGGGCGGATGGTGAGGAGACTAGCGGGGAGGCTGATTTGTCCCAGGCCCCGCACCCCTCTAGGGACGGCTCTGACACGCTGCTCTGATCGGCGTGTTAAGGGTGCCGGGCCGGGCCGGGGCCGAGGGGTTGGATAAGGGGCAGAGGGTCTCTGGGGGCGGTGAGGGGACAAGGAGCGGGGCGGGGGGGTTGGATGGGTCGGGGGTTCTGAGGGGTCAGTCAGGGGGTGGGAAGTAGGTGGGGGTCAGATGGGGGTGGGGCCAGGCTGTTTGGGGGAGGCACAGCCTTTCCTACCCAATATAACGCAGTTTCACTATAATGCGGTAAGATTTTTTGGCTTCCGAGGACTGCGTTATATCGGGGTAGAGGTGTATTTAAACAGGGAAAAAACAAACAAATGAAGAATGACAAACAGAACAGCAAACACTCTTTTTCACAGACAAATATCAGGGTTTGTACGCAAAGTAGGGGAATTTGTATGAAGGACAGACATTCCCCCAAACAATAGTGCAAACAGAAGCCTGTTCGCACAAATTATCATAAACAGTGAATAAAAAGCAGCGCAAACATGGATGAACTTAGCAACCAAGGGGAGTTTGAACAAATGCTCACACACTTTTTCACCATTATACAGCAAGTTCTGGATCTGATTCAGAAAAGCACTGAAGCACATGCTTAAGTCTGTCCCTAGACAGATGACCATGTGCTAAATGCTTTTGCGGAATAGGGATAGATTCCTGAATTGGCACCTCTATGAGTCTAGGCAAGTTCATAGAAGCTGGTTGAAAATTTGGCCCTGAAGATCTCGGGGCATTTTCATACCACCAAGGAAGTGTACTTGGTCAAAATGTCTTTAGCGTGCAATAACTAACAAATAAACATAACAATAATAATAAAAATAAGAAACAGTGTAGAAACCAACCAGGGACTTACCTTGAAGACAGTCCCATCTTGTTTCAACAGTTTAAATTCTTCAATAACAGGAAGTGGCTTGCCAGTGGCTATACAAATAGGCTTAAACTCTGCGCCAGAATTGAGTTCCACATGGTCTGGCAAGTGCTTTATCTGAGGTGACACATCAGCTGAACCTGTGTAAGGAACCCAATATTCACAACATGACATCTGCTGATTGCTTTTCCCCCTCAGAGATAAAACTGAGCAAGCTAAGAGGTTAAAAAAAGCAGCTACAATTCAAATCCAGTGCATATGTTGAACAAATTGTAGACCTTAGGTATAGTGGGCCTGATTCTCCTCTCACTTACACAGGATTAAATCAGAAATAATTCCATCAAAGTCCAGGGTGTTACACCAGTGTAAAACTAAGTCAGAAAAGATTCAGACCCAAAACATACCAAGCACAAACAATCTAGCTTTTGCAAAATCACACATTGCATTCTCTGAGTTAATGTATAACACCCCTGCAGCCAGGGCCGGCTCCAGGCACCAGGCACCCAAGCTGGTGCTTGG
>NW_020699449.1:5135605-5222878 GCF_002925995.2 Terrapene triunguis | reverse complement strand
CTATATTAAGTGTCACTTTGTTTGCTACAGAAATACAGTCACCTCTCAAGTGGAACAGAGCAGCTGTTTATCAGCGCACTGTAACTCTACACCACGCTTTTAAGAAAGGAAGCAAAGTAGAATTTTGCTATTTGAAACTGAAGGGAGGATTTAATGCAGGAAGAGTTGCACTCTCTGGTATTCAGCAGAGTTGCACTGTCTGGGCAAGGATGTTATGTTTAACATTTCTGCTCTGATAAATGCCCAGGACTATGACTACAAATACTCAGGAGCTCAGTTACATCTGATCTGAAAGATGCGGTGCTTATAACATGCCAGCAGGTTTAAGCTCAACATTTCTGGCTTTGTGCCTGTGGTTGGCAATCTGAGAAAATTTCTATCACAGTATTCTTCTTTCAAGGAGACAAAAACATATTAGGGCTAATTCACCCACTATCTTTGCTGGAGTTATACCAGGGATCAGTATGGCACACTGTTATCTCTATAAAACTGTTTAAAAACAATCAATAGAAGTGTAAACACAAACTCCTGTCTTGATCATTGTTTACCATTTCCTAGGCTGATAAGCTACTAAGGGCCAGTTCCTGAACTCTGGAAACCAATAGAAATTTTGTCATTGTCTTCAAGAGGGGCAAAGACCGGGCCCTAAACTCCATTACAAGCACAAACATCATGCTAGACCTGTTCCTCCAAGATGCTGGAGGAACTGCAGGGAGCTCCCAGGGCTCAGCAGTGTTCAGTATGTGACCCTCTCTCAGTAACTATACTTCCTATGATCTTCTAATGCAAAGCCATGATTGTGAAGGTGATGATGGAAAATTCTTGAGGCAGCTCCAATAACAGAGAAACATGACTAGAGAAATCCAGACTTGGGCTGGAATTTTCAGATTTAAGCTTGCATTTAATGTGTCAAAGTGGCATTTGGATGTCAAAAGAGGCCCCAAGTCCTCTAGACATCTAAACAGAATTTTCACTGGCTGGCACCTACTAGGAAATCCTATGGTAAAACCCCAAAGACCAAACTCTGGGTCAGAGTCATGTTGATGGAGCTGCCCAAGACAGCATTTTTGAAAGCTGGGCTCCCACCTTTTCAAAAGCAGCATCAGCATGCACACAGTAGGCAGATAGGGCCAAAATCCCTGCTTCGAGTCAAATGGTCTCAGTTTGCACCAACTGAGAATTTGGCCCCTATTTTGCTTTTACAAAGGTTGGCTCTCCATTTTATTATAACACCACTTCAAAACACAAAAACAAAGACTGATCAACACACACAAGAGGGAAACTTACGTCTTACTATCAGCCTTGTATAAGCAGTGGTGAAGGTGTTTCCTCCTATGTATCTGGCAGAGTAGACCCCTGCATCCTGTAGCAGGGCTTCAGAGCAGGTCACTTCTAGCACATTTGGCACTTCATGCCTGGGCACAGAGTGAATGAAAGAACCTGAGAGAAGGGCATAAAAAACATCATAATAGAGCAGAACATCCATTCAACCCTTCACAAGAGGAGCTCAGGTCAGCCAGTGAGGGAAGACATCTCAGATGAAGCAAGCTGTCTACCACGCAGAACAAATCTGTTGACCATGACACGGTTGGGGCACAAAACCTCTTCTTTGCCTCTCCTCCAGCTGCCGCTGCATATGAGTTGAACAACCCGGTAATTAATGTCTGAAGAATGTAGCTGCAGGGATACTCACTGTGCCATCAGTGAACTGCAGAATTCTGCTTGTTTTAGAGGATCAGCTCACCTTGTGCTTCAGCTAGTCAGATGCCAGCTTATTCATATGGTGTGGTACATGTGTATGTATATTCGCAAATATTTCCTTTTATGAATAAGGTCGCTTTGGATGGCCTCTTCTCTATGGTTTCACACTTTCATACATGTATAAGTGATGGCCATTAGTTAGGCCCTGATCATGTAAAGTGATTCACAAACACAGACCCTTACTCCCTTGTGGAATCCTGTTGGTCTCTCCATTCCTTAAGCTCGGACAGGGGGTAAGCTATGTAGCAATGGGAACCTAAATCATGGAGCAGAGAGAGATCTCAGTCAGATGTCCAGCTTCTGGAGTGCTCAGGGGGAGTTGGGAGGGGGGAAAGGGGAAGAGATCTTGGAAGGCAGCAAGTAAATAGAAAAAGAGGAAGTGGGGCAGAAGCACTTAGAGCAGCATAGCGCAGGCGATATTGAGGGATGCAAGGCAGAGATACAAGGGCGGGGAGTTATAAGATTAAAAGCAAAGGCACAACAACTGGGGAACTGGAGAGCACAAGGGATTGTGGAGGGGAAGCAAATAATTTGATCAACGCTGTTTCTAGGGTTGGCAATCTGGCTCCTTCTCTGAGCACTAAATGCACAAGAAATGATGCTTCCTTCAATTGCACAGCAAGAGCATCACCAGTAATTATTTTAATGTAGTGGCACAGGTGCTAGGATATCACAGTGATGGGTGAGGGGAAAATAGAGAGAGAGAGTCGTTACCGTTTTTGTAGATCACTGCATCTTCCTCCATTGCAATCTTTCTGATGAAGGAAATGTTCACATGTTCTCCCTTGTTCACTGTCATAGTTAAGGCCACTGGGAGGAAGGAAGCTAAAATAAAAATGGTCAAAACATGGGATCAATGACTATAAATATTATCAATGACTGTGATTCCCCTAAACTGGAAGCTGGAGGATAATCTACAGCAGAATCATCACTGGTGATTTATATGTTTAGATTTCCTTTGCCATCAGCAGCCCCTGCTCTGTGTTTCAGCAGTGCCATGGGTGGGGGGGCATATAGGTGCTTGAACAATAAGGTGGTGTAACTAGAGGCAAGGAGAGGAAATTAATAATAATGTTAATACTGGCTGGATAACTGGAAACAATTCCTAACCAAGAGAACCAACCAGTTGTAGAATAATTTCCCAAGTCTTTTTAGCCCTAGGGACAATTTTTATAAATAGACTGGGTAAGATACTGGGTAAATTTACTAGGAAAAGATCTTTCACTGGCAAAGAAGGTTTCTATGATGTAGTGAAATGCAACAATGTCAGGACATCAGTGTCATATAAGGCCTACCGGAAGACAGGAATAGCATAGTGTAGTGCTCAAAATTAGCTCACCACACTTTCCACAAGACACCATTCCTTACTGAGGACAACCGAATAAATGTATTCTGAGAGGGGTCGGGCAACATTTTTCAACCACATTTTTTTCTATCTGAATATATCTTTTCATCAAAATCTAAACGTTGCATGGGAAAATATGCAGTTCAATGCATTTGTTAAAAATTCTTGAACTGGAAAATTCAAAACAAAAAAAATGCACAAAACACAAACCTACTTTCACACACTTTCCTGCTGTTTTCCAATCTTTTCCAGCTGGAAAACAGTAAATAAGTGTGAAAAGTGAGTTTCATTCATTTTCACACCTTTTTCACCTTTCTTGTCTATTTACCAGCGGAGGAAAGGGAGTAGGGAGTGAGAAACCTGAAAATCCAGAAACCAATAATGGAAAAAAAAAAAAACAAATGACATTTTAAGTCAAAATTACACAAAACTTTAGTTGCAAAAGATTTTGATACGAAATTAAATCAAGTTTGATTTAATTTCATTTTGAAAATTCCTGTGGAAAACTTGGGATTTTTTTGAGGGAAAAATTTTCTGACCAGCTCTAAATCTGAGATTCCAGGCCAAACTCTTCTTGTGATAATATTGGGGGGTGGGGGGGAGGGGCGGGGAGGGGCGGACATTATAAAAGCTATCCTACCAAATTAGAAAATTCTGATTTTTCAAACTGAACTTTGGGGATATTCAGATCTCAGTCTGGATCTAAACCTCACACTTTAGGCCTATTTTTACTGAGGACAATGAGTACACTCTCAGAGGGATGGGACACTGTGTTTTACTGCTCCCTTCTGTGTCTTCTTATTTTTTCCCAAGGATTTCTAGCTTTTCTTTGGGTAGGTCCCTCCCATACCATGGTTTGCTTCCACCTTCCAAGGTCTTGCAGGGCAGTCACCCTCCTCATGGCTAAAAGGGCTGAATTTTACCTCCTCCAGAATCTGCTAAAGCCAATCTGAGTCTCCACTGGAATAAGCTCTTATGCTCTGGGTCCTATTCTACTGCGGTCCCATTTATGGGATATTTTATTTAGGGTAAAGGATGTGCGGGCTACAGACCAGTATGAATTATGGGGTAATTTTTTCAGACACTTTTCCATTCAGTTATGCTCACACCCCTTGCCCCCACCCTTTGTGCAAACATTCAAGCAAGCACATTTTGGTTTGTACCAAAGATTGTGGAAAGCAAATTTTGGGCCTGTAGCTGAAATTTGTTTACTGAAGTAATTAAATTCATTTTAGATGGAAGTGGAAGTAGTTTATAAATGCTAGGTCAGAAACAAAAGCCAAAGAACAAAAACAACAACAAAAAATAACATGTGGCTTCTGTCACCATCTATCTGTATTAGGTATTTAGTACATTGGCTGGAAAAACTTAGATGGAACCATTTCCCATCAGAAAATGAATTTCCATTGAAGTAAAAATGCTTTGAGAAATCGTATTAATTTTCCCAAAAATGTGTTTAGGAGAAAACCTACAAAAAAGCCCTCACAATGTTAAACCATTCCATTTCGACATTTGCAGAATGAGAAGTTTTGAGTTTTCATTTTGAAATGACTTATTTCCATTTTGAAATGACATATAAAGAAACTTTAAATGCTGTATTATATTATATGCAGTGTTGTTTTAGCCATGTTGGTCCCAGGATATTAGAGAGAAAACGTGGGTGAGGTAATATCTTTTATTGGACCAATTTCTGTTGATGAGGAAGACAAGCTTTTGGGCCACACAGAGGTCTAGGTCTTCAGGTCTAGGAAACTAACTCAGAGTGTCACTCCTTGTCTCTCTCACCAACACAAGTTGGCCCAACTATGAAAGTAGTTCTATTCACTTCAGTGAAATTACTCATGTGCGTAAAATTAAGCACATGCATAAGTGTTTGCAGGTTTGCGGCCTTGCACAATATTATCTAGGCCAGGGGTCGGCAACCTACAGCATGCGTGCCAAAGGTGGCACGCGAGCTGATTTTGCCTGGCACGCTGCTGCCATCTGGGGTCCCGGCTGCCGGCCCCGCTCAGCCCACTGCCGGCTGAGTGAACGGAACCCCAGGCCGGCAGGAGGCTGAGCGGGGCCGGCGGCCGGGACCCCAGACCGGCAGCAGGCGTGCCCCCCGGCTCTGCCCTCACCGCGCTCTGGTTCTGCGGCTCCCGGAAGTGTGAGCTGCTGGGGCGCAGGGCCCTGAGCCTGCTCCGGGTGGGGCAGTGGTGGCGGCTCACACTCCCGGGAGCCACAGAGCCCGAGCGCGGTGAGGGGGCAGCCGGGGTGCGCACGGGGACCGCCACCCGCATGCATCCGCTGCAGGAGCCACCCCGGGGGGGGGGGGGAGCACCGGGCCGCAGCCGGGGCAGGCGCCCCCCTGGATCCTCCCTCACTGTGCTCGGGTTCTGCGGCTCCCGGAAATGTGAGCCATCGCCGCCGCCCCTCCCAGAGCTCTCCCCCTCCCACTGCCTCAGCACTCTGCGGGGGAGGGGCTGTGCCCACGGCAGCCCGCAGTGTGTTTTGCCTCCACGTGGAGGCAGCGTCTGACCAGCGTGGGCATGGTAAGGGGAGTCCTGGGGGGCAGGCAGGGAGCAGGGGGAGGGTTGGAAGGGTCGGGAGTTCTGGGGGGCCTCTCAGGGGGTGGGGAGTGGTTGGATGGGGCGTGGGAGTCCCGGGGGTCTGTCTGGGGGCGGGGGTGTGGATAAGGGTTGGGGCAGTCAGGGGGTAGGGTCCTAGGGGGGCAGTTAGGGTGGGAGGGTCTCAGGAGGGGGCAGTCAGGGGACAAGGAACAGGGAGGCTTAGGTAGGGGGTGGCGTTCTGGAGGGCAGTTAGGGGCAGGGGCCCCAGGAGGGGGCAGTCAGGGGTCAAGGAACAAAACTGCAATCTATGTGGGAACAGAAAATAAAGCAGAATTTTAAAAAATAAGTTTCTTGCAACAATGATTCAACCAGCTCTACTAAAGTGTTTGATCCTCAGACTCCATCCACAGTCAGAGCTGGGGGTGTGATTCCCAGCACACGTAGACATACTTGCACCAGCTCTCATTGAACTAGCGAGCTAAGAAGAGCAATGTAGGCATGGCAGCATTGGAAGCAGCGGTATGGGCTCGCCACCCTAAGTATGGATTGTAGTCAGGGCTGATAGCTCATGTCGCCACTACCTATGTTACCATGGCTACACTACTTTTTGAGTGCAACTAGCTCACTGAGAGCTAGCCCAAGTATGTCTGTGCTAGCTGGGAACTGCACCCTATCTCCAAGTATTGGGGTGTTCGGTTCGGTGGCTTTTTGTTTTAAATGTAGACAGCTAGTATTAATTGTTGTTTTTCATGAGAAATTCGCTTTACAGTTCAGCTTTTATTTTTCCTTTCTATTTTCTTTGTGTGAGTTGTTTAGTTTATCCATGAGACCTTTTCTTCACAGCATTGTTGTAATGGAAAGGAACCCACATTCCTTGGTGGGCTCCGTTCCAATGTATTTTTAGCTTATGGTCTGCATTTAATTAATTATTTTACAATATGAGCCCACTCCTTAAAGAGACACAATGAACTGAGTTGTAGAAGTGCCCCAGCTCTCTTTGGCTTACGTGTCTATAAATCCATAACCATCCCTTCCTCTGTAGAGAGATTCTGTTGTGTTGCAATTTTTTCCCCTTCAGTCACTAAGGAATAGATTCTATACTATACATACTATATGCCAGGCAAGTCTAGAGTATACAGGATATAGGAGAACTGGCCCTCTACTTTGAAAATGTTATATGTAGACTCATGCAGAAAAATGTTCTTCCTTTACATTTTCACATTATAAAGGCCAAGATTGTCAAAAATGAATAGCTTAAGTTAGGCTCTTATGTCCATATATAGGCACATAGGCCCCAATAAAGCATATAAGCATGTACTTAAGCATGTGAGCAATCCCATTAAAGTCAGTGGGACTATTCATATACTTAAAGTTAAGCACATGCTTAAGTGGTGTGATGGAGAGGGGCCCAAAGCAACTGCTAGATTTTCAAAATTGCCAGTCATTCAACAGCTCCCGTTGTCTTCAGTTGGACACACAGTGCACCTTTCAACTCATCTGATGAGAAGAAACCCTTAGTGTATCCAGAAGCCTTTAAAATTATTCAGACAATAACTGTGGAGAGGAAAAAAGCCTATTTGCCAGCTACAGTAGTTTTGCCAAACCCTGCAGCCCTTCCCTGACCTTCCTTTCCTCTCCCTGTGGCCTTTAATAGCTTTGAGAATTTCTACCATGTCTCTTTCTCACCCATCTAGAAGCTTACTAGTCAGTGCACATAACAGGCTCTCTGATGAGATCTATATCAGCCAAAGCTTTTAGCAAAGATCATCTGAAAAGTAGAAGTGCAATAATCAAGACCCCCAAAAGGCCCCATCTAAATCCATGTACAGCTGGTAAGAAGATCATATCTCCTCTGGATATAACAGATTTAGCCTGGGTGATCCACATGTCGGGCTCTCAAGTCAAGTCTCTCTTCCCAGGCACGTAAGCCCTTGACCTTAAAGAGCTACAATGGGTTCAGCACCCATCATCACATCTGCTGAGGAACACAAGAAGTCAAGAGAACATCACCCCAATAACCTGCTATCTACACTGGCTTCCTGTTAGATACAAGGCCAAATTCAAGATTTTGGCTCCCATCTTCAAAGCCTTTCGTAGATTGTTACCTGAGGGTCTGCCTCACCTGCTTGGTCATGAACCCCCTCCTTCCCTCCTCCTCCCCCATTGAACAGAACAATGGAACTGGCAACCTCAAGAGTGAGATGTATGTGAGTACAAGGGACAGAGCTTTCTGGGTGACAGGCCTGAGAATCAGGAGTACACTCTCAGCAGAGGCCAGAACAACCACAAACCTTATCACCTTCAGAGTAAAATGCAAAATCCACCTGGCCTGCTCACACCACATTACAATAAAGAAACTTCAGCCCTGCTCACTGGGGAGAGAGAGCAAGAGAAAGTGTTGTTATATGTTCACTCTACAATTCCCATCATCTTGACAGTATTTGTGCACAATAACGGATTTGCAGGCTAAGTGGAGGTGTTTGAACTGTTGGTACCACAACATATTGTGCTAAATATTAGTGATGGGTGAACTTCAAAAGGTTTGAATGTTTGATGAAGTGCAGAAAATTATCTAAAAGTTCTTATGTTTCTCTGGAGCTTATGCCAAGCTCTTTGCTTTGGAACTCAGCCTGGAAGTCTCATGAGATCAAGATACATATGAGATTTCTAGTATGAATAGGCATGGTCTAGGAATCAGAGCATAGCTATCTATCCCCATCCACCCCATCCACCCCATCTATCTATCTATCTATCTATCTATCTATCTATCTATCTATCTATCCCCATCCACCCCCTCTATCTATCCATCCCCATCCACCCCCTCTATCTATCTATCTATCTATCTATCTATCTATCTATCTATCCCCATCCACCCCCTCTATCTATCTATCTATCTATCCCCATCCACCCCATCCATCTATCTATCTATCTATCTATCTATCTATCTATCTATCTAATACTGTTGCCCACCACATTGATATCAGAGCACCTTCCACATAAAAGAGATTGGCAATAGTGAAATTCTTGGTGGACTGTGTGGAGTCTCTTGCCTTGCCTACGCAGCATGGCAAAGTGCACTAGAGGAGCCCAGTTTATAAAGCCCTCTGTGCTGTACTCTAACTGCTCTGTATAGACCCTGCTGGTGCACTCTAAAAGGTACCTAGTTCCTGATACCTTTTAAAGCGCGCCAGCAGGGTCTACACGGGGCAGTTAGAGTGTAACAAGTTAGAGTGAGGTTTGCTGTACTGTGTAGACAAGCCCTCTGGTTTTTCTCAGCTTATGGAAATTACTTGGGGTAGGGGTCACGTTTTTAAAGTGCTTTGAAGATGAAAGGCCCAATGTAAGAGTTACTGTAGTTATTGCTTTGTGGGTTCAATGAGGCCACAACGGTTTTTCTTGCCATATTTTATTGCTTCCATTTTGTGCTGCTGGGTATAACCAGAAATGGGCAGAACGTGCAAAAATGTAAGAGAAAAATACTAACTCAGAACATTAACCAAATGTTTCTGAGCCTCAGAAATGATTGGTTTGGATTTGGGCCAGATAAGTTCTTAATGAATCCAGGCCACTTTGCTCACTCTGGATCCACTACTGTACCTGCTCCTGTTATTTAAGGGTAGCAGCCAAACTGCAAGCAGATGTCCCCTAGTGGGGCTCGCACATCTCTGGTCTGACCAGCATACAGTACCTCCTAGTGGCATCTTCATTGTACGTATCCTTGTCACCTCATCTTTGACTTTCCCTTCACAGTAGTAAGCTCCGACAGTTTCACCAGCTTGTTCCCTTTTCCACACCACTTTTTTGGCTGTTCCTCTCTTCTCGTCTTCAGTAACTTCCAGAGGGTCCTGGTGTTGGCTCATCAAGGCCTCATAGTCTCGCCCTATTGTGACAGACTCGCGGGAACTCCATCTGGCTGCAATGCAGATAAGCGATGTCTCTGAGTTGCTCACTAGAGGGAGTGAATTGATCAACACCAGGTCCAGCGCTGCCTCCACTTTACCTACAAACAAACAACAGGTGAAGGGATTTTTCTGCAGAGTCTGAGTATTGCTTTTAGTTCTGATTGTTCACATAGGGGCTTTTGAAGTAATAATATATGGAGATATACCTATCTCATAGAGCTGGAAGTGACCCTGAAAGGTCATCTAGACCAGACCCCTGCCTTTACTAGCAGGACCAAATACTGATTTTGCCCCAGATCCCTAAGTGGCCCCCTCAAGGACTGAACTCACAACCCTGGTTTTAGCAGGCAAATGCTCAAACCACTGAGCTATCCCTCCCCCACACTCAGTGCTTCCCCAGTGCTAAAATAAAATGGCTGCATGTAAATATTCTGTTCTAGTTACTTTGGGAACAAACCCTGAGCCCAGATTGTGCCTTAGGAATGTTTGGAAGGAGAGGACCCTCCACTCATGGCTTTCCTCAGTTTGTGCAGAATGGGAAGTGAGCCACCTCTCTGGCAACACAGACCCTTTCCTCACACCTCTTCATGGTGAGGGGTGATGCAAAGGATCCTACATCCAAACCTATGGAACATGCTTTAAGACCAGCACTAAGAAGTAGGGGCACAGGGAGACTGTTGTGTCATCACTGCGGATATAATTGCATGCATGGATCAGTGGCCATGCACTTGCTCCAAGTAGCCGTCGACTGATGTATACAAATAATAGCATCTATTTTATCGTTCATAAGCTACCTTATCTGGGCCTTCATTTTTATGGGAAGAATTTGTACCAGGAAAAATTGAGACCAGTATCTGAAAATATGCCTCTACGAGCCAATCATACTCCCATATTTCAAATTTCTGAGCCAGCTTCTCCACTGCTTTGTACCTTGTGACCCATGCACATCTGAATGGAAAACATTAGCAAATCAAAATGCCCTCTTTATGCCCACTTTGCCAAGGTGCCAATGGCTAGGCAAAGTGCAGGGCAGTGGAGAATCAGACCCCTGTTTGCATCAAAGAAAATCCCCTTTTTCTTACCCTAACATTGCTAATTATATGTTGGCTGTTTCGTGCTCTACAGAATCTAAAATTACTTTAAAACTAAGAACTTAAACTCTCTCCCATTACCCCCTTCCCTCACTGATCTACAGTCTAGTATGGTTATCGCTTTAAAACCCAAATGAGAACAACAAACAACAGAGTTACAGAGGTTCCTTACAGTTTTCAGTGATCAGTGTTTCCAACAGTTAATGACGCGCAATTTAAGAAAGCACTTAAGTTCCAGCACATGCTTACTGGCTTTCCAACAAGTACATATTACTTACATTTTGATAGTCTGGACATGTCACATAGCCATAGGAACTAATAATAAGAAGAAGAACAAATATTTTGGACATCTGAGCTGTCTCCCATAGATCTGAAAGTGTTTTTCAACCATTTAACCAATGAAGACTCACAACATGGCCAAGATGTAAGTATTATTACAGACTGGAAAACTGAGGCAAAAGGGAGGTTAAGTGACATTCCAGAGGACATAAGAAGTCTGTGGCAGAGAGATAAATAGAACCCAGACTTTCTAACTCCTAATCTTGTGAGTTTGCCAATAGATAAGGCTCCCTTTAATAAATGTAACTGACTTGAAATACTATGGTGATAGGTACTGTTTAAAAATGGCAGATAGATACAGAGAGAGAAAGAGAGAAGGATAATTACAATGTTTTCTCTTGGAAAGTGTTTTAAGTCTTAGTTGTTGAGGGAGTGAGATACAGAACCCCTTATGCTCAGTGCTTTCGGTTTTGGAAATAAGGGTAAGGAGTAGGGGAATGCTGTCATTTTCCAGCTAAAATGCAAACAATAATTGATTTCTGTTAAGCATCCCCTTTATTTTCCAGCTTTAGATTCAGCTGTATTTTGTGTGTATACCAGCAGGCTCTCTGCAGTCGGTATTTTGTGCCATTCCGTTTGCAAACAGCTTTCAGTTTTGAAGCAAGGAGTATAGCCCTAGATAAAGAGGTCAAAGGGGAGCAGTGCTTACTGCAGATTCTGAATGTGTGCGTGTGTATTTTGTGCTTTAGTCCAAGGGAGGAGGTACCTCACGGCATGCAATGCCAGCAGCTTCTCAGGGGAATGTAGTATCTTAAGACACACTGACACCCATCCCTCCCAGCCAGAGTGCTGCAGTTACCACCCTTTCATGTGCCAACCCAGATAACTTATGTTACATAACAGAGAAATAAAACCTTCTGGAAAGAATGTAGCAGCCATTAAAATAAATGTTGTATAAAGCCAAGGGTCAAAGAAGTCAAGTCATCCTGTAGCACATTACAGAAATAACTCGTTTGAATACAGCTAAAGTTAAGTAGCTGTACAATGCAATCATGGCCAGTTGGGTGTGTGCATTTTATTCATTTTTTATTTACTGCATATATAGGGTCTAAGCATGCAATCTCTACTCACATGAGCAGTTCTTCCTTGCTCACTCTGGGGCCAAGTCTCCTCTTGCTTTTAACCAGGGTAAATCAGAAGCCATTCCACTGAAGTCAATATTTAAGGATGAAGGTTCTACAACAGTTGTCTATGTATGTTTCCTACAGAGCATTGAGTGCTTACTGGAAAGACGCATACCTCTATAGAAGTCAAGGGAGCTAGAACAGCTGAGGAGCCATCCCATATTCTGGCAATTCATAACTAAATTTGGGCCTGAACCAACACTGGATCCTAATTTCCCCAAACTCTGGAGAAGTTCAGATTCAAATCTGGATCCCAACTCCATGACTGGGGGGGATTGTTACATGTCACATGTTCCCCTGGAGTGGTGGAGCTTGAGGCAAGGTTGCAAATTAGAATGAAAATGCATTGATATAGCTGAGAGGGAAGGGCTTCCATAGCACCTACATGTACACAAATATCCCCCCCCCCGCCCCTGGTCACCTGTGGGGGTGGGATGGGTTAGCATCCCCATGCTGACCTGGTCTGAAGCTGCCACAGCAAGTCATTCTCCAGATCTCTAGCCCTTAAAGGGGCACACACCCTTTTGACAAGTCAGACAACCCCCCCCCCCCCCCACACACCCTTTAATGTGCAGTCAGGTAATTTGCTTACATGAACATAGATTTCAAGTCCAAAATATAAAAATAAAGAGAACATCTTTCTCCTGCATTGCAGGAGAATTTTAATACCCCTCAGAATCTTAGTCTGGGGCCTAAGTCTTGTGTAGGCATTGATCCCGGTGCAAAGTGGGTATAGTGAGTAGGCATTGATCCCGGTGCAAAGTGGGTATAATGAGTATCAAATCAGAATGGAAGCACTTTACACCCAATTTGCTCTCTCTTTGCAGAGGTGAAATGACTAAACACAAGGCACAGAACAATAAAGACTCAGGCCCATAGTTTATCTAAGGCCTGGCCTACACTTAAAAATTAGATCACCTAACTACATTGCTCAGGGCTGTGAGGGTTGCTCACCTCCTGAACACCACAGGTAGGTCAACCTAATCCCTTAGCTAGGTTGATGGAAGACGACTTCTGTCAATCTAGCTTCTGCCCCTGAGCTAGATGGATTAACTATATCAAAGGAAAAACCTCTTCCACTGATGTAAGCAGCATCCACACATAGCTGTGCCAATGTAACAGCTGTACTGTAGGCATGCACTTAATATGAGACTATCCTGGTAGAACTGACAGTCTGACTACCCAAGAGTCATTTATTCCTTGGGGATCAAAGTCTCATAGCTGGAATCCATTTCAGGTGGAGATGAAAATATAGTCCAGGTGCAAATTCTGAGCTAATGAAACGTCCACCTCCAGATAGATGGTCCCAATGAGGGCCTGATCCTGCAAGGTGCTGAGCATTTCCTGGGAGAAGAATAGCTCTCTCAACTCCCACTGGCCTCAGGATCTGTAGGACTGGACTTTTAGGGCTCAAACTAAAAACCATTGAAGTAATAGAAAGACATCTGATATCTCCAAGCGGCAAAGGATTAGACCCTTAGTCCCCTTAGATGTAGGGCTTGTCTATATGAACAGTTAGTGCTCAGTAAACTGGGGTATAAATCTACTTTGCACTAGCTTGCTGCACACAAAGTGTCCGTGTGGCCCCAGCTGTGATGCACGAAATGTTCCATAGTGCGCTTTGAAACTGGAGTAAGTCCCAGTGCACTAGGGAACTTTTCGTGCCCAGCAGCAGAGTCCACACAGTCCATTAGAACAGTGGGTCTCAACCAGGGGTACGTGTACCCTGGTGGTACGCAGAGGTCTTCCAGGGGGTACATCAGCTCATCTGGACATTTGCCTACTTTTACAAAGAACTAGCGAAGTCAGTACAAACTAAAATGGCATACAGACAATTACTTGTTTATACTGCTCTATATACCATACACTGAAATGTAAGTACAATATTTATATTCCAATTGATGTATTTTATAATGATATGGTAAAAATGAGAAAGTCAGCAATTTTTCAGTAATAGTGTGGCTGTGGCACTTTTGCATTTTTATGTCTGATTTCGTAAGCAAGTAGTTTTTAAGTGAGGTGTAACTTGGGGTATGCAAGACAAGTCAGTCTCCTAAAAGGGATACAGTAGTCTGGAAAGGTTGAGAGCCACTGCGTTAAAGCGCAGCAGGCTAGTGCAAGGAAGATTTACATCCCAGCTTGCTGTGTTCTAATTGACCATACAGACAAGCCCCTAGGAGAAAGTGCTGATAAAGTAGATTTCTGCTGCAAGCCAACTGCCTACAGCATCCCTGCTTAGCCGCCTCTCATGGCCAAATCCTGCTATTCTTATTCAAGAGGAACTCCCGCTCCTTAGTGTGGCAAAACTCACGCAAAACTAACCCTTGAAGTCAATGGGAGTTTTGCCCAAGCTGTGACTGAAGGATTTAGCTCTCTGAGAACGCAATAAACACAGACAGGAAACAGCCTTTCTCTGTATCAGTGAAGATCCCCTGTGCTTCCTTGAAAAAATCCTTTGATTCCTGCCCTTCTCCTTGTAGGACTGACCTCTGCAGGAAGGCGATTTGCTGTGTATGCAAAGGGGGTTTGGGGAAAGGAGGCACCCGCAGGCGGCGAACACTGGAAATGGGAGGTGTAACTTACAGCGAATTCACTGCCAAAAGACTATTGACACAGAGTTATGGCTGCCCAGCGCTGCCTTGTGCCCTTCCAGAACAGGGAGTGTGGCTAAACTTAATCCTCCGCTAATCAGGAAATACAGAGTTAAAGTAATGTCTGTTCCACTGCACACCCCCCGCACACACTTTACCTCTGTGGAGACAGCAATTGCCCATGTAGATACTCATGCTGCTCAGCACAACTCCACTTGACCACAACTAATCCAAGGGTTGCACTATCCCTCACTAGACTATGTCTAGCAGGACGGATCCAGGGAATACTGTAAGTGGTTAGCACAGCTCTCACCGTCACTTCCAGTGACTGATAGTCCACGAGGGATGCCAAGAAGAAAACGGGTGGTGGGTCTAAGAGGCCAGGGGAGGCTAAGCCGCCCCAAACAGGATGCAGCGCACCATCCTCTGGAGGCCGAAAGGGTGCCTGGGCCATAGCCCCACCCGGGCTCAGCCCCGAGGCCCCATTCCCGCTTGTTCTCTTCCCTCGTGGCCCGGCCCACGCTGCTCCTCTTTCCATCCCCACTCTGCCTCTTCCCCCAAGGTCCCCCCGCCCACTGCTCATGCCTCTCTGCCCTCTCTTTGCGGGGGGAGGGGGGGTGCTTCATGGGATGAGGGAAAAGAAGGGAGGGTCTGGGGGGAGGGGGAAAAAGGCGGCAGGCGGAGGGCCTTAGGGAAGGGGAGGAAAGGGTAGGGGGGAGCCTCGGGGAAGGGGCAGAGCAGGGCCTGGGGTGAAATGGGAGTGGCATATGAGTGGGGCCTCGGGGGAGAATGCTGAGCAGGGGTGGGGGAGGGGCCATAGTCCAGGTGCCAGTGGGCCCCCCCACACACTTCTAGGAAGCTTCCAGCACTCACGCCCAGCCTCCCCAAATGCGGGAGTCACGTGCCGCCCATGGGAATATAAGAGTACTTTGCACTCTCCTCACAATCCTTTACATATTCTAAGTGTCCACCAAAACTCCTCCTTTGCAATGGCATTCACACACTGCCATGTACCCCGCCAGTCCTCTGTGCCATGCTATTGCTCCAGTTAGTGCTCAGTCAGGAGTAACTGGAAGAGATGGCTCAGAGGAATTCTCTGGCACTCATCCCAGATGCATGCCAATTTGCAGACCTAGAAAGCCTCTCTAATAATTTTTTAAATATTGCCGCCCCAGACAACCTAGCTGAGGCTAAAGCTGATCTGGTAATCTGTTTGGGAGAGATCAGTGCCATAGTTTGAGCCACAGGTATGTACAAAAAATATCATAAGAATGGGATAAATGCAATGACAAGTCTTTTATTTCTTGGCAATGGACCTCTGGAACGGAACCCCTTGACTCAATAATCCAAAATTTGCACCCCTAAGCCCCCTGGGCCCTGATAAGGCATGGCGGTTTTCGAGACAATGTGAGTATGCGTGGGAATGTGAGAGCACTTTGAAACATTGTCTGATAACCTTCAAGTATGGCGTCCCTAGCTTTCCTTCATAAGAGCAGTCATTCAGAGTAGCTGTGCCAGCCAGACCAACAGAGAGCTCTGAGGAAACAAAAAACCCAACCACCTATCTGAGAATTGGTTAATGTTTGTACAGTGCTTTGAACATGTAAAGTGCTATATAAGTGCATCAACTATTTATTCATTAGCATTATGATGAAGCAATGCAAGAAACAGGGAAGGAAGGCAGCAGCGGAAGGGTGGAAGGAAAAGAGCTTGTTAGGGGAGGAGTCTGAATTTTAGGCTTCATTATTAACAACATGGTGTAATTAGGAGTTGGGAATGCTCAGCATCAAAAACAGATCCCCTTTGAATTCTGAGCATAGCCGGGAAATAACAAGAGCAACACCAAGAGAGAGGTGGTATGTGAATACCATGCAGGGTCCATCTCGTAGAGGAGTGGACTGGGAATCAAGGCCCAGCGACCTCCCTGGTGCTCTGGGTTACTTTGTTACTGTGCAGCCTATTTCAATCCCATATCCAGGCAGATTTCTTCCAGGAAGCATTCACTGATTCCTTCAATCCCTTCATGGAGCAGTAGGGATTGTCCAGTGTTCCCTGCTCTGTATCACTTTCTGGATGCTTTGTTTTGACCCTATGACTCACCCGTGCCCTGTTTTTTCATTCTTTTCCCCTGGTATTAAGTGGATCTGCTTGTTTCTTTTGGCCCTTGTACTCTGTCGAGGTGGAGGTCTTTGTTGTTTTTGTAGGGAGAGTTGCCTTGGAGGGATGTGCTCAGCACATGGGGACCAAGTAGGCTGGATTTCTCCACACTTCAAATACAATTAATTCCTTTCCTCCAAGGAGAAATCGAAGGCAGGAAGTAGCTGCTCAGGAAGCACTGGCAGAGAATTTCCTCTCTGGAAGGGGAAATTGGCCATATCCCAAAAGAATTTTCCAATGGATTCAGGTAACATGACTGTAGTGCCCAGTACAAAATCCTGCCCCGCTGAAATCAGGGGCAAAACTCCCATTGCCTCCATTGCGGCCAGGATCTCAATCTTAGGCTTATAGCTGTCAACAACCATTTTTTAAAAAGTTGTGCCCAGGCAACAGCTGGCACTAACTAATGACATGAAACTTTTGAAATATCCTTGAAATATCCTTAAGGACGTGGGCAATGTCTGTGTGTACTTGGGGCCTACATGAACCTGCATTTCCCCCTGCACTGGACAGATACAAAGAAGCCCCTCCTGAAGTGCCGAGCTGCTCCGGTGAGATGCTCAACACCCTCAGTTGCCACTGAACTTCAATGGGAGTTGAGAGCATTGAACACTATCCAGGATCTGGCCTCCAGTCTGAATCAGGGAGTGAACGGGGAAAAAATAAACCCACAAAATAAGTTCTACCCTCTTGAGATGCC
Source organism: Terrapene triunguis (assembly GCF_002925995.2). Classification (NCBI taxonomy): domain Eukaryota; kingdom Metazoa; phylum Chordata; order Testudines; family Emydidae; genus Terrapene; species Terrapene triunguis. The sequence goes on along the minus strand of NW_020699449.1, from coordinate 5,205,316 downwards.
ACTCTCAGTGCAGACTAGAAACTTATTATTTTTCTTAAATGAAAGTTTAGATTCTTGCACATAAAATAGCAGCTTGGAACAGATCTCATGATTAAAACACAGACATGGAAGTGTAGAGAGAGCTGGCTTAGATTCCTTGCTTTGCCACAAGCTTCCTGGGCAAGTCACTTAACCTTTCTGTGACTCAGTTTCCCCATCTGTAAAATGAGATGAGAGTGGGGTGTGGTGAGATTGACTTCATTTGTATGTAAACTAAGTTAAGATCCTGGAGTGGAACTTGCAGAAAGGCCAAGTATTATTATAGTGGTAATTTGATTGTTCCAATTACCACCCACCTGCCTTGTAGTGGAGAACCCTTCCATAACCTTTGGGGAGGTGGAAACTTATCCAAAGAATCACTTCAATACACACATCAAACCCTTTTATCATCATGGGTAGAAACAGTGTCCTTAAATGGAGACTAAAAAGTTTAGGCTGGATTTATACAGGCCTTTGCTATTGTTGGGAAATTAAATTAGCTTTTATAGTGACCCACCTGGGGATATGAATATAAGCCAAATGGACACCCTAGCAACAGGATGGCTAGAGTCTGTACTTGGCCTTCATCCTCAGCATAGAGAGCATGGCACATTAGCAGTTCAATGTAGGACCTTCTGCTGTTTATTTGTTATATGACATTATGCAACTATGGGGTTTAAGACTAATTTAGAGTATACTGAGAACAGACAGCCCAGTTGGCCCAGGCATCAACCTCACGTCTCTCAAGCCCCTTTAAAAAAACATTTCTTCCATGAAGCCCACAAAAGTGAGTTTATCATCTAAAACAAACCCCAACCACTAAGTCTCCTGTACCTCTGGATTTCTCAGGGTGTCTATGTTTTAGATTGAAAGCTCTTTGGACTGTCTTTATTTTTGTGTATTGTACAGAAAAGAGTATATTGGCACTTTGGTGGCTCCAAACACATTCATATTAGTAGTAGCACGACTAAATCTATTTAGAAACCAAGAATATATCATTTTGGCAATATTGTTAAAGAAAGTAATCAAACTTGACAGCTCCTCTAACAAATCTTTAAAATGAAATGCAGTATTTTATTTATTATTATAAGTGCAGTACTAAATTAACCAATACTGACATTTACAGTTATAAATTTGTTGGGCCTCACAAAGAAATGAACCAATCATGGACCTAATCCTGCCACACTTACTTATAAGAATAGAACAATCTTTCCTAATAGAGCTGGTTGAAAAATGGATACAAATTTTCACAAAAAATTCATAAGAACATAATATAAGAATGGCCACACCGGGTCAGACCAAAGGTCCATCTAGCCCAGTATCTTGTCCTCCGGCAGTGGCCAATGCCGGGTGCCCCAGAGGGAAGGACCAGAACAGGTAATCATTAAGTGATCCATTCCCTGTTGCTCATTCCCAGCTTCTGGCAAACAGAGGTAAGGGACACCATCCTGTTATTTTTGGGAGGGAGAGGGGAGTTATTGATGGGTTACACAAATGCCTGTCAGGGATGGTCTGCTTTACATGTTCCTGCCTCAGCACATGGGGCTGGACTTGATGACTTCTCAAGGTCCCTTCCAGCCCTACATTTCTATGATTCTATGGTTGATGAAATTTGAAATGTTGACTAAAAGTTTTGTCAAAATTTTCAATTTCAAAATTTCAGATCTCCTTAACTAGTGGGAGTGGTTGAAGTGAACTGTAAGAACTTCTGACATGAATAAGGGTTGCAGAATTGGGCCATAAGCATAGGTTCATGATAAACAGTTCTCCCTTCTTTTTTATTTTTAATTTAAAGTATTTGCTGAATATTATGGGCTCTGGTGTCCAGAGTCCATTTTATGGAATCCAAAGTCCACTGATGCCATGAAAAATGCCAAACATTTTTGGTGACTAAAAGATAACAATGACCAGGTACTTTCTCAAACGTAGTCAAATTCTTGCATCTGAGTTCCGTTCATAATAATGTAGGGCTGGAAGGGACCTCGAGAAATTATCAAATCCAGCCCCCTGTGCTGAGGCAGGACCAAGCAAATGTAGGCCATCCCTGGCAGGTGTTTGTCCAACCTTTTTCTTAAAAGCCTCCAATGATGGGTATTTCACAACCTCCCTTAGAAGACTATTCCCATGCTTAACTACCCTCAGTTAGAAAGTTTTTCCTACTATCTAACCTAAATCTCCCTTGCTACAGATTAAGCCCATTACTTCTTGTCCTAGCTCTAGGCAATAGTGCCTAGCTCTTTTGATCAGATGATCTCAAAGCACTTGACAAAGGTAAATGAATGTCATCATCTCTATTGCAGAGAGGGGGAAATGAAGGCAAAGTGACTTATCTAAGGTCATCTAGCAAGCCATTGATAGAGCCAGGCTGAGAACCCAGGTCTTCAGAGTCCCCATCCAGTGCAGTAGCCAGAAGACGAAACTGCCTCCTACCAAACTACCTACCCCCTTGAAAGCTCAGCCTCAGCAGAAAGACAAAGCTGATACATCATTGTAAATACATTATTATTGTTCAAGCCTGTCTCTGCCACTTAACCGCCAGAAATAATAAAATTAAAGCTATCACTGATAAATAGCAGTAAGGAACAAAACTTGAAGCCTCTGATTATAGTCAGTGGAAAGAGTCCCATTGATTTAAGAACTTACCATTTAAAATATAGACATCAATTGATTCCCCTGTTCTGCTTTCTTCTTATTCATTCACTGACCCCAAGACAATTATGTGCCTGCTCTGTGTAAAGAATGGATCTCATATACTGCTGATGCCCAGATTCTGTGGGACTGAGTATATCTCACACAACACTGAAGACTTCTTCTTGAAACAGGAGGAGCTTGATGTTATCCTCTGTTGGGGTTTATAAGCTAACATGGTGGTGATGATAAAGATACCCTAGCAGAAGATGAGTTCTTCTACCAATAGTAAGGGAGGGATTTGGGTGGGAGCCTGAACCATTAAACAGTATTTGCTTTGTGGTGAAAAGTGGATCAGCACTTTGCCGTTGCTGACAGTCTCATTTTGAAACCAGCGATGAAGCAAGTTAAGGTGAATGATGTGTCACTTGTACATAGTGGGTCTGATTCTCATCTCATTTGCTCTGGTGTAATTCAGGAGTAGCTCCCATAAAGCTAATCCAGTTATTATCATGGTATAAAACTGACATAATCAATCCCTTGGCTTCCTATATACTTTAGTCTATTTTATTGGTCATCTGTGTAATCTCTTAAACTGATGGAAAAGCTAATCTAAATTGATTTTCAAAGAAACACTGGTATAAATTGAGATTCAGGTCCCACATTTCAGTTTTCTAAAAATAAAGGGTGGGAGTACAAAACCTAGAGAGAATACAAATGTTTTCACAACACGAAAAGAGAAAAGCCTAGGAAAACAGTTGTTTCAGATGCAAACACTGTTTTGCATTGTCAGAAAGGCAAACACAATAGCATTGTGCTGGCACATGAGAACCAGAGAGAGACACTTGCTGGAAACTGAAAGTGAAATTGACCCAGTGTAATTTCACCCTCCAGGCTGAATAAAATGCAAAAAGTAAACAAACAGCATAAATGGTGAAATTAAAACCCATGGTTGAAATTATTTCAGTCTTTAAAATGTACGGTTTTGTTATTAACTAGAGCTGACTGGATAATGAAAAAACAGATTTTCAAATACGTTGGTGAATTATACAGCCCTTTGCGGCGAGCTGGCTCTTTTCTCTGTATTTGACCCTTATCTTGCAAATGTTAATGTATTTGCTGAGTGTGGGACAGATTTATCAGACTTAACTGGAGGATGGATATCATACATGTATCTTTTAAAAGTTACATGTGTTTTAACTGCTTCATCACAGATCCTGCACTCCAGCCTGTCACTTTCCAGTGAGCTTCATTGTAATCACAATGAATCACAATGAAATTCTTTTGTGTGTGGTTAGGGCACGGGCCGGGGAGACCCAAATTCAAGTCCCTGTTCTACTTGATTCAGAGCAGAGTTTTTCATCACTATGAATCAGAGGAGGAAGTTGAGTATTCCACATCCCAGTCCCAGGCCCTAACCATGAAGCTGTAGTCAGTCTCTCTCTCTTTCTTTGGCCCAAAACTTTCCTGATGAAAGTTTCATGGCAACTGATCCATCCCTCCAAAACGTTTCAGCTTTGACGAATCAGCATTTTTTTAACCAAAATGTAAGTTCAGTGACAGTGTTCTGACTAGCTCTACTCAGGACACAATATGTCTATCTCATTCGGATTATCGTGGGATTTCACTTCACTCTTATGAATTTGATGGGTTCAGGCCTGGCCCCATGCTCTAGCTATTCCCAGCTGCTGGAACTCCTCTTATTAGAATAGCCCTACTCTAACTTACGCCAACCGCAGACACATAGCAGCACTGTATAGCTACCAAGGTGACACAGAGCCACCTTTGCAACCCCTTAGGTTGTGCATTACATCACATTTGCAAGGTTTTCTTTGCACACATATACCTAGAAAGCTAATAAAAAACCCAAACCCATAGATTTTACAGCCAAAAGAGACCATTATGATCATCTAGATTGACCTGCCATATAAAATTACTGCTTTCTAGGTGGTCAGAGCATTTCACCCCATGACTTCTGCATCAAGCCCATAACTTCTGGATTAGCTTTGAAAAGAGTTTAAATTTTGCAGACTTTGACAAAGAGTTTAAATTTTGCAGAAACTGCTGGAGCCACTAGAAAAATACCAGGACACTGTGCCACCACCTGCTGTAACTAATCCAAGTGCTGCAGACAGAAAGAATTGTTAGACACCATAACTCTCCCACTCCCGGGGAGGAGGGACCAGAAACCCTGGCCCTGTTTCTCCTTTAGCAGATATTCCAGGTTAGAACTTTTTTCAAAATTTAGAGGTGCAACTAAAAAAATGTGATGAGAAAGAGCACTCATTTGTCTTTTCATTTCCTTTAATTTCATTATGCCTCATTCTGAAGAACCTCTGGTACAGTATTGTTTGTAATATAGTTTTGATGTTTTGATTATAGTTGTTTAGCTTTACACACACACACACACACTCTGAATTATAGTTATGCTGTAAAGATGCTTTTGCTGCAAGCCTTTGAAGGTCACCTTTTACCATATATGGATTGAAATAAAATAAGAAAAAATAACTCTAGTAGTTTTAGGAACCCACTGGGTTCTCCCATCCCTAAGTTTTAGGAACCCTCTGGATTGTCTCATGCTTGGTAGGAAGCAAAACTTCACCAATGTTGCTCATCCTAGTAGTCTGAAAATTCATAAGCTTCCCACCTACAATAGTTGGCAAAATGTATTAGAACATGTTTTTAATTGCTGTTGACTTTTCCAGGCTCACGGCTGTTAAAATGAGGCTCAGACACTAACATTGCTGAAGCCCAGTGTGAGAGACTATAAATTGGTTCCCAGTCTGGTTCAGAATCCTGCTAACAGGCCAAGGACAAGTTATAATGTTTATTCCTAATAACATCCCTGCTTGGTCCTTTAAAGTGAATATGAGAGCACTGAAAACTGTTCCCATTCTGAATGAAACTGAGAGGGGCTCAAGCCATGAAGTTGGGAATTGAATCCAAACTTCCATAAATGTCGGGGAAGGAGGGGGGTGGGGATCCAGGGCTTTGGTTCAGCCCATCATGATGCTAAGGGCCACATGCAAAGTGTAGAACAGAACCTCCACAGAAGGTAAGAGTCTTCACATTCCTGGTTTTGTTTCAGGTTTATCACTAGCATTAAACCTGTCCCTTTTGTCAGTACAATGGAGATGTACTTTGGATTGTGTACTGTTGGAGAGAGGCATTAATTATATTATATCTCACTTCAACAGCATCTTTGGGAATCAAGTCTTTTGGCTGTGGATGATGATGAAGTAAAGGAAATTACAGGGCATTTAATGTAACCAGGAGTCAAGCCCAGAGGGATGGTCCCCACCTTGGAACAAGGGTGGAGTACATTTTTGCCTACCCAGCAGCACGCCCTCAAAAGCCCAAAACTATCTGGGACAAGGTTAAGTCAGTTCACAGTCTGCCAATTGCATTGACTTTAATGTCTCCCCTGCTCAGGGAATGTCAATACTGCTTTCCTGAACTCCGCCTGTTATATCTAGAGGAAAGGGGGTTAGCATTGTCTTCCACCGCTCGCCCCAGGAAACATGATATCACACTTGAACAAAAGCGGGAAAGCTGACAGATCTATTGAGATGGGTGTGACTACAATACACACCTAACTGGTCAAGTCCTGTGGAAAGGGCTGTGACTGGCAGCTCTTCAATGCCGAACTCAAACGAGCACACTGTCTATGTTTATTGCTAATCTGTGAAGCTTGCTTTTGTTTCTCACACATACATATGACTTCATGGATTTTACTTGCTTCCTGTAGCAATCAGGTATACAGGATGAGCTAGCTTTAAGTAAGCGAGACAGGGGAGATTTGACTCTGAGAAAGGGGTGTAGTGTTGTCCCATTCAGTTCAAGTTAACAAAGCTCTCTTTTTTATCTTCTGAATGTAACACTCAGTGCATAGCCTATCTGCCTCTAAAGTGAAAAGTCAGTACTGATCTGAGAGTTAAATAGGATGCATTGCTATACATCTACAACAAGCAAGCAACCCACACCACAACAGAGGAATACACACTATACAACCTAATGCAGCAATAATTATATATAAATATACACACACTCACCACATTTTATGTAAACTTTTTGGCCTGCATATAGCCACAGACCTTTCCAGATACTAAAAAAACCCTCAAAACCCCAAACCTTTTTGTTGACCATTCATCGTACTTCTTAACATTTTTGTGACCCATAAAGATCAAGAGATTGTAGAACAAGTTATACTGCAGTGAAAAATTCTGTTTTCTTTTGTTACTACCATCTGTCTCTTACTATACAGTCTGCAGCTATGTAGCAGATTACATTTTATCTAGAGATGGCCTGGAGCCAGAAAAATTAGATCTGAAGCAACACTTTCAGGGATGAATAAAAATCTGGGGTGCTGGTTGGAGGCCCATCTCTAGGTTTATCAGGTTTATGCTTTGTATCTTACACTGAGGAGATTGCCTAGAAACAGGTCAGATGGAGACACTAGTGGTGTGAGCATATACCTCAATGCTGAGAGAGAACCACATGGAAAGAAGATAATACTCAGAACAATGAGTATTTGAGTAAAGCATCTCTGACCCTTAAGGCTCTTAATGCTATGAAATAAACTTTGCATTAATAAAATCATAAATATACATTTGCCAGTTATGGGAAATCCGTACCTTAGAATTAGTACTATTTAGACAAGCAAATGATGTCTGGTAATAATATTGCTGATTCAGACTTGTTTTTAAACAGTATTTGCAATGAACCAATCCGTTGTATTTAATGCATATTATTCAAGCTTCAGTGTCCCATTAGTGTCTAGACTCAGCAGCTGAAAGAGACTAGCTAAAAATAAATACTAGATAGAACACATATCAGATTTTTATCGGTTAGCTTGTGTTTCACCTCTGTCTTTGTGAGGTGGACAGTAAGAGTCAACTTTTACAACACATTTTACAAAAAAACATGTGGTGATCATTTCCAAACAACTGGCTCAGAGAAAAAGTTAACTGGCTCAGCAGAGAAATCCACACTGTAGCGTTTGTAAGTGTGAACAAACAGCAGCTAGATTAAAAAGGATTTAGCTACAGATCCCAAATGCATTCAGCAAGCCTCTGACAAAGAATCACCCAACGGGAGAGATCCTTACTTATGCAAATAATCCCACTGAAGTCAATGTGAGAATTATGCTAGTAGGGATACCTCAGCGGAGTTTGGATTTTAGGATCAGACCCTTTTATCTGTACACTGCATGAGAAACAGTAAAGCCACGGCACCTCGACAATGCTAGCTCAGTAACTAACGCAAAGTCTTACCTGAAATCATCAGGCTGAATCCACAGAGAATTAAATGTGCTAAAGAGTCCATGCTTTCCAAAATACCTCCATCCAGTTTCCACAGCAGCTCATGGGGTTAGGATTATCCTTTCAATGGGGTAGACCTTGGTTACTCTTCCCTTGCATGGTACGAGGACTCTTGTTTACAAGTCAGAGGCAAGAAATTGCAGTGCTGGAGTGGGCTATAACAGTCTCATTGCTGTCTGAGTACAGGGAGTTTAAGTTCCTTTTTCCTGTTTCCTTTGTAGATTAGGATGGGAAAGGCAGGATCTTAAAGGCATTTTGTATCAACAGGACCATGAGGCACTGCAAACCCTGTCCATCTAGCAATACATCATAACACTTATCTGGGGCTGCTGGAGAGGCAGGGGATTGCTCTCAGAGAACCGGCAACAGGTCATGGTCAGCAATGTCAGGAACAATAGTGGCATCCTCCAATAGGCGGAATAGTGCAAATAACAAGCTCTCCATCTATGTACAGCATGTGGAAATTGTCATCCCATCCTCTGCTCAAACTACAGGTCTGCTAATTGCTCCAGAGGTCACTTTACGCTTCAGCACTTCAGTGAAGGGCTTTCAGGAGGCAATAATCTTTTCACTTATTTATTTAATCCACTCAGAAGGTGCTTACTGCAAGGCATCTACAATACAAACGTTAAGGAGAACCCTAACAAAACAACATGTCAAATCCGATAAAGACCGAAGCCTAGAGCTCTCCAGCAAACCACTTCATGTATTTTACTGGAAATTATTATTTTTTCATTCCAAGACTGGAAACAGGCTCAGAAATGTGATGTAATAATAAATCACAACAAGATTTGTTTTGACTTCAGTGGAACCTAAATGCCACAGCACTCGAGGGGCCCGGGAGCAAAGTTAACAGCACAAAAATAAACAAGATAAAAACCTAGAAAGTAAAACCACATGAATAGAGGAAAATTAATCATACAAGTGGAGAGGTAGCACTCAGACAAATCAATATAATTGCAAATAAAGGGCAATCCTATTTACAACCACTTGACTAAAAATAAACCCAGACTATTGTATTAGAAGACACTGTAGTCTTGCTAAGATGCCAACACCCAGAATGACACTTCAAGGAGAACAGAGAAATCAGTTCTCAGTCTCCTCTGGAAAGTGAGTTACGGGGCTGACTGTCTGGCTATGGTGAAAGAATGACAGGAGACATTAAGTTTAATCAGGCCACAACTTTATTATTAGATAGATGTCTGGGACTAACCTGGCGGATAAAATGTGCAGTGCAGGTGCAAAATTTATGTCCCTCCAGCAGATCCACTGCCGGGACCCTCCAATTCCAGCCAATTTTTTTGGGGGGGGGAGGTGTGCTTTCACAGCTGCCCCCCCCCATTTATCCAGGTCCCTCCAGCAATTTCCTTGCCGGGACCTTACCGACCACGCCCCCTGGTAGGAGGGGTTAAGGTGGACTATAATGATGGGGGGGTTGGCTCCTTGCTATACCAATCATAGGAGTCCCCAACTCGCTCAGTTACCAAGCACCTCTCCTTAATTCCTTTTCCAAGCCATTTTTCCGTTCTTTTGTGCCTTAATTTATGGAGTACCTGCACGGAACATCCGCCACAAGGAGGCACCAACCATTAGCTTGGCTGCCTCCTCCCCACACCCAGCCGGGTTCTCAGACATCTCCCAATGCCCTCTTTTATATCAGCCAAAAATATGGCAGCACCTGAGTCTGACAGGTGCATGCCATCCTCCTGAAATAACTCCGGTGCCCCATAGAATATGCTAGGATGTGAAGTTACTGTCCTCCCCAAGGGCAACAAGAATTTGGCAACTTCCCTGTTCACATACTTCCTGGTTTTGTCCACCCTAGCGGGGTTCATGGCTCCATGCCAGACCCTGTGCTGAAGCATATCCGACCACACAATGTTAACGCCCGGAAAAATTGCCAGGATCTCCATCAGGTCCCTCCTAGTTCGAAGCATTAACTCCACCCCTTTAAGTGTTCCCAGATCATTTTCTCCCAGGTGTATCACCAATATATCTGGTGGCCGCTGCCGGGCCCTCACATCATACAACAGCGGTATCAGTTGATCCCATAACATGCCCCTCCGTGCGTGCCAACTGAGTAATGCTTCGCCACCGAATCCCAGCTGGGAGCCCTCGGGCAACCTGGATGCGTGCCTATGCACCCAAAACACAATACTGTGCCCACAGATCCACACCCTCGTGTGCGTAGCCGGCTGTCCCATATCTGAAATGAGAACACAACCAATTAATGTTGATTTTCCACCTGTGGTCTCACATACGTTCGGTATGCATTAGACTGCCAGCGCCCGATTGCCTGAATAGCCTCTGCTTCCATACCTATCTGCGCTGCTGCCGTAGCCGCCCCTATTCTGAATGAGTGGGAACCAAATTCATGGGCTGGCAGCCCCAACCGCGTTAGCCCCCATCTCAACATGGTAATCAATTGATATGCCATGAGGGGACTCCGGTCTCCATGTACAAAAAGGGGGGCTTCTCCCTTCCACCATATTGCCATGTAGGCCCTCAACGCCCGAACGGGGCAGACCCCAGGCTTGCCACCCTCCTATAGGGTAACGAATGCACCCTGGCCGACTTGATCAGTCTTTGACCTTCGCAAGTGGAATATCACTGCATGCTTGTGGCCGCTTATGAAATTCCAAAGCCTTTCCCGAAGAATCCCTGATGGACCCAGGCACTAGCTCACTGATCCTGAAAGCACCAAAAAATGCTGTCAAGAATCCTGCCCTGAATAGGGACACCTCCTTTGCGCTATGACACATGACACCGAGGATGTGAAGGAGGTCCCTGAGCGCGGAAACCCTGATGGGACGACGGGAATCCTCCCTGGGTCCACCGCTACGTGACCATCCCGCCAAAAAACGTCCAACTCCGCACGGATCTAGGTAGCCATTGAGCCTACTGACAAATGTAATGGCCGAAAGGCGATTGGAGATTGTGGAGGACGCCAGTGGATGGGTTGCCAATGACAGCATCTACTGCAGCACCTGTTCCTCTGTAATGGGCCACATTGCCGACTGGCCTTCCTGCTCCTGAACTTGTATGAATTCATGAAAACTTTTCTCATAGCTGTGCCACATGCGTGGTGCCACTGATCTCTGGACCACACTGACTACGCCAAGGTTCCCTACCATGAACAGAATTTGTCTGGGTTCGTGGATGGCGATCCCTGACCTGTGTGTCTACCGTTGCTCCTGAAATCACCTGAGATCTGCATGACCTGTTCCGCTTTGTACAGCCTGTAGTGCTGTGGAAACAACCTCATACGCAATACATTTAATTAATCGTATCAGCTCCGTGCTAACCGGCCCTCCATCAGACACTGCTAGCTCAGTTGGGTGAGTGAGAGCTGCACCCAGAACCCCAACTTCCCCAAGCCTGATAGGCTGTCTGTGACAATCCAATGCACTCGCACACTGTAGTCTTGCCAAGATGCCAACACCCAGAATGACACTTCAAGGAGAACAGAGAAATCAGTTCTCAGTCTCCTCTGGGAAGTTAGTTATGGGGCTGATTCTGCTTCCATCTGAAGACATTAGGAAAATTCCCATTGATTTCAATGGGAGAAGGATTGGGTCCCAGGATGTGCTCTGCAAAAGGTTCCCAGATGTCTAGCAATGTAGGCAGAATTTGCGCACATCACAGGTTTAGCTTGCAGCGGGCTGGCTCAGCAGTTGTTCCCCTAGAATCATTTACGTTCCCCCATCAAACCAATAAATACAGACCTAGGTGCAACTCCCTGTGTGCAGCGACCCAGAACGAGGCTTGTGTGCCATGAAAGTCCATCTTTGAGGGTCCTTCAGTGCTGCATGGGCACAGAGGTACATTGCATCATTCCCTTTACTCACAGACCTGAAGTGCATCCCTTTTGTTCACACACAGACTCCAATTGTTTGTCAGACTTTGCGGAAGTACCAAGTAGCCAGCAAACACTCCCCAATCTTTGAATTCCTGGTTTCAATATCCTCAGTATCAGGAAGTTATTTGTTTAATTATTTATTTTCTTTTGATTTAGAATAATAAAAAGTGCACAGGCCAGGCTCTGAGCACCTGCCGATTATTTAACATTACAAAATGCAATAGAATCAGCTCACTTCCTTCACCGACCGGTAGTTCGTAAGCTAATACTAACAGCCCCTTCCACTGGCCTATACCTCAGTCCCCAAATCCCTTATACAGCTGATTATGTTTGGCCCACGCGACATTAAAATTCATTCTGCTCTCTCAGGATAAAGTTCCTTATTAAAGAGGAAAAAATCAAAGATGGGCTCGCACCAAAACCCAAACCCACCAAACTCTGTGAATGTTTGAAGTCCGAATCCAGATCCACTATTTACGAAAGGCCTTTCTGTTTATAATAAGCTGATCCAAAATCCCAACTCTAAACACCCTCGAACTCTAGGGTTTTTGAAGTCTGGCTGCAAGTCAAAATGTTGTGCATTGAACTCATCACTAGCAGGAACTCTGCCTAATTTATTGTCTCACTGTTTCCTTGTATTCCCCTGTCTGTCATCTGTTACCTGTTGGCTCATACTTACATTGTAAACTCTTTGGGGCATGGACCATGTTTTGTTCTTTGTATGTACAGCATCTAGCATGGCAGAGTCATGGTCCATAACTATGGCTACAAGGAGATATGGTAATATGGTAATGATATAAAAATAATAATATATGGAGATTTACCTATCTCATAGAGCTGGAAGGGACCCTAAAAAGTCATTGAGTCCAGCCCCCTGCCTTCACTAGCAGGACCAAGTACTGATTTTGCCCCAGATCCCTAAATGGCCCCCTCAAGGATTGAACTCACAACCCTGGGTTTAGCAGGCCAATGCTCATCAATTTGCTCAGTGTTTTAACCCATGTCCTGACTCCTGACTGAAGTTACCATTGGTCTGTAGCTTATTTCAAGGTAAGATAACCAAATCTCATTCTTCAGGGCATAAACTGATCACTGGAGAGATCAGGAGGGAATTCCATCCTCTCCCCATTTGTAAGGCACTTAGTAGATATAAAGTACTACATAAGGGCTAAGTATGATGATCATGATTATAATACAGCATGCATAATTGGATAGGTCCATTATGAGGGTAATTCACTTTCCTCTGAAGCATTAGGTAATGCCCACTGATCATTCTGTCACTGAAATGTAACTATCTCTGGGGTGAAGCATGTCAATTACTTAACAGCATACAGCAACACTATGCGGTAGTTTAGAACAGCAAGTGAAGAATATTGCATCCAGCAGAAACTGCCAGGAAAGAATGTAACTAGCCAAGTTAGACTCTAACCAACATACTGGTGCTAACATTCTGAGCTGTAAATCTGGTATATTTCAGTTTAAGTTTTTTAAATACAAGAACAGTTATTCTCTGAAATAACTGCAGATATCAGTCCTGATTCAGCTTTATGCATGAGTACTTATGCATGTGCTTGAGTTCATGTTTAAGTCCATCCTTATTCAGAGAAGCACTTAAACATCCTGTCTGTTGATGTGCTTAAGTTCCACTGAAATCAAAGTTAAGCAAGTGCTTAAGTGCTTTGCTGAATCAGGGCATTAATGACATTGCATTATACATGTCGCCCCATTGTTTATCGCCATGGATGCATCAAAATAACTTTTGCATGTTTTTTTATCCCCAAATTTCATTTATTACTCACATTAGCTTTCAAAAATGTCTACATAGGTAAAAGTAGGTTACCTCATCCCTCGTTTTCATAGAATCATAGAATATCAGGGTTGGAAGGGACCTCAGGAGGTCATCTAGTCCAACCCCCTGCTCAAAGCAGGACCAATTCCCAACTAAATCATCCCAGCCAGGGCTTTGTCAAGCCGGGCCTTAAAAACCTCCAAGGAAGGAGACTCCACCACCTCCCTAGGTAACGCGTTCCAGTGCTTCACCACCCTCCTAGTGAAATAGTGTTTCCTAATATCCAACCTAGACCTCCCACAACTGATGTAACAAAGATCTCAGTCTGAGTGGGATGACCATGTCCTTCCAGTTGAAAGCTGTTTTCACTAAGCAGTCTTCCACCTAAAACCTACAAGAAATTGCTTTGGTGCTAGTCAGTACTTTCCCCCTTATACCAGCATAACATATAGGGTCAGATCCTGAGCTGGTGCAAGTCAAGGTAGTTCTGTTGGCTTCAAGATCTGGCTTATATGGCCTATGGATTGTTTCCCAGTCCAGATGGAGTAAAATCCTTCTCTCTCTTCTGTGGTGTGACAAGCTATCTTGCAGCAGAATCAGTGTGGCTTGTCTGTGCAGAGGCAGCAGGGTGTGTGGGGGGGTGAAGTTTCTATAGGATTCTCTGTCTGCTGATGTGCTGGGGGTGGACATTGTTTACTGACAAGATCGGAGATCTGCCACTATATGAATATGCTTGTCCTTATTGTGACGGTGTACTCCATAAGGCTTCATGGGAATATGCTTATGAATGTATATATGATATAACTGGAATATGTTTTATGCTACATATGCCATGTAACATATCTCTGTAAAGGTTATGATCTACTGAATCTATTAATCCTATTTGTGTGCATGTATCATTTTTGTATTCGACGTTATGAATATTGGCTGGGCACTGGCTTGATTTTTAAGTAGCCTTTGTAAAGCATTTGGTCAGCTTCTTGAGAAAGGAATGTGCAAATTAAGTGCCCAATCAAGAAGCACTTAAGGAACAATGGATCTTGGGAGGCTCCAATCCACATAAGACGTCTACATGAGGATGTTCAAGGTAGCAGGTAAGCCATGGCTGCTGCCTGTAAAAACTGAGTCATGCATGGACATGTGACTTGCCCATGTGGCTCCAAAATTCCATCTTGGAGCTGGACTTTGCATAGGAGAGAGGAGAGGGTCTCCACCCACAAGAGAAAGACTATCTAAGCCTGTGGGAGACCCCTCCATTTTGTCTTCAGCTGGCTCAGGAGATAGCCTCTCCACCCCCAAGGATACCTGAAAGAGACTGGAACAAAGGACAGTAACTACAGGGGGTGTGAGTGATTGCTGGACCCAGACTAGAAGGAGACTAGTCTGTAAAAGGAAGCTTACTGGAACTGGTAAGGTTTTATCTGTTTTCAGTTTTCTTAGACATAGACTGGCGTGTTCTATTTTATTTTACTTGGTAATTCACTTTGTTCTGTCTGCTGTTACTTGGAACCACTTAAATCCTACTTTCTGTATTTACTTATTTATTTATTAATTAACCGAGAGTATGTATTAATACCTGGGGGGGGGGGGCAAACTGCTGTGCATATCTCTCTATCAATGTTATAGAGAGCGAACAATTTATGAGTTTACCCTGTATAAACTTTATGCAGGGTAAAACAGATTTATTTGGGGTTTGGACCCCATTGGGAGTTGGGCATCTGAGTGTTAAAGACAGGAACACTTCTGTAAGCTGCTCTCAGCTAAGTCTGCAGCGTTGGGGCATGTGGTTCAGACCCTGGGTCTGTGTTGGAACAGACTGGCGTGTTTGGCTCAACAAGCCAGGGTGCTGGAGTCTCAAGCTGGCAGGGAAAGCAGGGGCAGAAGTAGTCTTGGCACATCAGTTGGCACTTCCCAAGGGGGTTTCTGTGATCCAACCCGTCACGCTTACCCATTGCAAAGGGCAGCTTAGGGGTCATTGTTCCAACCATTTGGCTGCAGTAGTAGCCATTGCCCAGCTATGCTGCCAGGGCTGGAACACCAACGAAAAAAATTAGCTGGTGCTTAGTATCCACCAGCAGCCAAGCTCCCCCCTCTCGCTCACCGGCGACCCCGCTGATCAACTCGCCAGGAGCGGCACCAGGGTTTTTGCCGCCCTAGGCGGCAGCGCTCCTCCTCAGAGCATTCGGCGCCGGGGAGTCCTTCTGCTCCGCATCTTCGGGGCGCTTCAGCGGCGGGGTCCCGGAGCAAGTGAAGGACCCGCCGCCGAAGCGCCCCAAAGATGCGGAGTGGAAGAATCCCCGCCGCTGAATTCCCGCTGGGGACGGCAAAATGCCGCCCCCCCAATCCTGCTGCCCTAGGCGACTGCCTCGGGTCGCCTAGTGGAAGTGCCGGCCCTGCAACTCACCCTCCCTCCCAGCGCCTCCCGCCTGCTGCAATCAGCTGTTCTACTGCAAGTGGGGAGGGATAGCTCAGTGGTTTGAGCACTGGCCTGCTAAACCCAGGGTTGTGTGTTCAATCCTTGAGGGGGCCACTTAGGGATCTGGGGCAAAATCAGTACTTGGTCCTGCTAGTGAAAGCAGGGGGCTAGACTTGATGACCTTTCAGGGTCCCTTCCAGTTCTATAAGATAGGTATATCTCCATATATTATATTATTATTATGCAGGAGGTGCTGGGAGGAAGGGGGAAGAGCAGGGGATTGGGAAGGGGAGGGGCAGGAAGAGGTGGGGTCGGGATGGTGGCTTGGGTGGAGTGGGTGTGGGGCCTGGCATGGAGGGCAGGGTCGAGCACCCCCTGGGTAGAGAGGAAGTCGGCGCCTATGCTGGGGAGTAGGGAGAAGATTTTGCCCTACTCCTCAGCCTGAGGAGGGAACACCTTCTTTTAAAATGGGGTTACAACCAAATGCTTACTTGTTTTGAGACTTTACAAAGCTTTCTTCTGCCCCAAATTGTCTGTCTGCTCCCAAACATTTCACAGGTAAAACTGCCACCTTAGTAAAAGAAGAATTCTGCTTCTCTAATTGATCCATGAATGGTGTCTATTGCCTTGAAATTAGAGCCCCATTCCTCAATGTACAGATGTGATATGTTTGTTAACAAGAGAACGAAAACCCAACAGTTAAGAACTGATGTAAAGAGCAACCAGAGGAAGTCATTTGCACTGCACCCGTTTTATTGGCCCTCTGCAACCCAGGAACTATGCTACATATTCTTGAGTACCATCTACTGGCACTTTAGCTATTAAGTATTTACGTATTTACATGGAGCACTCGTGTAACACCAACCACATAAATAGTGCGTTTGCCCTTGAAATGGTCGAATTATACAAGACACACGTAAGCCCCAAAATTGGCCCCTCTCTAATTTTGAGTCCTTTTGTTTTGGTTAGTGAACCTTAGAAAAGGGTGTCAAGTGAGGGACAATTTTTCACCTAGCTTTAACCAAGCTTCCAGTTTTGCATCCACAGTTAATTGAATCTAAGTAATTTAGATATCTATGGCAATCACCTGGTTCACAGCCAGAAGAACTCTGTACTGTATTTTGAACCTAGATAAACACAATCCTGCACAGTGCAGAAGGGAACAAAGACTATGGGAAAAACATATTGCCGAGCCCACGTGTTCAAGAGTCAGGAGTCAGGCCTGAAAAAATATGAGATGAATTTAAAAATCGTGAGATTTTTAAAATAATAAATGTAGGGTTCTTTCAATTTGCCTAATGATTTTCCAGCCTTTAGGGGTCACATTTTTAATCTTTTCTCCACATAGCTGGGCAATGGCTGGAACAGCGACCCCTAAACTGCCCTTTGCAATGGGTAAGGACAGGCATATTCATATAGTGGCAGATCTCTGATTTTGCCAGTAAAAAAATCTCCAGCCCCAGCACATCATCAGACAGAGAATCTTACAGAAGCTTCACCCTGCCCCTTGCACAGACAAGGGCTAGAAACTTATTTTAAACCCCCACACCCCTACCCCCACATACTAAGATTCACATTTACTCACAAGATTCCAAGAGCTGGGACTTTAAGAAAACACAACAAATATTGTAAGACTCATGATAAAATCCTGAAATTTGGCAACACTGAGAATGGTACATGACATTCCCCCAACTAGCAGCCTCCTCAGTCCATGGCCAAGCTGCTATGTATTGCAAACAGAGCAGAGAAGCAAGGTCCATCTATGCTGTTGGCTGAGCTCCAGGAGATTAGGACTTTGGTTTCTCCAGGCCTTCTGTTACTTTTCTTGGACCATCCTTCTGCTCCTCCACCCCAGTAGTCCAGCAGATCAGGGGGAGAATGTGTCTGAATCACATTTTTGTATTATTTTTTCTCCTGCATATGTTTTTATGACAGAGGACTATCTAGGATTCAGAATCCTTCCCCACCTTCTAAAACCTGTGTATTTAACAAATGTCTGACTAACTTTTGTGCCCTTGTGTTTTTGGAGGGATGTTTTGAAGAAGGACAGAAGTATGAGCTTTGAACTCAGATTCAAACCTGAAATTGCTGTTTTGATTTGGGGCATTTTTTTATTTGGTATTTTCTCTTACTTTTAAAAAAATTTCCAGACATCACTTTCCTGTATAAACTCTAACATCTAGAGTCAGTGATATGTTCTAGTGATGCAGAGAAGCCATAAACCTATCTAGCGAGGTAGTTAAACTGACTTACAGATGCTGTGTGTCACTAGAGTGGCACAAAGTAGCCAGAATGTTTCAGTGAATCTGGTCTTGAGTGTGCAAACTGGTGGACTTGGAGGGAACAGAGCCAAACTGAATAGTGCACTGATCTATGCTACAGCTGTTGCACATACTGATAGATTTCAGTTGGTCTCAGGACCTATTAAGATCAAGAGAGAATGAAATAAAGTAAAATAACTCTGTTATTGGTGCAAGATTATTTCATCTTCGATAGCACCGTCTCACCTTACATGATAAATAGGTATTTTTTCACTACAGTTGAGTGACTGGCACCCGAGTTAGTTTAGCCTGAGCGTGAGCAACCAAACTGCAAAGACTTACCTGAACTGCCAAGTCCTCACTGTTGTTGCCGCACTTCTCCATGTGGGTCGGTAGGACTTCTGGGGCTATGTCCCATGGCTCTTTGTGCCACAGTAAGGTGATCTGCTCTATGACTTTCTATTGTATTTTAGGAGAACTTGTCTGTCCTTCTGGGCCCATGGGAGAATTGTGGGAAGGCGCTGGAGGACTATCAGCACTAGAGTTATTTGACCTGTGTCCTCATTCCAAAGTGGGCAGGTTACCAGCCCGAATGAAGGCGGCACCTAAGTATTAACCTATAACCCCCATTCAGGCTAGCTAGCTTGGGTAGCAAGCACTACCAAACTTGGGTGAGCAGCTTTTGTGTGTGGACAGGAGGGGATTAGGGGTAAGAGAGCAAGTTAACTTTGCACTAACGACATACCCTGTGTTAAACAGATCATTAGGTCTGGCTGATAAAAGGGACTGGGAGGGAGGGATCACATTTTTCCCCACAATTCCTTTGAAATTTTTAATTTCAAAATATTGACAAAATTTCTAAACATGAAAATTGTAAACCGGGCTCTACTGGGGATTGCTATTGATTTACATGTAATTTGTGTCTAATTTATTAACCAGCAAGCACCATACATGTGTGTGTAAAGTGAGGCTGTAAAATTAGTTTAAAATCAGTGAACAACTTAATCTTTCATGACGTGTGTTAATACAACCTTCATATGAACAGGTGTTGACATAACACTACTCATTGAAGGCCTGATCTGGCACTGTGCTGAGTACCTTGTACACCTGTCACTGCACCTGTTCTCTGGATAACACAGCACTTGTCTCCAGGGCAGTCCTTTCATAAGTCCCAAATCCACATACAAACCCAAACGGGGAAAGAAAGAGAAAGGAAGCTATTTCAGAGAACGTACATCTCTGTATCTAGGGAGAAGTGCCTGCAGAAGGCTAGTATCGTCTTTGGACTGTATTGTATTAAGTCCATTCTGATTTGTTGATTTCTGAATCCAACTTTTTCTACCCATTGCAACATCCACCCTCCTACTGATAGCTTATCAGCGAGAAGCAGACATATTTCCAAGGAATCCACTCACAGCAGATCCTTACAAAGGGATTTCCAATTATGTGTGTGTGGTTTTGTTGTTGTTGTTGTTGCTAGTTTGTTGTTTTAAAGTGGCCACCTTGATGTCCTCCCCACATGAACTACTAAGGGCTGGTCCACACTAACCCCCCAGTTCGAACTAAGTTACGCAACTTCAGCTACGTGAATAACGTAGCTGAAGTCGAAGTATCTTAGTTCGAACTACAAGGTACTTACCGCGGGTCCACACGCGGCAGGCAGGCTC
Organism: Terrapene triunguis; assembly: GCF_002925995.2. Lineage (NCBI taxonomy): Eukaryota > Metazoa > Chordata > Testudines > Emydidae > Terrapene > Terrapene triunguis. The sequence continues at coordinate 5,185,357 of NW_020699449.1, read as the reverse complement.
CCCCGTCGACTCCGCATACTCCTCTCGCGGAGCAGGAGTACCGGTGTCGACAGCGAGCACTTCCGGGATCGATTTATCGCGTCTAGACAAGACGCGATAAATCGATCCCAGAAGATCGATTGCTTACCGCCGAACCTGGAGGTAAGTATAGACGTACCCTAAGAGATTATTTTTCTTTCTCCGTCTCCCTCATCTAGACCTCTCTTAAAATTAAGATCTAATTACTTGGACTTTTTATTCTTAGGCATCTTACCACAGAAGTTTATTGAAAGGGATTTTACCCTAGAAATTAACCATCTCATTGACCTTAAAACAAAGCATGCCAACATTAAAAAACATGAGTTGAGAAGCTATTAGATTGTTTAATAATCACTGGCAGGTAGAATAGGGAGAAATGAGAAGGAATCCGTATTCTGACCAGAATGATTGTTACATGTGACTAGAACTAAACAAAAGACTCACACAAAGATAGCATCCTGTTGGGGCAGATGGGTAACAGTATGGGGCCTTTTATGTCTTTGCCACTCGTCCAAATCCAGACAGATTGGGTAAGTAGGGAGGAAAATATATTCCTGAACAATGTGCAACTTTTAGCATGCATTTTGATTCAGCCCTGTTTGCACCCTTTTTTGTTCACTGCTCTGCAAACATTTGTATGAGCAGTTTTTGTTTGCAGGAACGTTCAGAGAGGAACTTGTTTTGTGCAGATGTACTTGGTCTCCCAAGATTACATGTTTATGTTGGTAGTGCTCATCAGGCCAACATGTATTGTCTTCCTGAGCTTGGGAGAGCCAGGAGAGAAAGTAGCTGATTTAAAACAAAACCATGTGCTCAGCATGAGCAGCAGCGAGGGGGAGCAGGCCAATAAGACCTTACTCCAGCAGCAGAAATATTGCTTCCCTGGAGACAGTATTACAGCCCAAGACCAAGGGGCATGCAGCATTGGACAGACACTGAGGAATGAACAGGGCAAGACCTTCTGGACCCATCTCTATGCATGGTACAGGCACAGAATTGTTGCCAAAGGGAGGACCATCAGCTTCACTGCTAAGCAGCGTCAATCAGGAGGGGAACAGGCCAGAATCACAGCTATAGTACCACAGTAGTGGTGAAGTCTTCAAAGCCCATGTTGCCTTTGAGCAGCCGGTATTTTTACATCTGAGATACCCATACTTCTCCAGAATGTAATGGACTGTCTTTTGGAAAAGCAGAAAAGGTTTAAAATGTCAATTCCATTGCCTGGTTATCTGCTGCTTCCTAATGTGCTCTCACTGTGAAAGCCATGCATGAAGGTAGATTTGAATTTAGTACCAGACCTTTCCGGACAGGCCCAGTGAGAGCCCTGTCCTGCTGAAATTACATGTTGATGGTTTAAACGGGATTGTTTTGGTGTGCTGTTTGCTCACTGCTTCTGCATTTGATACTTTATCTAAAAATCTCACTTGGGAAAAATAAAAAGAATTGAGAAGTCGTGACCTAATGGTTAGTGCTCTGCCCCCGCATGCGGGAGCCAACAGGTTCAATTATTTTCTTCTTCAGTCATCAGGGGTTAGTTATGGAAGCAATATGCCAAAAATAAGGAGGCCAGGGCCTTGAGGATAAAGTGTTAAAAGAAGGTATGAAGGGGAGGTCCTCAGGAGATGACAAGTAATCAGAAGAGCTTCATGGAAAACAAAGTAAGAATATAGTGCTAGAGCCAATGTTTGTTTTTGATAGAAGTCATGTGAAGGACAAAACAAAGGCCTGGGAACTTTCCCACCCTATTTAACAAAATAAGTGCCATGGTATAACAAGGATCCCCGGGCACAGAGTGAAAGGGAATTTCAGGGCGTATGTTTATTCCGTTTGTGGCTTCTTTCCATTGTTAATTAAAATGTATTGTAGCCTGAGAGGAATTCAGCAGGCAATGTGACTGGCTAAGGAAGATCTGACCTGGGAGGATATTTGACTCCAACTTTATCTCAGCAAATAATGGACTCTCACTGGAATAGCTGAAACTCTGAGAGGAAGGAAGAGACATTAGTGGAAATTTCCCCTAGATAACAGATTTTGGTTTATAGAAATCTTGTTCCGTCATGTTGTCTAAATATTATATATAATAAATACAGAGAGTGGAAGGATTTACTGAGCTGAGTTTGGAAACCATGGTCCTTCCAAGAATCTTTTCATGTAACTTTCCTTCATGCTAGATAACATGCTTAGTCACAGATTCAGAGATATTAAGAAATGGAAAAGACCTAATTAGGTCACACCATGCCCCTGGCATATTTCCTAATTCTCTGTCCAGGCTAGTTTTATAAGGTGCAAGTGACAGGGTCTTTATCTCTTCCTTTGTAAGACTATTTTGTGATAGTAGAATAACTACCAACCCCGCCTCTGCTGTTTTTGATAAAATATCAGCCGAGTCTGGCTGGGAGCCCTGTCTACATTTAGCTGTCTGCAGGCTACAGTACCTGCTTTTGGCTGGTCAGGAAATGGCATTACTAACTTGACCTCCCAGGTGGAGGAAAGGTAATAGGAAGTAGATAATTACACTGTAGGTAGGAAAGGAAGAAAATAACTAAGGGGAAGTAACAACAGCAATTTTGCTGTTATTTTAAGGGATCCTGGAATGCCTTTGGTCCCAACCATACAGAATAAATAATTTAACAGTAAAAATAGGATTCAAAAAGTACTGACAGATCTAGCTACGTAGAATTCTCTATTTCACACATTCTTCTGATCACATTGGAGCTGCTTGTTGCTGTGACGTGACACGGGGGCATGAAACCTGAGACACAGAATCCTACAAGACGATATCCTCAAAAAAAGAAGAATTATGAATAACTTTTTTTAATTTCTTTATTGGTGAAAAACGTAAAACTACACAAAGTCAGCATGGAGAAAAAAAAACTTTCCTTAGCTAAGTTTTTATTAGAATCTCCACTGTACAATTCTCCTTATCTAATAACCTTACCAAATATCACATTTAATAATGAGATGCTCCAGTAATTATTATATTGTCCTTTACAGAAATGAAAATACAATGAAAGAGCCTTAAAATGCATTAGTCCTACATTTTGTTTCCCTCTGTGAACGTTTATATATAAAGAGCTTCTGATCAGAAGGGAGACGGGGCTGTATCCTCTGCTGGTATGAGAGAGCTATGCTGATTCACACCAGCTGAGGATCTGGTTTGCTATCTTAATAAGGTTTAAGACAATTGTTTACCAACAACAAAGGGCCAGATGTTGAGTCCTGACTGAGGCAAAGTTCCCATTCTCTTCTATGTGTGGTTTGCCTGAGTAAGGATTACAGTACTGATCCCCAATGGTTTTGCTTGAGTAAGGATTGCAGGGTTGGGCCCCAAATAGTTAACTATGTAGAGCAAACTATATTTTCATATCCAGAGTGTGTATCCAGTGGGCTCACTTTAAATGTCTTCTCTGGCTTTAAAGCTTTCAGAGATAGTCCCTATATTTAAAATGAAGAAAACTGCTGAAACCACGAATCTCTCAGGAACTTGAAGGCATTTTTTGAATGCACCTACTGTGCTGCTGTTGAGTTTTCAGCTCAGCAGTTCAGAGTCCTACAGTGCTTGTGGACATCTCCTATTGTTGGTCCACTGGAACAGGAAGGAAGCGCCTGGGTTCAGTTCCTGGTGTTCTGTAAAGCCTCTATGAGAGTTTTGTTATACTCTGCAATCTGCTTACTCACATTCTTCATTACTGGCTGGTAGTCACTCTCCTGACTTTTTGTTGCTATGACTGATTAAAAGAGTTAAGGACAGTAACTGGCAAGAAAAATACTAACCTAATTAGAGATCATAAGGGAATTATACTACAAGAAGTCTCCTTCTAGAAAAATTGTCAAGGCTTGCAGATAATGGAAAAGCACTAATTGTATCTAAAGAACGACACCACTTTAACAGGTTAGCCATTGTATTACACTAAGGGCTTGTCTATGAGGTGTGTTGGCCCACGCCAGAGGAGTATAAATTCTAGTGCCCACTAGTGTATTGAGCATTAAGGGTACATTACACAGTGAGCAGCAGCCTCTAGGCTCTAGTGTTCCAAACAGTACTTCATTAATGCGCACTAGGGAACTTTCAGTGTATGCCAGCGGGGTCCACACAACCCACTTAGGATGCATCTACACAGTGAGCGGCAGCAAGTCTCAGAGGCCAGACCAACAGACTTGGGCTCATGCTATGGTGCTAAAAACAGCTGTGTAGATATTGCAGCTCAGGTTGAAGCTCAGGCTCTGAAGCCCATCTCCCTCCATCCTGGACCTCTACATAGCTTTTTGAGCACTGTTTAGACAAATCCGAAATGTGCTGGAAAAGTTACTGATGTATCTTTTGTTCTCTATATGTATTGCTTCTGCAGGTCCACGTTGGGAGACCATACTCACTGCCACATGGCGAATGAATCCGTTTCAAAGGAGTTACCTGTTGTGGGAGGGTGTGCATCTCCCCGCGTTCCAGCATTCTAGAGCTAAGGATATAAAAGCCCCTATCCTGACAACTGTTCCTTCTCTTTCTGCCAGGCCAAGCAGACGTGAAACTCAACCCCTCTTTGTTTTGGGATCTGTGCTTGGACACTTGGTATACTGTCTGACTTAGAAGTAGTTTCTAGCGTAAGGTTATAGTTAGAGGTTTGGGTGGTTTTTTTTTTAAATTTTGTGTTTGGACTTTTCCTGATAGTTAGCTTCTTTCTTCCATGGCAGATGGTTAAAGATGTCAGGGTCTAAGATTTCTTGTCTTGACAAAATATCCCAGTGGAGGAAAGGATCCCAAACCCAATCATGTAATTCCAGGAGGCTCTTCTGGATCTTAGCCAAAGAAGTCCCAGGATCTGATCAGGGAATGACCAGTCATGTGGTGCTGGGAGGCTCTTCTGGGTCTAAGCCCACCAGCAGAAGTTCTCTCACCTGTCAGTACAGGAGGTCATAAGATCCTTTGCCCAAGAGCAGAGCAGACACTCCTCTATGAGTTTGGGGGTTTCTTGGTTATACCTGATTCTACTCCTAAGAATAACAGGAAGCACAGGGGCAAACAAAAATAGGACCCATTGCCACGTGGTAGGGTACTGAATCTCACAGTAGGCATCTGCAGAGGTCATAGATCTTGTATATGAAAGAGAATCAGATTTTATTTTAAACTAATCCTTCATCGAGTGTATTCAAGCACAGAAAGCAAGCACATGGTTCACTGAGGTATCATATTTTACTGCATGTCAGGTTTTGAAAAAATAATTGAGTTTAATGGTAATCACAGTTTTTCTCCGCACAATAATTTGAAACTGATAGCAAGGACTTTAAAAAAAATAAAACACGACCATCAGTTTGTGGAATTCATTGCCCCCAAGTATAATTGTGATCAAGGAGGAGGATTTAAATAAAAGGACTAGACACTGAGCTGACTAAAGAGAACTATTACAATAGATTTTTTAAATGGAATATAAACTTTCATGCAATGGGGCATAAGTCAACTATAAAGGACTGGTCTACTCTACAAAGTTAGGTTGACTTAAATTAACTATGTTGTTCAGGACTGTGAAAAATTTCATGCCTTGTGCAATGTAATTAAGCCAGCCTAAGTGTAGACACCATTAGGTCGACAGAAGAATTCTTTGTGGAGCTACTACCACTTCTCAGAGAGGTGAATTTACTACAACAATGGAAAACCCCCTTCCATCGCTGTAGTATTAAGTGTCTACAGTACAGTGCTACAGCAGCGCAGCCTCAGCTGTAGCATTTCTAGTGTAGACATGTCCTAACTGACATGGGTTAGGGAGGAATTTCTCCTGTGGGCAGGTTATTACATAATTGTCCATTACAGGTTTTCTTGTACTTTCTTCTGAAACATCTAGTATTGTCCACCATCTGAGACAGGACAATGGACTAGACCACTGGTCTGATCGGGTATTGAAGTTTCTATGTACCTACAATATTTTGAGCTGTAATGGTATAACAGTGATCTCACTGTGTCTCTAATTCTTCAGTGCTACTGTTTTTAGGTCATTTTGTAAGAAGGGAGTTTACTTTAGTAACTTTTTAGTCCCTGGATAATAAAATTAATATACAATTATGCACTATTCATATCTCTGCAATAACTAGGGACAGTAGTGCAAGTTAAGGACAGAATGTCAGCTCTCATTTAGAATGGCTATGCTTCTGTTAGTTTAAAAACCCATTTAAAACTATTTTATGGCAGTCCTTTGCAATGAATGTTCTTTGAACGTGTCATTACCACTAGCTTTTGGAAAGTTTTATCTCAATATGTGTGGGTCTAATTCTGCTGTCACATAAGCAACTCTCATTGCATTTAATGAGAAAAAACACCTGAAAGCAGTATTTGGCCCTTTGTGGGTTTTGTTTGCTGTATTTTACATACTGTAAAATGTCATGCATAGTTATGGAGCTATGTACATTTAAAAAAAATCATTGCCTTTGCTGGAAAGCTAAGTATAAGAATCGGCTGGCGTAAGAATAATCACTGAAGAAAACCAATGGGTGATAAACGCCAGAGCATAGGAGAAAGCATATGCAGTGTACAGCTGGTCTTTTAGTGATCAAATAAAAATACTGGAAGCTTGGAATACTATAAGGAGTCATTTAATGCTGGAGGCTGCCTAATGAGTTTCAGGTTTCATTGTATATAAAGGTCTATCCATCAAACAAACATTTGCAAGACCCTTTATCCCCCTTCTTCACCCTGCTGTAAAACTGTCCTCATTGACTTTGCTTTTGGGAGGAAAAGGCTTTCTCAGTCAATTACTATACTGTATTAATTGTCAGCATTTTTTTAAAAAAAGGATACATTCTTTCATCACAAAGTTATTTTGCTCGTGGTGCTGCCACTTCCTTTCCAAATTTGTAAGCTGAAAACACAAAAAGAAAATGTTAAGAACCGCCACAAATGAAAACAGACGCACAACCATTTATACGAATAAAGCCCCCCAACTTGTCTTATTGATACCTCACATTCTATCAAAACTGTAAGACCATGGTTACAACACAAGAAAACTAGAAGATAAACAATTGGGAAGGATTTTTCAAATATCCCATAATATATATGTATGTAAATGTAGCCCTCACATAGCTACTGCTCTGCTGTTTGCACAAAAATGAAAATACTGAATATAACTGGTATGGAACATGAAAAACTGGATGATTATTTGAGATTTCTGTCATCTCTGAACAATCATAACAGCATCACAGAAAAGATGAACATGGGAGGAAGATATAAATTCTTATCTTTTCATATCACTGAAAGATGATCTGTTTGCAAAATCACCACTGATACAATATATCCTGGCACTGTCTTGGACCCAACAGCAGTACAGAAAAAACTTCCTTATTTCCATAGCTGAATTTCCTGTCTGATGCCAGAAGCTGTGATAAGAGCAGAGCTGTAGTGAGAAGATTGTAAGACTGTGGGTTATATGTTGGCACTTCTTCAATTCTTTCAGCATCAACAGGAAGCTAATGTGGATATTATATTATATTTCTCACAATACATTTTATAATATTAAATTGTTTTTCTGATGCTACTATTCAAGGTTTTTTATTTCAAGGTATGTAGACCCCTTTAAAGGTATTTTTAAAAATAAAGGTTGAAAATCATCATTCTAAAACCAAATGTTAAAGGAAAGCCACCAATATTGATACGTTTGAGGATGAAAATCAGTTCTTAAGCTGAATGATTGAGAATAGATGCTGTGTTACAGCTTTCCCTACCCTGTACCAAAATTATCTTTATAATGAAAATCTGTCCATATACCCCCATCCTTTTTTTTTATCCCTAGTTCAAAGCAAACATGAATTCTGCTGTTTGTGTAAGTTATAAAACAAGATATTTGTGATCAATTACATACTACATCCACTATGGGTGCTGCCAAATGCAATATACATAGTAAAGGCAACTGAATTTGAAATATTGTATATAATATAATCTAATTATAATAGAGATTGAAGAAAATGATCAGCACTTTTTTATATAGCTTCTTGTATGATGCACTCTACATAGTAAAATGCTTTTAAGGCCACCTTATCAAGGGTAAACTCTCAAATCATATAAAGCCTGTCTACATTTCCATATGATTGATATATAAAAAGGATGTACGCTGTACATCAATAGCTATGCAGACTGGCAAAATGGCTAATCAGTCATCTTGGGATCTTACTTTCCTTCAAGCTAAGTTCTTTTTAGAATATGATAATTACGTTGAAGGAGAAATTCTTATTTATGGAAGAGAACATACATATTCTTATATACAATGCTGAAACAGAAGAGTTGCAGCTAATCAAAGTGAAGGGATGCTGTACAGTTACTGATGGCTGCACATTTTTATCCCAGTTAAACAGCTGTCTGAACCCTGACTGGCTGTCAGTGGGCAAATTACATAATCAATATGGACAATATCTGATAGCCTTATTCAACAGCACCCAGGAGTAGTCCTATTAAAGTGGCTCAGTTTGAATACTGCCCAGTGCTCTGACTAGTTGGCAGACACTACACAGAGTTTGTAGATTTGCATAATCACTGGTTATTTCTACTTTATATATTCAACCATCTCTGTTCTGATTAGTTCATGTATTCAGAATTTAAATTGTTTCCCAACAATAAAGATGACACGTCAGCTTCTTACTCCCTGAAGCTGAAGTAGAAAAAAATCCAAAATTTACATGAAAGTGGAAAAAAAAAAAAAACCAACAACCCCAAAACACAATAAGAATGTGGCTGGAAGAGAAATCAGTTCCCATCCTCTCTCTGTCTTTCTCTCTTTTTCTTAAAGCCAATCTGTTTTCCTCCTTCCTCCCATCTCTACAGTCGGTAAAGCTCTTGTTGCCAAAATGATAGTAATCTATTTGTATATAATATGTATATTGGAAGACTCCAGGGTGGTGGAGAGTTTAAAAGCCTCTTCCCTCCTGATTCACTTTTGAAACACAGTGTAAATAAAAATGTATATGAAAGTTATTGTGGGGGAAAGAAGCCTTGCTGGCCTGTAGGAAGGGGAATGAAAAGCAAAAAGAGAAAGAAAAGTGTTAGGGGAGGAGGGGAAGGAAGGGCTTATAAACTGCATTTAAAAGCAAAAAATTACCTTTTGCCAGTTTGGTTTCTGTAGTTTCTCCACTTTCATTTAAAAAACAATGTTTCATAAAAAAAATTCTGAATGGTTATGCTGATGATTGTTTAAAAGGTCCTTCTGAACATAGTAATAACCTTATTCTATTCTCAACATTTGAGCTCATTCAGCCTAGGATACAGCTATTAAATGGGAACGACCCTCTAGTGATAATGTTATGCCTGTGTTTATTAGGCTTTAAATCAACTAGATAGCTACAGATACAATATTGCACTGAAATACAGGTCAGAAGAATCACAGGACTTTAAATAAACTAACATTGTATGTCTCTATTCTTCAGATTCCTCTGAAAAGGCAGGTCAAGCCAAATAATACAAGAACACACTCCAAAAAGAAAAAGATGAGAAAATTTAAGAAATGCAAACTATTCTAATGCACTACTTTTTTGTGTTTATAATCCTGGGTTCAAATTTGGTTTAATTACAATATTTTTAATCCTAAAATCTTTAATTGGGCAAGACTATAATCTGAGTAAGAACCATAGGATTTGACCCAATATTTGTGCCAAATAAAAATTTCTCTTTGGAATGCAGGTGGAGAGGAATTTAGATCATTCTGCCGTATCTGTGTTGGCTCTACAATGCTAACAGAAGAAAAAAGAAATAACAAATTGTGAGTCTGACTACAGGTGAGGAGAACATCTATTGAGTAAAAAGGTCCTTTTTTTTTTTTTTAACATAATTATGTTTCTGATTATCAGCACATTTTAAATGTTGCCAACATACAACACATAGCAAACATGTTCTCTGCCCCAAGAGCTTACATTCTAATTAGGCAGCCCACACAGTACAAATACATAAATGCAAAAGATGACTGGATGACGGTCTAGACTGTCCAAAGTACAGTTGTTTTATAGTATGAAGTACATGCTTCTTTCTCTGGTGGTTTATCAATGAAAGACTACACAGGAGTAGTTGGTCGTAAGAGGGATTTTACTAAAGAAAGGCATAAACTGGTGGAGTTTCAATTCAGGTCCAAACACAAGCTACGTACTCATTACAAAATCAAAAATTCATCCTTCCTGGAGTCTATTTTTATTAACTAAAAGATACTACATAAAACTGAGCCTTTGCCCTCTCCCTAGGCTTGAATGCTCCTAGGATACTTGCTCTCAGAAACAGCGTGTCCCATGATGTCTGATGGGGTTCATCCTTGGTACTGCTAAACAATTACAGTGTTTATCCTAGGATCCTAAAAACATTTCTTAAGTGTGATTTAGTGTTTTTGCCTTTGGAGTGCAATAAATTGTTCCAAAAGTTTGGTATTTTCTATACGCTAAATAGGGGACGATGCCCCTTATAAGAACTTTTATCGCCCCTCTCCAAATTGCTCAGTATTTTATAGGCTGGAGAAAACATATTGCCATGGCCTCTTTGCACCAGCCAGTCAGCCCTGAGAAAAGTCAAGCCTGACCCTGAGCTCCTGCAGCAGCACCAGCACGGCTGGAGAGGAAAAATGAGGACTTTGAACAAAACTAAAATGAGTATTTAACAAGGGACTTGCAAATTTTTGACATAAGACTGGTCTCAACAGTTGAAATCGTTGGCTTTCAATACATTGATCAGGGAAGGGGGGTTTGTTAACATTCAGTTGAACAAGCTAGAGGATTTGGGCATGGAATTCCGATACACAGCTTTGAAAACTTACTCCAGAGTCTATGCATTCCTCTAAAAAACCCTAACTGATTCATTTAAATATAGTTTCATGTATTTGAGAAACACAAGACCTGGAATGAAACAATCGAAGAAACATCTATTTTGAACTATACCTGGGAATGTGTCTCATTTTCCTCAAGTTGTGTCTTTAGTGTTTCATACTCTGCGTTCAGTTGTTCCATTATTTTCTTGAAGGCATCTCTACGTTTTATCAACCTTTCTTTCTCCTCATGGAGTTTCTAGAGGAAGAAAAGCAAAATGGATCAAACTGGCCTTAAGGTACTGTGCTTCCATTAAACCTGCCAATTCCTTTGAATCTAAGAATTTCGAATATACTCATCACCACAGTGATCTCCTACTTTCCCACAGGAATCCATTCAAATTTACTATGGACTGGTGGTCCCAACTGTTCAATTGTTTTCAATTTAACTTTCCAGGAGCTACTTTCTTTTTCCACCCCCTAAACAAGAAGGTATACAGAAAGAATTCAGAACGTGTTCTACAAATATCACAAAAACGACACCAACACTTAGCGTGAGAAGTTGCATTTAATACCTGTGCACAAGATGTAGCCGTTAAAATGCACACTTGGTGATGTGAAATGAGGCACAAGTGTCCACAGTCTCTTTCGTGTCATGACAGCATGCAATGAGACTGGACAGAGCCCTGACGCTCAGGAGACCTGGGCTCTAGGCTTGATTCTGCCAATGGCCTGTTCAGTGAGTTTGGACTAGTCACTTCAACTCTCTGTGCCACAATTTCCCCATCTGTAAATTGGGGATAACGATACTAACCTCTTTGGTAAAGCAATTGGAGATCTATTGATGAAAAGAGCTACATAAGAGCTAGGTGTTGTTATTGTTATTACTATGTCAAATATAATGGAGGTGAATTTGGTGTCATTTGCTTCAAGCCTTCAAACAAATTACTTCCCAACATTGTTTTGAAAACAAAGATATAAACCAGACTCTGTCTGAACATAGCATGACAAATACAGTCTCAGAATATTAATGGCTGAGCTCTGAACACAGGCAATGTTGTTGTTGTTATTTGTATTGTATTGAGCCTCAGGCATGACCTAGGGTCCCATTGTGCTAGGTGCCGTACAAACACGGAACAGAAAGGTGTTCTCTGCCCAAAGAACTTATAATGTAAGTATTATATGGAGATATACCTATCTCATAGAACTGGAAGGGACCTTGAAAGGTCATCAAGTCCAGTCCCCTGCCTTCACAGCAGGACCAAGTACTGTCCCTATCTAGGTAGTGCTAACAGATACTGCTGTTATTACCCTTTTCTTCTCTTCTCCTGATGCTTTCAGAGCTGGCAAATTATTGTACATCTTCAAGTCCTTTGTCATCTGTTCGATTTTTTCTTTGAGAGAAGCCTGTTCATCGACCATCTTACCCTCCAACAATTCCATTTTCTGCAGGTCCATTCGCAGTCTTTGACTATCTGGAACACAAGGAACAAATGTTATAAGCAACAGTAACTTTTCTTCATGATAGTATTAGCCAATGCACAAAGATTTAACTCCCAATTTTCCACTACACAGTGCACCAGCCAAATCCTGCTTGCCTTATTCACATTGACACCCCTGGGACTATTCATGAGAATAAAGTAAGCAGGATTTGGCCCAACGTACAGTGCCATTTGTCAAAAGATATTATACAATTATTACAGACACTGAAGACTAGAGAGTCTAAGTCTAAGGAAACGCAGTGGTGATCTGAGATACTACAGGGTGGTAATTCCATTCTGCTTTTGTTAATATTTACTTCCTTGTCAATTTCAGGTTTTACTGTACCAGCACATTAGTACAAAATTTTGGTTGCAAACTATACAGGTGCCTATCTGTTTATTTTTAAACTGTTTCCATTCAATTTTTTAAATCATATAAATATTTCTGTTTTCATTTTTAAAAGAGTCTTGTTTTTATACTACTAAATTTAGGGTTAAATTTGCCCTGGACACTGGCTTTATAAATGAGGAACCATTCCAAAGCCTTAGATTAATAAGAATTGGTATATGTCACAACTGAAAAGATCATAATGCACTGGAATACTGTGTTCAATTCTGATCACCACACCTCAAAAATGATAAAACAGAATTAGAGGGGATTCAAATGTGGATGATCAGAAGGATCAAAGCCATGGAAAAAGTCTTAAATGAAGAGAGATGTAAGGGACTGTTTACTTTAGAGAGGAGATGAATAAGAGAGGACATGACAATGGTATACAAAATAATGAATGGTGTAGAGAAGGTAGATTGGGAACTTGCTTAATCACATACTTAGCACTAAATGCTATAAATGATGATAAAAACCCTTTAAAATGTGAACTGCTTACAATAATTAGATGAAAATATCTGTAGAAGTAGTTTTGCATTTTCTCAAAATTGAAATGCATATGTAAGATTTTTTGCTTTTAATTAAAAATAAAACAGATACAGGACCAACTAAAATTCATTTTTGGTGGATAAAAGTAATCAAAAAATCCTAAAAATGTTAGAAAAAGCTTCCTGTAATGCAATATCAGTATGCTGATAATGCTGGAGTAGACAGCTAAGGAATATTCCTATCCAAGCACACTTTCTAGAGAAAAAGGAAGAAGCTGTTTGGAGAAGGTAAAATTTATGCTCATATATATATAAAATATATATAAAAGAAACTAAAAACTTCTCTAGGGGAAAAGACAGGAAGAGGATGCAGCCCAGTTCCTTCTGATATGCCATTAAGTTGCAGAGTTTAGCAGGCAGTGTGTACACAGTAGCAAAGTCTGAGACCAAACTGCTTTGACCCAGGAAAATGTTTCTGGGAAACTATGCCATCAGCACATTTGTTTACTCTCTGTAGTTTCCTTTTTTGTTTTTAAAAAAAGGACTCTGGTGATGGCCTTTTATATCTTTGAGGTGGCAAGAAAATCTGGAAATCCACATTTTAATACCAATGGAAGAATTTTGCAGATTACTGTACTATAATTCAAGGTTTGGGAAGCACTCCAACTGGGGGGGAATTGTACAATCATTTTACTTTAAAAGAGCCCCTATTATGTTTATTATGGAACCTTTATTGTGGTTCCCAGTTCCAGGAATTTTCTTTATAAATAGTTTAAATTATCTGATTAAATTGTAGACTCTAAACTTTTTCAAGAAAGAAACTTTGTTTTCATACAATGTCCCTACAACATCTAGCACTGTTAGGGTATTACTGTAATGTAAAATAAAAATAATAAATATGCTTAGTTAAAATGCTCATAAGAAAAATATATTTCATATCTTGCCCTATAGTGCAAGGGTTAATTTTTCAAAATAGACACCTATGTTGTGGCTGCAAAATATGTATTTGCAAATTAGTTTGTTACAAAATATCCAGAGGCACATGGAAAACAGGCAATTAACATCATATTTTGTGCACAGCAATTACTTCTTTGCAGATACATATTTTGCAGTCACAACACAGAAGCCTATTTTGAAAACTGGTAGCAAGTACAGGCTGTGGTAGTCACCAAACAAAATGATTTATGATTATTGCAGCTTCCTTTCAGTAAGCAAACAAGGAAAACTTTGCTCAATCAGTAATGACACTGGCAAAGGTTTAGATTATGACAATAACAACACCATAAACTGCACAAATAAAGAATTAAATAGAGATCTCTATCACTACACCACAAGAAAAAAAAATCTCTGCTTTTAGAAAATATAGGCCTGATTCCCAAACTTTTACTCACATATCTAATGTGAATGCAGTCTTAACTTTATGCATATGAGTAGTCCCACTGATGTCAACAGGAATATTTTTGTGTTTTAAGTTAAGAATGTGCATGCCTGAGAATTTGATCTTGACGATTTACAAGGCAAGGTTTGGGCCATCCACATTATAGCTGCCAGGAATCCTCTTTGGGATATGTCTACACAGCAGCTAGAGCAGGGATAGGCAACCTTTGGCCCGCAGCCCGTCAGGGTAAGCCCCCTGGCGGGCTGGGCTGGTTTGTTTACCTGCCACATCCGCAGGTTCAGCCGATTCGCTGCTCCAGGCCAATGGGGGTGGGGGGAGCGGCAGCCAGCACATCCCTCGGCCTGTGCCACGTCCCGCCGCCCCCATTAGCTTGGGACGGTGAACCGCAGCCAGTGGGAGCCACGATCAGCCGAACCTGCGGATGTGGCAGGTAAACAAACCGGCCCGGCCTGCCAGGGTGCTTACCCTGGCGGGCCACGGGCCAGAGGTTGCTGATCCCTGAGCTACAGCCTGAGCCCTGCGAGTCCATGGGGCTGCTTCATTGCTGTGTAGACTTTTGTGCTTGGGCTGCAGCCTGGGCTCTAGGACCCTTGCAGGGTATGAGGGTCCCAGAGCTCAGGTTCCAGCCCAAGCCTGAAGTCTACACAGCAATGAAACATCCCCATGAGCCCGAGTTGGCTAGCACAGGCCAGCGCAGGTTTTTCTTTGCTGCATAGACATACCCTTAGAAAAGCATTAACAAAACGTAAGTATAAGCAACATTATGGGGTCCATTTTCAAACTGATACATGGTTATTTCACTGCACGGCTCTCTACTACTTTCTATTAAATGTTATTTTAAAATTTATGAAGAGCCTAGAGTTTGAGTCAGTTGCTAATAAATCAAAATAAATAAATAAAGCAAACGCCTACTAATGCAATGGGAAGTGCAATACACAATATTAAAATGCACTCTTAATATGTCCTAAACCAAGTAAGCAAGAAAATCAGTTATTGCTAATAGTCAGAGAAATAGTCTTCTTATGATGAATTATAAATCATTTGTGTTAGCACTAATAGGAGTTATATAAAGGCACCAAAAGAAGATACATCCCTCAGTATTTGCATTGCCTCACACCCTAGCTCAGGGGTGGGCAAACTTTTTGGCCCGAGGGCCACGAGGGGTTCGGGGTGCGGGCTCTGGCCTGGTGCCGCTTCCCTGGAGCAGCTCCAGGGTGGCAGCGGCACGCACCAGGGCCAGGGCAGGCTCCCTGCGTGCCCTAGCCCCGCGCTACTCTGGCACCACGTCCCTGCGGCCTCTGGGGGATGGGGGGCAGAGGGCTCCACACGCTGCACTCCCTTGCGGGTACCTCCTCCGAAGCTTCCACTGGCCGTGGTTCCCCGCTCCTAGCCAATGCGGGGGGAGGTATCCACAGGGGAGGGCAGCGCACGGAGCCCTCTGTCCCTCCTCCCCCAGGGGCCGCAGGGACGTGATGCCGGCCGCTTCCAGGAGCGGCGCGGGGCCCGTGGCGCCACAGGGGTGGCAATCCAATGGGCCAGATCCAAAGCCCTGACGGGCCGTAGTTTGCCCACCCCTGCCCTAGCTACAGTGTTTTAGCATACATGGTATGCAAGATCACCAACCCTGTACTCTGTCGTGTATTCTATGACTCTCATGTTATTTAATTTTTAAAAAGGAAGGAATTTGCAAATTCATACATTATATGCCTCACCTGTACTCAAATTTTTAGCGGTGCTCTGTGATTTTTGCATTTCATTTGATTTGAAAGTGAGGTCTTCCTGCATGATCTTCAGCTCTTGATTGGTAACAGAGGAGATTTGTTTCATACGATTGACATTCTGTTCATTTACAGAAATAAGAACAGTAAATTAGAACATTTGATATCTTTGCAGCTATGAGTGTTCACTGGAAAGCAAGAAAAAAGCTCTGCTAATACATCACTTATGACTTAACTCTTTTACAACACTCTTGGACAAAATATTTTTAAATAGTTTGAGACCATTTAAATATAATGATTTTCTATTTCAGGTCTGCCAGCCTGAACTGTGTCCCTTTTATAACTGATGTATTGATATACCATTGAGGATGAAGTAGGGATGTTTAAATGACATTGCCTTAGATATTATTTCACTTGTGGTAGAGTCATTGTACTATAAAGTAAAGCCCTACTTCATTTGTGATATTGCAGAAATTGTGGATCATGCAATACTAGGCTTCCCCCACAATTTTGATTTTAATTAGCTTACTTTGTGCAGTCCACAGTTTTACATACATTCTGAGTATGCAATTAGTACCGCAGTAACATTCAATGCCTGTAAAATGTAAAAGGCTAAAATGACTTAACTCGATTTCTACAGCAGTTGTGTTAGGACTTTTAGCCTTCTGAATTTTATATTGTACCGGTCACTTTTTTTTAAGGGAATGTAATATAGTTGCAGCAAAATGTCTGGTTATCAAAAAAATTAGCAGGCATAACATAATATTGTTCCAGCAAATTTTTCTTAAACAAATACCTTTACTCTGCTTTTCCAAATTACGGCTATTAATAAAGGTCAATTATTACTTTTCTGCTATTTTCCAGCCACAATTATTTGACAATCATCCCGTGATTCAGGTAGGGTCTTAACTATGTGGGGGGAAAATGGTCAGGGCCTAAACTTTGGTTAAGCAGTCTGTATAGTATGGCCTGAACGCAGAAAAGGGGGGGGGGGGGGGGTAGAAAAAGAAGGGAAAAGAGAAGTCATGAAAGCAGAACTAACTGTAGAAACTATAAAAGCAGAACTAACCATTTGTAATAACTTATGATTAATAGCTGCCAGGTGACAGAGCAAGAAACCGCAAAGGGCAAAAGTAAGGTAAAACAGAAAAGGCTTGCTTTGCTTTATTCCTTATATGGATGTAAAATTTTAAGGAAGCATATGTAATTTTTGTGGTTTTATCCTATATAAGCTCTCGCATTTTATCTGTCGGGGGGGTTCGGCTGCCTTGGCTGACTCCCCCATGCATGCATGTTTGATTGATCAATAAAGGAGCCTCAGGCTGTCTGATCCAAAATCAACCGTGTGGTCAATTTTCCACAACAACTACAAGGAAAATTTAATTCCCCTGTGTCATGGGACTTGCAGCACATCAACTCTTAAGCAACCTTCCTAGTAAAATAATTTGAAGTCATGGGGCATCATGTTGAAGAACAGTATCAAGGAGCTGGTAAAACACTATTTATTCAAAATAATACTTGGCTAAAAGATGCCTATGACAATCCTCTACAAATAGTTCAAAGGAATCAAAATCAAAGAAATGGAAGAGTTGTTTTGGGGAGAATTGGAAAAAAATATAGTATGATATTGATAGTGGGAAAATTCTAGCTGGACACCAGGAGCATATATAATTTAGAAACTATACAGAAGGGAACTCCAGAAATACTTTTAATAGGTTAGGTAGAAGAAATTTCCTAAAAATAACATAAATTGGAATATGGAAAATAATCTAAGGGAGATGACTGAATCCTCCCCTTCATTTATGATGTTCAGACTTGGTCTGGATCAGGGGTGGGCAAACTACAGCCCGAGGGCTGCATCCGGCCCTGCAGATGTTTTAATCCGGCCCCCAAGCTCCCGTCGGGGAGTGGGGTCAGGGGCTTGCCCTGCTCCGCACGGCTCCCGGAAGCAGCGGCATGTCCCTCCTCTGGCTCCTACACGTAGGGGCAGCCAGGGGGCTCTGCAAGCTGCCCCCGCAGCTCCCATTGGCCAGGAACTGCGGCCAATGGGAGCTGTGGGGGAGGCGACTGCGGACAGGGCAGCGTGCAGAGCCATCTGGCCACGCCTCTGCAAAAGGAGCTGAAGGGGGGACATGCCGCTGCTTCTGGGAGCTGCTTGAAGTAAGTGCCACCCGGAGCCTGCACCCCTGACCCCCTCCCGCGCCCCAGCCCCCTGCCCCAGCCCTGATCCCCCTCCCGCCCTCCGAACCCCTCAGTCCCAGCCGGGTGCACCCTCCTGCACCTCCAACCCCTCATCTCCAGCCCCAGCCAGAGCCCGCACCCTCAGCTGGAGCCCTCACCTCTCCCTCTCCCGCACCCTAACCCCCTGCCCCAGCCTGGATCCCCCTCCCACACCCTGAACTCCTCATTTCTGGCCCCACCCCAGAGCCCACACCCCCAGCCAGAGCCCTCACCCCCTCCCGCACCCCACCCATCAATTTTGTGAGCATTCATGGCCCGCCATACAATTTCCATACCCAGATGTGGCCCTCAGGCCAAAAAGTTTGCCCACCCCTGGTCTAGATAAACTAGCAATCAATGAAATTTCTTAGTTTTAGTATTCTCGCATGTTTCATATTGATGGATTATAGTAATGCTAAAGACTTTTCTTTTGTTCTGGTCACAAATATCATCTGATGTTATTAATTGTAAAATTTCCCTCAAAACAGTGACAGAGAATACAACAGTAATTAAATACATTTTACTTTTTTACAATAACACATGGTATCAGTTTATTGTTTGGAAGATAGTTACACCAATAATTGGGTTGAATAGTATTTAATCACCATTGTTCTATTTAATCTCCTCAATGTCTTTTATGAGGCTCCCATTTATGACTGCCTAATTTATCAGAGACAGAGAAAGGCACTTACCCTACTTGAGTGCTCTAACAGTGCAACAATGTTGGCCTCTATCTGTGCCTTCCGTTCCAGTTCCTGGGTCTTCATCTCTTCAAAAGTCTCAAGAAAGTCTACGGATCAAAAAACAAGATAAGGGAGGATGCTGTTTACATTAACATTTTGGGTTCTCCATTATGACTGTACTTACTCTGAATTCAACAGCAAATATAAAAATACCTCACTGTAGTTTTACAAAATTGTATCTTATAACACCTAAGATTTAAATATACTTCAATTTAAATAAAATACTCTATCAAGTAATTTCATGCTTAATAAATGCTGGGGTCTGAGAAGCTTTGCAGTTTTATTTTTTTAATCTGTATTTTACTATTTACCATTTTGTTAAAATTTTAAAGATGGGAACAAGTGAGAAATAATCACATTTTTAAAATAAAATCAATTACAGCTTGCTTATTTAAGACATTTCTTTGCTGAGTTAAGTGGAAGAGATTTTCCCCCCAGTTTTCCAGTTCCATTTTTTTAGAATGATGCCATATCAATGCATGTTTTTGGCATTTTTGGTACTTATACAATTGTTCACTCAAGATGTATGCTTCTGGCTAACAGTCTATAAAATTAAAGAGGACAACATAAGGATGACAACAGACAGGTGGAGACTGAGACAACACAAATAACTTTAGAGAATCTCCATTTTACTATTTACCATCCATCTAAAACTATTTCTGCAAAGCAAACTCATTAGCTTTATATTCAACATATTACAAATCTAGCACTTAGACAATGCAGTGAAAGCTCACTAGAAAATCCTTAAGGAGAGGCAAAGAGAAAAGGCTTCTGGTACTCTAAGTCTCCTCAATTGCCATTTAACTCCCCTACAGATATTTCAGAACACAGGAGCAAAATTCTTTCTTGCCCACTGCTTAGACCATGTTGTGCCCCTCCTCAAGCCCCGTCTGTGCCTCTCTTATGCCTTTCCCATAAAATTTAATTTAATACAGAGACTGAGTCGGTCAGATAGACAAAGGAAACTTGAGGCAGAAGAGAGGAACAAAGAGGCATGCTTTTGTAGTAGAGGGAATCTTTTTCCACTGTGATCCAGCCAGGATTTGGAGCTAAAGGATAGTGACTGCAGGGGTCAGCTAGATAGCCTTCATGTTTTGAAGGAGAAGCCATAAATTGCAGGAGGGGAACCCTTGACACCCTAGAGGACTCTGAAAAAATCCCAAAGAATGCTCAAGAGAGGTGAGGAAACTGAGGCAGGGAATGATGTATAGCTGTTTGATTGATTTTTGTGCTGTCTAAAGTAAAGAGTAATTATTTTGGATCCCTTTGCAAAGCCTGTGTCCGTTTGCTTGAACTATCACTGGTCCCTGAAGAGGTAAAACATAGCCCAGAGTATCTGCAAGTTTGGAGCTCCGGGAAAGTGATAGCTGATAGTTTCATGGCCTAGGCAGCTGGGGGGCCTCAACCGTCAGAAGGGGGTGTTAGAAAGGGAATCTGAAACCTGCAAGTGTGCCTAGAAACCCAGAGACAGTGCCTGGACTCTGCTCAGACTCAGGAAAGCTTATAAGCATGTGTGTCCAGGCATGTTACATATCAGAGAAAAGAAGACTGAAGTATTACTTGCTAGATTTGGAGCCACAAATTTGTTTCCAAAGAAGATGTGTAAATGTCATTCAGGATATCAGACAGGAATCTCTTCTGCCCCACAAAATCCTCACAAATATTTTCTCTCCACAATTTTAGAAAGAGAGTTGAAACTTATAAAATATTGAGTTGGTTCAAAGCAGAGGGAATGGAAAAATGGGACTCATGAAATAAACTTACCTTTAGAAAGAAACATTTTAAATGGGTTCCTAGAGATCATTACAACACAAAGATGTATACAGTAAAGCTTTTCCATACTAATTCTATAAAGGAACAAAGTCCAAGGCATCAATGGATGTCCATATATGTATGATATAAATATTTTACAATATTTTGACTCAAGTTGTGGATTTAGAGAATTATTACCCAAAACTTAACAGTGATTCACAAGATGACCACTTTTTCAACCTAACAGACAGTGCTTTCTCCTAAAAGTTAAAAAAATCTATTCTACTCTTCCTGTGTACCGCGTACCCTCGCTCTTCTCATCCTAAACGCTCCCTAAACAATTTTTTCTTCTGGCAAAGTCTATATATACTGATCTCACCAACAGTGCCTTCTTTCATGCAAACTGGTTTTCTACATAGCACATGTCTAAATCTGCTGGTAAGCTCTTGGAAGTTCCTGGTTTGGCTTTGTAAAGAGCCGTATATATTTATAATGCTCTATAAACATTCTAACAATAGGATACCTTTTAAAATATATTTTTGCCCTAAATGTTTTGCACCCTCACTCCGCCTCTGCTGAGGCTTCTATGTCATGAAACCTCATTGGAAAGTCAGAAAGCTTTAGTAGTACTCATCTTAGAAAAATAAGTAAAAATGTACTAAAGTTGTAGTTTCTGATTCTCAGAGCAACTTCAAAGTTTTGCTCTTATTCAGAACACCAGTGGGCACTCCATGACATTTTTATTTAACTTTCATTTTAGCATATTTTTAAAAATTCTTTTTTATTCTAGCTTTTACCTCGTAAAAACGTGTTCCTGAAATCTTAAACGCCAGATGATGAGCCAGGAAAAGTGCTCCAATCATCTGTAAATGTGCAGTATCAGTTACCTTGGGCTGAGGCATCTCTGAATCAGGTAACAGGGTCTTAAGACAAGTGGTCAGCAGGTCAACCGTTTTGGGGTTCAAATAAATTGTGCTTTGACAATCCAAAAAGCCTTGTGCTTTGGCAGTCCAGGAATCTAATCTGTATTAAACAACTTACTGTCCATGCTTTCCTCTCTCTTCTTCAGCTCCTTGTATTTCAGATTTTTCTCCCCTACAAGAGACGTAACATTGATTTAACTCCAAAACATTAACTGCTCCGAACTCTAAATTGTGTTTTTTATAGGTCTTTTTTTATTAACTCAGTCCTGTAGCAGGCTTAGGTAGGCAAAACTTCAATTATCTAAAACGTGAATTCGGCATACTTAAGCACAAAAGGATTGGACTGTATGTTATTTACATGTCTCACTATAATCATTGTCAATCAACAGCAAATGATACACATTTCAAAAAAAGGGAAGCAGCATAACAATACGTCATCAGTGTAATCTTCAGGGTTTTTTTTAAAATATACATAGTGGGATAGAGGTCACGTGCCTCAGAATTTGACAGTGCCCCAAATATTTTTTTTAAATTGTATTAGTTGGCAGATTTTTTTAAAATTAAGGGCAAGTACATTTTAGAATATTAGTCTGTTTCACTTTCTAGTGTTGGAAAATCACATTTGTGCAATTGGGCCATGTCGACTGGCAAACTAAGTCATTCTGCAATTCTTTTTAAGATTTGGGAAGTGATGCCAGTTTCTCTAGCTTTCAGCAGTCAAGATTACTTTGTGATGTACTTTCTGGATATTAATAAGGTAGCAATCTTCAATTAAATAAGATAAAACAAAAAATCCCACATCATCTATATTGTCATGCATTAGGATGGTCTTAAATAACGAACTCATGGTTCTGCTTCATCCCTAATTTGGATTTCAACTGCGTTAGTCACAGGGAAGAAAATGAATATCCAGTAGAAAGCATAATATATACATTTAGCTTTCTACAGTGTAGCAATTTACTGGTGGTGGTTGGGAAAGCTATGTTAGGACAAGATTAAGCTGAGAATTTGAATGCATAAGTTAGGAAATGTATCCTTCCTGACAAATTTGTGTACATTAATTAAACTTTATTTTTTTAAAATATTTTTAACACGCTCTAGATTACATAAATGTTTATTCAGAGGGTCAAATTCATTGTGTACACCTCTTATTTAAACCATTTGGATCAGATTGTAACTTTCACTGTTAACCTGTGCTGGGGTGCAAGAAAGCACTCCTTGCATTCACTACTCATATAGCAAGTAGCCACACGGGGAAAAGCAGCTTTTATGGGGCTGACTTCTCTTGCTCAAGTAGGCTGAGTAAACAAGCAATTAGTGGGGAGCTTTGACTCCACACTCAATGTGCCAGCCACAATAGCTGTGCTGGCAATAATTCAAATAAATAATAATAATAACAGCAGAGTTTAGGGCTGGTGCAGATTACTCACCCTGCTGGAGGAAGGGGAAATTGGAGATCAGATTGTGATTCTGAATCACAGTCTAGTTACTAGTCTGCTCTTAAAGTAGTTCAGCTATGCGCTTCCCTTCATTCAGGGCTTGTGGCAAGCCATAATTTAGTCCAACGTGAACAGGGTTTAGGTAGCACAATTCACTTCAGCATGGGAACAAAATGTAAAAAAAAAGTGTTTAAAATAATGCTAAGGTAAGACCATTAGAATGTTTTTAACAGTGACAGTATCAGTACATATACCATGATGGCCTTACCTCAAGCCACCTTTGTACCTAAATACTGGGTTACAAGAAGTCTTCAATTAAGGAGTCTCAGAACGGGGGCAGACTCTTACTATATATGCTGCAAAATTTCAAGAAGATGGGGCAAGTTCATCATGTTGTGGCAGCCTTCACTTAATAAGTGCCTGGTTTGAAATTCAGTCTTATCACTAATTTCAACATATGTCAGAGCATTTAAAAAGCACAGAAGGAAAGGAAAAGCTGGATATAGATTTAACTGAGCAAGCACATTTCCCCCCAAGTCTTTTACATCTACATCCTCTCTGCTTTCCTTTTTATCTAGTGCATATAAACAATAAGCATAACCAGTGGCCTCTGAGGGACAGTGATTTTGCTTGAGTTTCCTTGCAGCTGTGGCCTTGTTTCTTGCTGACTCTCCCTTTCATGATACAGGGTAAATTAGCAACATGAAGTCCATTCCACTTGCAAGAAGACTGTGCATCACTCTACATGGTTAGCATGTTAAGGCTGACTGTAAGCAATCTAAGAGAGTTTAAAGAATTATAGCACTAGTTTTAAAATGTCCATAGTGTATAAATAAGTTTAGCTCAAAAGTTTGAATTATTTTACCAATAACATACTTTAAACTTCATTTGCAGACTACATTCCAGAAATCTGATTTATTAGGAGCTTGTGACTGGTCACTTAAACGTCATTGCCAACTTACAAGTCACATATTGTAAGTGGACTTTTTTTTTTTTTTTTAACTATATTATTTTAGATGATTAAAAGTAAAAAATTTAAAAATCCTAATTACTTGCTTTTCTGCTTGGACAATAAAAATCAATGAAGTCAGTTTTACTTTTCTTTATAACAGTCACTTTTACTTTCATGATTTTAGCCGTGAAATATTTGGATTTCAAATGCTGCAAAGGAATTTTTAGATGTATAAAATCAACTGTTTTCACTTGACATTTTCATTTTCATTTTTTGAAATGTTGCTATTGAACTGAGGCGTTATAAAAAGCTTATTTATATAAAATTTAAATTTGGGGCCAAATATAAGTTAACGTAGTCCCAGTTGCACTAATAGTTTGTGTACTGAGCGCCAATAACAGAAGTACATTGAAAAAATTACATCCTAACCATTAATAATATTATTGGCTCTAATTTCTTCCTATTGTGTTTGAATCAGTTTGCCAAGTGCTCTAATTCACTACTGAGCAATTCTCCCATAAACTTGACCCACCTCTGGACAGCACTGCTTTACTTTTCAAATCCATTGTAGGTTCCACTAAAAACCTCTAATCAGAGGCTTTTGCAAGAAGCACCTTGGCTCTCAACATTCACACAAGAAATGGGCAGAAGAAGTCAGCAGCAGTCCAGAGCACAATGAGAGAGAATGACTATTTCAGCCACTGTTTCAGAAATTTCTTTTTGTGCTATCCAGCTGCTGTTCCTGTTAACAATAATTAGAAAGTTGGCACTGATTCACCAAAGAATTTAAGCACATGCGTAAATTCATGCGTATTCAGCAAAGCACCTATGCATGTGCTTAACTTCAAGTGCTATAAGCCTCTAGTCTACCTTGTAAAAGTGCGGGTGACAAAAGTTTCAAAGGAGTACAACTTACGGACAAGGACCAGGTTAAGCACAGTTTGTGAGGACAAGTTATGTAATCACTACTTTCCCGGTCAAAAATACAGTAGTCATGCAGTGATGTTTTAAACAGATAAAAAGCTGAAGAGGGAAAAATAAATTTCATGGGGCAGATTCTCAGCTGGTGTAAACTGTTGTCTGTCCATGGAGCTGTGACAATTTAGACCAGGTGGGCTCTGTCCCCACAGTGCACGAACAAGGTCAGTGCCCAATACATTCCTGATTCAATATAGATTGTAGGAAACATTATTGGCTATCAGATAAATATATAAGGTAGTCTCATTCAGCCTGTAATACTTCTACTGACCATTCCAGGTATCAGGGTATCAGCAGTTCTACTAAATGTACTTCATACACTTCTTTTAAACAAAGGCCTTTAGAAAACAAATGATGGCAGCAGAGCAAGTGCAATGGAGGACCAGCAACAAAAGGACTGGTTGCTATGCAGTTGCTAAACTATAAACTAAGAAGCAATTCACTCCTTACCTTCTATACTCATCCAAGGATACAAAGATAACAGTGTTGGAAACCAAATGAAAAGAAAAATAAAAGCAAAACAGAAAAGCTCTTACTGCTATCTGGAAAGGGGAAATTAATAATAAATAAATGTTTTCAATAACAAGCTATTTCTCTGGGAAACAATGAAAATGCTACATTTCAGTAATAGGAAATGAAATGTCATACAAGAGATCGAAAAGAGAAACAACAAGTATTATGCAATTGTTTAAGCTACACTCAATCACAGTATAATTATTGTCGTTTCGAAGAAACTAGAGGTCAGATTGTGTGCTGAGCCTCCTCTCAAGAGGAAAAAATACTCAGGAGAGTTAAAAATATTATATTTATTTACACACACATTTTAATTTAAAGGTCTCATAGGAAACAAAATAACTTCTGTTACAGAGACTCCTGCAGCAGCATCGTAATAATGCAGCTCCCAGTCAAAGTAAGAGCCACCAGAATTAGAACAAGGCTTTCCCTGGGCTGAGTTTCCAGGGTGAACAGAATTTTGTCAGGGCTGATATGGGCATCTGCCTAAACTAAGCTTCCCCAGCTGGACTAAGTTACACAAGCCTTGATTAGACTCCTAGGCTAAACTGAATCTCTCATAATTGGAACAGGTCTCTGCCCAAGCCAGGCTCTCAAGCCAATTTCAGTCCTACACTTCCAACACTGGAGTACGACTCTTTCTAAATCAGGCTAGAAAGACCCTTTTTAAGCTGGGGTGAGTTTAGTAACTCATTAAGCCCACTACCACTAAGCTCCAGTCAATAAGCAATCACTCAGAGATGGACCACTGTTAGCTCAAAGTCAAACTGCCTCCAGTTGCTATGGAACAGGGAATGAGCTACTGTGTAGACTGTCAGGGACAGAAAATGTATGATCTGACATACTTGATCAAAGCATTGGTCAATCAAGTTGTTATTCTGCTACTTGGCCGGGGCTAAAACATCTGACGCTTCAAAGGAAGAATTCAGCTCCATTTTCATGTTTCACATTACACATTGTTCATTACAAGCAATAAACATTCCAAAATCCAAATTAACTGACAATATTTCGGAGATCAAAGACAACAAAAAAATACAGTATTTTGTTTTTCTGGTGATATACTACTTTTACAGTGGTGCAGTAATAAAGGCTTGTTTTTTCTCAAGAAGCCATGCAGATATGATTGGGGCAACACAGAAGAAACAGACAGGTGCACTAAGTGCTATTTTTATACAGTTATTTTACTGACCAGAACCACACTTCCGGCCTCAAGCCAATTTAAGGAACTCACCATTTTGGAAATCTACAAACTGGAGTTTGTGCCCTTCCAGATCAGGCTACGCAAATGCAGATGCAAATCAGAGTTTTAGGACACCCCAAATTGCAAACCACATGCAAACTTAAAGACAACTTTTGTAAATTTGGCTCTTTAGATTCTATTTTGAATTTGGTGCTATTACCTTGATGCTCCTCCAGATCCATGTCAAGTCGTCGAATGACATCATTAAAATGGTTGATTTTTTCTTTTATTTCTGTCAGCCTAATAATAAATAAAATTTGTAGCTAAAACTGTGCTATTAAATGGTTAGCTTTTAAGAGGCACTATGAAGGATCAGAATACAAATAGTAAACAGACTGTATTACTAATACAAATAATAATAGAATAGTAAGGTCATTATTATAACAAGCATTTGTATGGCACCCCTCACCATGGTCTCTCAATGTACTAAACACATTGTTTCTGCCTCATTTTGGACTAAAAACCTTTTGTCTTTGTGAAACAAACATAATCACTACAATTATTCAGTTCTTATTCAGTTTGTGTTACTATATGGGTCCCTCTGTTGGTTGTTACACAGCTTTACAGCGAGACAACAAATGGCATAACGCAGCAGGAAATAGTGATTTTTATTTAAATAAAATTCTCTGTATAACAATATTAATTAAGAAATGTAAAACACTGTAGACTATAATCAAATGGATTAAGTAATTACATTACATTCAGAAATTCTTCTGTAAATCTTCAGCTATAATTCTTTATCAATTATAATTTTTCTTAGTTACCAAGAATTCTGTTTAAGCAACTTACTAGCCAATCAAATGTTGGTTACCCAGTTTAAAAAGAAATCCACAAAATGCCTGTGACTGTGAATATTTAAATAAAATTGTACACCATAGTTTCTAGGAGATTTAAAGAAAAAAAGGTTACTAACCTCTCATAACTGTTGTTCTTTGAGATGTGTTGCACATGTCCTTTCCACTCTTGGTGTGTGCATACCCCACGCAGAGTCGCCAGAAACTTTTTCCCTCAGTGGTACCTGCCGGAATGGCTTGAACATCCTCTGCTGATGGGCCCAGCTGACCTTGAGCCCCCCAGTTCCTTCCTTCCAGAAACTCCAATGCAGAGTGGTAAAAGGGTGGGTCGTGGAAAGGACATGTGCAACACATCTTGAAGAACAATAGCTATGAAAAGTTAGTAACCATTTTTTCTTCTTCAAGTGATTGTACATGTGCATTCTGCTCTTGGTGATTCCCAAGCAGTTAAATAGGCAGACGGATCAGAGTTTATGTATGCACAGACAATACAAAGCGACCAAATCTGGCATCATCTTTTGAATACTGAGTGATGGTAGAGAAGGGGAGAAGAAAGTGTGTACCAATGACCAGATTGGTGCTATGCAAATGTCCAGGATAGGCATCTGCAACAGGAATGCTGTTGAGGAAATTTGCAATCTTGTAGAGTGGGCAGTCAGCTTGTCTGGAGGAGAGATGCCTGCCAGATCATAACACGTGCAGATACAAGAAGTTATGCAAGATGAAATTCTCTGAGCAGAGATCGAAAGACCTTTCATTCTGTCCGCTATGGCCACGAACAGTTAGGTGGATTGCCAGAATGGTTTGGTCCTATGTAGAATGCCAGTGCTTGTCTAATGTCTAATGTGTGTAGCCATTGCTCATCCCTATTTGCATGTGGTTCGCAGTAAAATGCAGGCAAGTAAATTGACTGATATGAAAATTTGAAACTACTTTAGACAAAAACCTTAGATGAGGGCGTAAGTACACCTTATCTTTAAAGAAGACTGTGTATGGTGGTTTGGATGTGAGGGTGCGTAGTTTGGAGACCCTTCTGGCAGAAGTGATAGCAATTCGGAAGATCACCTTCCAGGAAAGGAGTAGTATAAGCAGCACATATAACCTCTAGGAAGAGACTCAATGGCGGTCTTATGAATTTAGCCAAAACTAAGTTCACTTCCCAAGGGGAAATTGGCTCCCTTAGTTGAGAGTACAATCTTTCCAAGCCTTTAAGGAATCTAATTGTCATGTCATTAGAAAAAACAGAACAGTTATCCACGTGAGGGTGGAAAGCTGATACTGCTGCCAGGTGAACAGAGGAAATCGCTAAGCCTTGCTGTTTCAGGTGCAGGAGATAGGCAAGTATTTGGTGGATGGAGGAATGAATCGGTGAAACTCTGGTTTGACAAGCCCAGATAGAGAAACATCCATTTTGACAGACAAGTGGCTCTGGTGGAGAGCTTTCTGCTACCTGGCGAACTTGCTGCGAGCAAGCCTGCTCTTTGGGATTTAACCATGGAGCTTTCAGGCTGTTAAAAAAAGGGTTCACAGGTTTGGGAGAAGCAGCCAACTGGGTGCAACGGGAGCGAGATTGGAGTTGCCGCTGAAAGGTCCAGTAGAGTGGAGAACCAGGGTTGGTGGGGCCATGCTGGGGCTATTAATATAACCCAGGTGTGACTCTGCTTGCTCTTTAGTGGCACTCTGTGTAGGAGTGGGACTGGGGGAAAAGCATAAGAAAGCTTTCCCATCCAGGGTAGCAGGAAGGTGTCTGTGATGGAACCTGGACTGTGGCTTTGTAGAGTGCAGGATTGGTGACATTTTCTGTTGTTTGCAAATAGGTCTATTTGGGGAGTCCCCTACTACTGGAAAATGCCTCTGGCTACGTCGAGTGAAGAGACCACTCATGGTGACTGGAGAAAGACTTGCTCAGGAGATCTTTTAGCTTATTCTACACCCCTGGAAGATAGGTGGCCTTGAAGTTGATTGGATGGGCTATGCAAAATATCCATAGGTGAACTGCTTCCTGACATAGGAGGGACGAATGAACCATGGTTCAGGTAAAACATTGCTGCAATGTTGTCCGGAAGGACAAGCAGGTTTCTTCCCTTGATATGAGGTAGGAAAGCCTGACAGGCAAGACGAATTGCCCTGATCTCGCTGACATTTATATGAAGAGCGAGCTCTGTCAAGGACCAAAGACCCTGAGTTCAGAGCTCCAGGTGAGCTCCCCATCCTAGAGCCATCCTAGATCCTGAGACCAGAGTCATTGATGGTTGAGGGCACAGGAAGCACCCACACAAATGTTGATAGGATTCAACCACCAATTCAGCAAAATTAGAACCTGTGAAGGTACCATGAGCACAGTGTCCAAATGCAGATGGTTTGGCAAGTACACTGGGGCCAGCCATGTTTGAAGGGATTTGAAGTGCAGCCTGGCATGTTGTACTACATATGTGCATCAGGCCATGTGCTCTAGGAGTCTCATACAGTTTTGGACTGTTGTGATTGGATGAATCTTGAGTACTGTCACGAGAGATCTATTTGATTGGATTCTCGACTGGGAGGACAGCTCTGGCCTGGGTAGAGTCCAACAAAGCCCCTATAAACCCTATCCTCTGCAATGGGCAAAGGATAGATTCGTCTGCATTGATCAGTAGTCCTAAGGCCTTGAAGGCTGACTGAATAAGATGAACGCTGGATATAACCAGCAGTACAAGTAGGCTGGTATGCTCCGGTATGCCATACTAGCAAGCTATTTATAACTGGTACAGCATACCGGAAAGACACAGAAGCAGGAGGGCTGGGGGTTCTGCTCCTTTCCCCACTGGGAGAGGCAGCGGGGAAAGGAGCAGACTGCTGACAGCTCCATCGGCGGCTGTACCACCCCTAACCCTGCCCCCCAGCCCAGTCTCCGGCAGGGCTGTTGCTGTAGTACAAGGAAGGATGGAGACACAGCTCCATGCCTGGAAGGGCAGGGGGCGGGGCTGGGAGTTCTGCTCCTTGCCCTGCTGGGAGGCGCAGCAGCAGGGAAAGGAGCAGAATGCTGGCAGCTCCTCCGGTGGCTGTACTGCCGCTCCCCAGCCTTGCCCCTGCCAGCCCTGTCTCTGGCACATCAGAAGGAGGATAGAGCCGCCCGCCCCCCCTACCCCAGGAAACATGGGATAGATGTGGGGAGGGGACGCGGAGAGCGTGGGGACCCCAGGGGTGGTGAGGATTCACATTGAGGGTCACATGGAGGGTCATGTGTCCCCCTTAGCTAGTGGAGGCCCCCCCACACTGGTAAGACATGGATTTTACTTGCACCACTGGATATCACCTAAGTTTGGGTCTGGCCCTTGATTAGCCAGTCATCCAGGTAAGGGTAGACCTGCACTGCTAATCTTCTGAGGAACGCTGCTACCACAGCCAGACACCCAAGGAGCTGCAGATAGAAGCACCATGAACTGGTAATATGAGTACTCCACTACGAGCCTGAGAAACTTTCTGTGCCCTTGGTATATCTACACATGAAAGTAGGCATCTCTTAAATCGAGGGCGGCATATCAGTCTCTTGGATCCAGAGAGGGAATAATGGATGCCAGGGTGACCATGCGAAACGTAATCTTCTTGAGATAGTTGTTGAGCTGATGCAGGCCTAAAATAGGCCTGAGATCTCCCCTGGCTTTTGGGATTAGAAAATAATGGGAGTAGAAATCTTTCCTTCTTAAATTCTGTGGAACTTCCTTTATGGCTCCTACCTGAAGAAGAGATTGAACCTCCTGTACCAGAAGTTCTTTGTGAGAGGGGTCCCTGCAGAGAGATGGAGAGTGAAGGTGGGAAGGAAATACATTGGAAGGTATATCCCACCTCTACAGTGCTCAGCACCCACAGGTCATAGTGCTATGAGACCAAGCGCTGATGAAATGGGCAAGGCAGTTTGCAAACACATGAAAAATTGTGTCTGGCATCCTGGGAACTGGTACGATGTCCTCGAGCTTCCCATCAAAATGCCTGCTTACAACTCCCTGGATGTCTAGCTGGGACAGGCACTGAAGCGGAGGTAGAAAGAGGAGGTGGTCTACACCTATAGCCTCTAGTCTTCAGTCTCTGCAGGTCCTGTTGGACAGCTGAAGCAGAATATTGGAGGGGCTGCTGAGGCATGAAGTGCTTCCTGAAAAGGGCTAGGGTGTACAACCCCAGGGACTTTAATGTTGCCCTCAAGTCTTTTAACCCACGGGCTTAGTGTGTCTGCTCCTAAAAGAGCAACAATCCTTCAAATGGAAGTTCCTGCACAATCTGTTAGACCTGCTGTGGGAGCCCAGAGGACTGCAATCAGGAGCTTCTATGCACGTTTGCGGCTGCCAGGGACCGCCTGACCCTGTTGGTGCCAGTATCGCCGACACTGCAAGAGTCGATGCTGTTGGTGCCAGCAGACACGGTGCCATCTTCTGTGGTACAAAGCAGAGGCGCCTACAAGTCAGCTGTCCTGACTTCTTGTTCAGCCAATCGCTAAGACAGACAAGTGTGTTTACATTTGCAGGCGATAATGCTGCCCAGTGCCTATTAATCGCGATTAATTTTTTTAATCTCTTGACAGCCCTACTTTAAACAGTTTACCTACTTCATAAATATGGATTAGACAATATTTAACTTGTGTTGTAGGGCTTAATTGTATCAATAAATATTTGTGTTCAAAGAAGTTATGATATCAGTTTTAAATTATGGAAGCAAGCATCTAAATTACTTTTTTAGTCTCATGGACATTTGATTTATACAGCACATATCAACACAGCAGCAAGCCAGTCAAATGTTTTAAACTTTGGAAAAACTTTTTAAAAACAATTTAAAACAATTTTTAAACGGTCTCCAGGTTGAGATTGCTAGCTAAATTTAAACTCAGAGACTTTTTTTAAAAACAGCTGAGTTTCTAAAGTAAACACCAAGAGATCCTCAAATACAGTAGTTTTAGTGAGTATAAGCATAATACGTATAGAATGCTTTAGTAACTTCATTTAATTAAATTTTACTGTAGATTATTAATAACAACAGCTACAAGCAACACTTATCTATTATTTTATAAATATTAACTAATTCTCACAGCAGGATAACAAACAGGATAAATCACTTGCTCAACTTCACAGAGGAAGTTTGTGTGAGAACAAAAAGTAATGTTTGGCTCCTAATCCTGTGCTCAGACACTTCTCTTATAATGTGCGGACCCACTGGCAGGAGCGGGGCTTATAAGAGCAATATAACATAAGTACTCACTGTCTTTCCATACTTGCTATTTCCTGGTTATCTTCTTTAACCTATAAAAAATGAATAACAAATGTTTCAATACGGGGAATAAATTCAAAGACAAAAAAGAGAGAGACAATCTAAAAGATGCACAAAACCAAATGATTAACTCAGTTATGTTAGGAATGAAGGCTCAGCCTGCCAAAGATCTGCTTGGAAATCATTTTTCTACAATGGTTGCTTTGCTGAATAAAAGATGCAATATTATCATTTAGTGGTGTCATCATTTCAGCTACCTCCCCGTGCTTCTCTTCTTTCCCAATACCTATTTTAAACTTTAATGCTCTGCAACACTTACTCTCACATGAATACTTCGTATGCATGCAAACAGCTTCATTTAAATTAATCAGACTACTTATGTTAGTAGGAATTACTCACACCAGAAAAGGTTGCAAGACCAGGTCCTTAATGAATAAGACAGCTCATCTTTCCCAAACTTTTTAGTCTTGAGTTAGAAAGATGTTAAAGAAAATGAATCCAATTTTCCCACCCCTGAGTGCTCCCTTTCCATCCTGAAAACCTGGTATGAAAGTGACTAGAACAGGAGCTGCCTCTGACAGTTTTACATTAGCTGAGAGCTCCACCCCACCAGATAATTCTTAATCCAGGTTCCAGCCCCTTTGTGTTGCTCAAAGAGCAAAAAGGGCCAGAATCCAGGCAGAGAATCCAGCCCAGTATTTTAACATTTTCATTCTTTAAAAAACACTGAATTAAAAAAGCCTTGTAAACAAAAGATGTAATAATCATTTTGTTTTCCTGCCTGTTTCAGTAATCGCTCTCTTTCTTCCTGTGGAGATCCCATACTCTTGTCCTCAGCAATCATTTGATCCCGATGTTCCTCGAGCCCATGAAGTTTTTCATACAGCTGCACTGCCTCTTGTTTTACCTGGGAATGTGCTATTTCCTGAGTATAACAAACAAACAAACACTTACTGGTTAGACATTAGCATTTCTAGTAGGTAAGAAATTGTTGCAGTGCTTGTATTTTTATTTAGCAAAGTTCACATATTTAATAAAACAAGTTTATTTGGCAACTGTACAGTGAAGTCTGTACAAAGGACCACTCATATAATCTAGCTGTCTAGGATCTTGCCCTTAAGCACAGTTTCTGAGCATCTCAGTGCTATCTGGGTGCTTTATTAGGCTATGTCTTGCTATGAGGGTCTACCCTAACGGAGCTCCAAATTTACCAAGTACATTTCTGCTCCTTCTTTGCTGGAAGATAATCTCTGTTGAGGAACTTTTATGGGGGAAGGGGCAGAAAGGCCTTGCATGGTCAAGACATTTTCACTATGATATCAAGCCACATGCACACATCAAAAGATCTAATATTTGAAGGGGTTGTCAAAATATCTATGCCACTGACCTGTGAAAATAAGAGAACAGGAAATTACTTCACTGTAACTGTTGTTTTCTGAGGATACATACTACATCTTATCCACACTTTTGGGAGCATGTTCCTCTGTGAGACCAATGCAGGCAATCTTCAACTTCAGTGGATTAAACCTATTGGTTTGTATGTGTGTAGCATAACCCCTGCTATGAAATTTAGGCCAGTTCTTTCAAAGTGGGAGGTGAAGTCACTCACGCACATATTAAAGAAGACTGAGTCGTACAGAGAAATTGCAAACCTCTCAACTGTCCGGGGAGAAGAGTTTGTGAGTGATCTGATGTATATATTCAGAGAAAAATTAAAAGTAGTTCTCTGATTTCTAATGTCACAAAAGAATACATCTGACACTGTTAAGGGTAACTGAAAAATAGAGTTTAGAAAGGAAACTTCACCATAGCTATATGAGTTTGCTATCCTGAATGCTAGAGTGTCTAGCGGTAAAATATGTTCTGTTTTCTTTCTGAGGAGCAAATCCAAGGCAGTGGAAAACATGGAGGAAAGCCACATGCCTACTACACACTTAAGTGACAGCACAGTATATATTCACCATGGGCAAAATTTAGCTCAGGCTAGGGAGTACAAGCAAGCCCCTGCATGCTACTTAATCACTATGTTGCCTCTGCAAGGATGGGAGTGGGAGAAATTACCATGCAAGATGACCTTCAGTGGAGCACCGATACTAGATCAAAATAAGTGACTGTGGAGGGGACCACTGATTTGGGCTCATACACATATGTACAATAACAAGGAGCCCCTATGTTGAGGTTTGGAAGGACTGCATCTGGTGTTCCAGCACATAGGCTAGAAAAGTGGCCACAGAAGGACAGTGTTACAGCCCTGATCTTGCTTGTTGATGGAATTCTATTCTCCCGGACGTTTGTCTGGATCCACACAAAAAACAATTACTCTATTAGCATAAAAAGAGAGTGACTTTCTTAATTCTTTCAAAAGTGCTAGTTTACATCTATGATGTAATCACTAAGCTATATTTCACATGTATGATATACTAGCTGTGAAATACAGTTATCTGATTACCTGACACCTAGCAAAAATAAGTAATAAATCATAATTGGTGGGGTTTTGGCCCTACCTGATAAAAATAAAATTATACAAATTAATGGCCTGAATCCACACGACTAAAATAGATGCGAGCTTTGCCTTTATCTTCAATGGGTGCAGGATCAAGCCATTAAAGAGTTACAGACAAAAATATACTGTGATTACTTTGTTGATGTAAGAATTTTTTTTTTTTGCATTTACAAATATAAATAGATCAGTTATTTATCTTCATACATACAGCTCCTAGAGTGTCTTCCTTTATATTTAGTCCATCCAACTCCTGCTGTTGAGCATCTAATTCCTAAAGAAAACAAGCATGAATAGTTTAGGTAACAATTACCACTGGAGGAGGATTTACTTCCCTATTCTACACATTTTATACTTGCAAATACTGTAGAATATTTAGTTGTTTTGTTAGGTATATATGTGAATAGGTTAAGACCTCTTCCTCTAAACAGCTCCACGCTGAGCGTCACTGACTTTGCAGTACTGGAGTCTTTGTGAATAACATTCATATCATTGTTACTTGTATTTTGGCTATAATTATGAACGATTGTGCCCTTTCATCAATTTTTTTTGAAGGGAAAGTGTCCGTTGAAAAAATAATATATATTTTAAAAATATCCTCATCTCTTTTGTTAAACTTTAGCTAACTGAAACTGAAAGAATTTTAAAAATCTAAGTTTAATTTTTGCAGTCATTTTCATTTATGTGAATGTCAGGCAGTTATTGTAGTGGATAAGGAATTAGAAATCTTGGGTTTTGCTCCCAGCTCTATCACTGACTTGCAATGTGACCTTGGGTAGGTCATTTAGGTCTGGATCCTGCATAGTTTATAATTGTTCTTAATTTTACTCATGTGCTTAAAGTTAAGCATCTAACTGTTTGCAGGATCAGGGCCTTAACCTCTACACCTTTATTTCCCCCATCTGTAAAATGAGAATAATGATGGAGGAGAATGAGGATGATTTATCCTTTGTAAACCACGTTGATATCTACAGCTGGAAAGTGCTAAGTATTATTTGTTTCTAGTCAATTTCATTTTCTGATTTTCATGCATTAGCACAAAGTTGAAATGTTGGGGATAATGCTACCTGAAAGTTTCCTTTTAAATTAATCAGATCTTAAATTCTTCAGTATTGCAAACTATACAGTGGAAATCATCGAGCTAATTTCACATACATCTTAGACAAACAATATGACAAAACCCACCTGCAACAGTTTTTCATTTGTAGCCTTCATCTCCATGTATTTAGCTTGATTTTCCTGAGACATATTTTTTATTATGTCATCAGCTACTTGTTTTTCATGCTCAATATCTTCTTCCACTGCTTGAATTAACTTTTCTTTGCTGTAATAACAGAGGAAAGTAAGAGTATTTTTTTAACTTGTACTAGGTACTAATTATACTTTTTATTTATAAAACAAAGAGATGCTCATTCCATGCTTTTTACCCCCTGAAACAATCTAATTTCACACAAAAAATATACAACTAACTTCTTTCCCCAGAATAAAATAAATATATTCCAGCTGATAAAATAAGTGCACCATTACCGTAGATTTTTTGCTTGAAATATATATGATACACATTGTATAACACTGGACTTGATTCTTCTGTCCTTACACAAGTTTAACTCACTGAAATCAATGTGAATTTTGAACACAAAACAACTTTAGGATCAAACCTATCATAAAGTAATTTTTTGAATGTTGACATACCATGCAATGTTCCCCCTAAATAAAGAGGGAATATGTGACAGATTTAAGCTACTACTAGAGATAGTTGCTTCAATTACATCACCATTATATACAAATTAGCAAACTAAAAAGATGAGGCTTGCAAACCATGAATTATCATTTAAAAATGTGCACATCTGTAAAGATCTGAAGATTTTACTTATCTGATGACTAGATTCCACTTACAAAATAAACCTCTTCTCTTATAAGTATCTTTAATTGACCACAACTCATCCTTTGTGTAAACTCCTGCAATATTTTAACTTGATTTCTCCTATGTGATCAGAAATTATGAGGCCTAAACATATCATTACCAGACTTCCTTATTGGCTGTACATCCAAATAAATCTAAGTGACTATAAGAAATTGCGCAACCTAGTCAATCTTTTGCTAAGGAAGTTCTAGTCTTTTATTTATTTATTTTTAGCTACCTGCTCGTTCACGGAGTACAAAGGTTGAAAACAAAGTAAAGTGCTGTTGCAACACATCACTTCTTTTTAATGCCCAGGAAACACACAACTATACATATGCTCTCTCAGAAAAAATAGAAAGGTAAGATACTTTATAGAATTTTTTTACGAAACCAACTTAATATCTTAAGTGTGTGGGAAAATACTTTGTTTATATAATTTGGCTGTCAGAGTGGAAATAGATCATACATTAAAGACGCTTTGGGTTCCTCAATCAATATGAACCTTTCACAAGCCAAGCTACTGCGTTATGCTTTGTTAGAAGATTAGAAAACAACCGTAGTCTTTTGGAAAGGAAAGATTTTCTGATTTTACAAACTACATTTCTTCCCAATTTATTCTTGAAAACTGCATATTTTATTGTTTTTAACTAATATAGGAAGTGTAAAGGAACACATCCCTATGAAATGAAAAATCCTAAAACGCCATTTATGAAACATTTTCAAAGAAAGCACCTATGGGCTCAGATCATAGGAGAATGTCAAGATATTAATGATGTGCTGCCAGCCTGAGTTTTTTGCAAAATAACTAATTTAAAAAAATCTATTTTCCAATAGATCATCCTTCAAATAGTATATGTTGAATTTTTTTATAATCCTTTATCTTTCTGCTCTTACGTTGATGTTTATATGGGTCTTTTCATTGCAAAAGAAACTGACTGACTATAAAAGGAAAATTTTTAGACAGAAATGGATTTATTGAGTTTACAGTGTCCCTTTAATTCAGATGTACTGAACAACTTTGATAATTTTCACCATTTAGCAACTTGTAAAGATTTGTTTCCCCTTTTCAAATTGCAATAATATTCTGAGTCAGGATTGCTTTAATAGCCTGCCCTCCCTAGGTGTGCAGAGAAACCCACAAATCTCAGGTATGCTGCAGTGATGGGCGACAGGGGATGGATCACCTGATGATTACCTGTTCTGTTCAGACCCTCTGAAGCACCTGGCATTGACCACTGTCGGAAGACAGGATACTGGGCTAGATGGACCTTGGGTCTGACCTAGTATGCTGTTCTTATATTCTTATGATATCTGAAAGTTTCTATACAGCAGTGGTTCTCAACCAGATGGTCCGGGGCCTCCTGCAGGGCTGTGAGCAGGTTTTAGGGGATCCATCAAGTATGACCAACATTAGACTCGTTAGGGCAGAAAGCCAAAGCCCTGCGGCAAAAGACTGTAGCCCAGGGCCCCGAGCCCTACCACCTGGGGCTGAAGCTGAAGCCTAAGCAACTTAGCTTCGCGGGGGCTCCCTGTTGTGTGCGGCCCCAGGCAATTGCCCTGCTTGCTACCCCCTAACGCCGGCCCTGGCTTTTATATGCAGAAAAACAGTTGTGGCATAGTTGGGACGTGGAGTTTTTATAGCATGTTGGGGCGGGCTCAGAAAGAAAATGGTTGAGAACCCTTGCTATAGAGCATGTGGAGTGAATCTAGCAGATGTACATTTCCAACAACAGTGGAGATACACAACTGGCTAGAGCAATCCCCATCTTCCTAAGGGGGCAGACAAGCAACTAGCTAGGTTGGGTCAGCAGCCCATACCTGTAAAAGAGATCATAAGTACTATTTGAGATAAAGAGCTATAAGCCAATGTGCCCAGCAAACAAGTTTGCCAATGGCTAGGCCTGCTATCATGGTACGAGATTGGCTAAGGCTTCCTTTAACTAGCTTTGAGAAGAATTGAGACCTAGCTTTAAGAAATAATTTTGATGCTGGAAAGTCTCTTTATTCATCCTAACATTTCGTTTGCTTTTTTGATCGCAGCTGCACATTGACCAGATGTCTTCACTGAGCCATCCACAGTTGAGTCTAGGTCTTTTTTCAGGGTTTATACAGTTAACACGGAAGAACCCTGTAAGGTGTCTGAGTTTTTAACTTTTTCTCCTCCACTGTGCATTACCTTACACTTACCAACATTAAAATTCAGGTGCAATTGTGTTGCCCATTCACCTAGCTTGGTTAAGTCTCTCTGAAGGTACTCATACAGTCATCTTTGGTCTTGATTAACCTAAATAACTTTATGTCATCTGCAGACTTTGCTACCTTGCCACTCACTCCCCTTTTCCAGCCCATTTATAAATATATTAAACAGAGGACCTGCTGTGAATCTTTAACCATGATGGATATTGGCCATTTAATCCTGCTCTTTGTTTTCTGTCTCCTAGCTAGCTTTTGACCCATGACTACTTAGGGTTTTTTTATCAGCCTCTTGTGTGGGACCATGTCAAAGACCTTTTGAAAGTCTAAATAAATTATCTCATATCATTCTCCTTTATCCACAACTTCACTAACAAGTTTGAAGACTGTGAATAGTTAGTGAGACACATTTTCCTTTTGCAGAAACCATGCTGGTTACACCCCATTATATCATGATCTTCCAGATGTTTTATTATTCTATTTTTAATTATTGTTTCAACCAGTTTGCCAGGTAGAGATGTAAGGTTTACTGGTCTGTAATTAACCTGATCACTCCTAGTGCCTATTTAGAATACAGTCCCTAAATTTGCACTGCACATGTCTGAAGGAGCCTAGATTCAACTTCCTTAAGGGGTGATAAAGTAAATTTTTCCAAACTCTGGTTTTCCTGCCGAATCCTATTTCTCCATCTCTGGTGATTTTGCCTCACAGGATTTTTGCCTTTCTTGAAAATCCAAAGATGCTGCATGCATGTATCCTTTAATACAGCTTACATGGTTTGCATTCACTTTTACTTTATTACTTGATGGGTTTATCTTGCCAATAAACCCTGATTCAAAGGAGCAGATGGACCAGGTGTCATTTGCACAATTTCTGAGGTAGGTTAATCTTAAAATAAATAGCCTCTGTAAGGAAAGCACTCATGATTTCCAATAGATAGGGTGTATCCCTGTTCAAAGACCCCAACACAGCATTTTGAGCGCCATGGTTACCTAGCTCCAAAGCATAGATGAATAGGTTGGTGCATAGGGGGCTATCCTATGACACGAATAATAGACAGCTTATGAGTTAACTGTGCTGGTCACCACATATACTGATCGATTGCACAAAAGCTGCCTGGTTGGTTTCAGGTTTGGCTCAGTTCAATAAAAGCTGCAGCTATTTTGGCTAAAACACATCTTTCTCTCCAATTAGAGTCTTATTTAGGCTCTTGGCAATATTTACGTAAGACAAAAACACAGTAAGTTATGATGAATCATTTGTTTCAACTATAAATCAACACTTTTGTTTACATTACTAAAACCATCTTCACCAGGAGCATGCCTTTAAACTACTAATACAGCAACTTAAATTTTGGCCCTAACATGCAAAAATATTCTCTCTTCTAGATTTTGAACATGAAAATCCCTTGGCTAATGATCTGGATTGGAGCACTATTTTCCAATCCAGTCACGACTGACTGCAATATTACTTCTCTTTCTGTAAGTTTTATAACCATATAAACTAATCTGTTTAATTTTTGCTCATTTTTGTAGAAGATCCATCGAAATTACAGGAGATGCCTTGTAGATCAAAGACATTATGTATTTTAACAATAGTCCCATCTTCAACCACCTCAATACCTTATGGTGTATATATACAAAGCCTATATATAGCTATAGCTGGAGAGAGAGAGAGAAAGAGAGAGAAAGAGAGAGAGATTCAACAACCTGATGGTGGAAGCATGTAGAAATGAAATAAACAACATGGCTTTCTTTTAACTGCACAATAAACCAATGCAAATCATTATGTCAAGGCTGCACTTTGCAATTTATTGAATTGCAAACATGTTTGATAAGTTTATGTTTTCAGATCTTGATCCAAAACCCACTGACGTCAACAGTCTTTTCCCTGACTTCATTCAGTTTTGGAGCAAGCTCAAAAAACTGCAAGCTGCTGGGCACCCTCAGCCAAGGGTGGTGATGGAGTTCAGCACTTCACAAAGTCAGCCCCACAGCTTTTGAAAACAATACTAGTAATAAGAGAATGGAATTTAATTTTTCACCTCACTCTTTCCAAAGAGAATTTTAATTGAATCGCTTCCTCCTTCTTGTACTTATATTTTGGGTGTCATGATGGATAGTCAGGTGATTACACTGCTGTTATATTGATTACTCTGCTTACATTAAGGAAATGACTCACTGCCTACATGTCTAGAACTAACTTTGCTATTTATCTTTTGCACTAAGCTGTGGGAGAGGAAATTACACATACACACACACACACGAGAAATCCACCATCTTGTAAAAATAAAACAGGTCTCAGTGTACTCATTGGTAGGCAGAATAAAATCAGTACAGTAGGCTCTCAGAGCTGAGATGACTGCAGGTAGGTTAGTTTCAACCCAGAAAATCAAATTAGTGTCTTGGTTGCAATAAAGATTTAACCTTTAGTGAACTCAATCCTTCTCCAAAAGGTCTGCCTGAAAATCTTATTAAAATAAATATCTTTGCATAGGGAACAAAAAATAAAGAGAAAACAAAAATGAGTTAATTCTCAAACTCTTGCCCTCTTCCTTTCATTCAGTCACTACACCTTTCTTCAGGGATCTTCTGGTTATGTAGGAAGGCAGTTCTTTTTATACTCAGCCCCCTTCCCATCAGGCCTGGCCAAAACTTCACATTACATTC
Organism: Terrapene triunguis; assembly: GCF_002925995.2. Lineage (NCBI taxonomy): Eukaryota > Metazoa > Chordata > Testudines > Emydidae > Terrapene > Terrapene triunguis. The sequence goes on along the minus strand of NW_020699449.1, from coordinate 5,143,060 downwards.
CTAACTGCTCTTGGTCATTAATTCCCAGCTCTACCCCCTCACCACAGAGGGGAGTTTCACCTCCCTGTCTTGGAATTCCACACTCCAAAATTGCTTCACTAAGGGCTTGTCTACACTTACAGGGGGATTGATGCGTGGTGATCGATGCATCATCGGTCGATTTAGCGGGTCTAGTAAAGATCCGCTAAATCAACCGCAGATTGCTCTCCTGTCGACTCCTGTACTCCATCGGATCGAGAAGAGTAAGGGGAGCCGACGGGACAGCGTCTACCGTCGACATCACATAGTGTGGACCCCACGGTAAGTAGATCTAAGCTACTTCGATTTGAGTTATGCTATTCACGTAACTCAAATTGCATAGCTTAGATTGACTTTTCCCTGTAGTGTAGACAAGGCCTGAGATGATTTTCACCACCTCAGTATATCCCACAAGTATATTTTTAAGAAAATCAGGAATAGGATAGTACAGGCCCAGGACGGCTTTCCTTTTGGACCTCAAAGAGTTGGTTACAAGGGTTTTTTGCACTGCAGGTGCTTGTCACTGTTTCTCTCTCCTTCACCATCAACCCTCCCTACTAGAAAATAATTTGTAATTTTCTTTGTTTATATTGTTTTTCTCTCTCCCTTCAACAGGTCACTTGTGAGGAATCTGCAAAGAATTACTCTTCTATCCCTACCTCCCTAAGTAAAAATGTTACTAAACTGTATCTTAGCAATAACAACATTACTTTAAATGATACCGACAAAAAGGTTCTGCAGCTATTTATTAACTTGACTGAACTCTATCTGAATGAAAATGCCATTACTGTGCTACATAATAATACCTTCTGCAATCTGTCAAAACTCACAATTCTAGATATTAGTAGTAATTATATCAGTACAATTGAACAGGCTGCATTTAAAGGCCTAAATCAACTATCCATATTGTATCTAAATCATAACAAAATATCCCAGTTGGATTCTGACACAATTGCATCGCTAAAAAACCTGATGATTTTGAGTCTACAGGACAATTTGTTGAAGTACTTTGATGTAAAAGCATCATTTAAACTGATTACCTTAAATGGAAATCCATGGAATTGTTCCTGTGGCCTGCTCAGTTTACAGAAATGGCTGAATACCTCAAATGTGACCATGGGTAAGTTTTGACAACAGCAGCATTCAGGACATTACAATATTTACAAAAGTAATCCCTCTGCAGTGTTTGTTTCTCTCCAATCAACCAGCATTATCTTGGTCTTACCTGGTTGCGCCTCATCCAGCTTGCTCTCATGTATAAAATATGATTTAATACTGTTAATTAATAATGAACCTCACTTATATATCACAATATCTCACTTACACTGCAGCACAGACCCTATAAATATAATCTTTCATTACCTTTTTATTATTCATACTTTCAGAACATGAAAATGACACTCTGTGTGCATATCCAGATGTCTGGAACAAATCTTCTGTCAAGACAGCACCTATCCAAAAATCTGATTGTGACTCAAGAAGAGGATCTATAGCAATCACTACACCTTTCACGTCTGCCATCAGTCCTAAAATCATTTCCATTTTAACATCCTCTCTCAACTCTTCAAACAACAATATTAGGAGCAATGCATCACATCCAGGTGATGTATTGATGTTTCATTTTAATACTTTATAATAGCACTGTCCAATACCAGTGCTATGGGACATTTCTCCAAATAAGTGAGGGATATGGGGATTGCTGTGCTCCTAGGCACAGAAATATTGTGTTCACATTATGTGGAATTTATGTTATGTTTAACTTTATCAGGAGCTCAAAACTGACCTGAATTAGAACTCCATTATGGAATATTGTAAAATAATATCTATAAACTAATGATGTGAGAAGAAGATTTGAGGTTCAAATAACCATCCAAGTGTTTGTATTTTAAATGAACTACAATCAAGCCACCCAGTTAAACTGCCCACAATCTTCTATGCCTGAAATAGGCTCCTTCCTATTTTTAGTTTTCTTCTTGGTATGTAAACAAGGTCTACTGATTTACTTACCCATACCCTTATCCCTAACCTCTGGTGTGTTCAGTGGGAGGGCACCATGACTGTTCTTCATGTTTCCAATAGGGGTAGCATGGGGAGCACTTACACCACTTTCTCCACCATTGGTGTCCCATTTTGAACCACCTCCACCCCCCACTTGATACCCTTCCTCTCCCTTTTGACCCACAATTTATTCTCTACTTCATCCTCCAGCCAAATGATTCTGCTCCCCTGCCTTTTCCCACTCAGAGTAGCAGCTCCGCTTCCTGCTCCTGAGACTCTCTCTCCTCTGCACAAAGAGACCAATAGGACCGATGAGTGACTGAAGTGGGAGAAAGGGATGGCAATCTCTGGATCGTTTTATACCTAGGAGGCCAGCACAGCCACAAAGTCCCTTAGGATGCAGCAGCTGCCATAATTCCCTGGACACTAGCCAGCACTGTGAACACACAGGGTAGATTTCCAAATAAAGATTCTTGGCAGCTATGATCTGTTGGGATTTTCATAATAAAGGAAATATATCTGGAGAGATGTGCAAAATGAAAGAAAATTAAAAAGTGCCGATCTGGATGTAGATGTTCTAGAGGGCAATCATGTCAGCTTGAAGCTTGAAAATGAAAATGAAAGTCAATTACACGTTCTATTGTCCTATTCCAGGGATGAATCTAAAGTTCACTTAAAAGCTGAATAATGATTCGAGGAATGTGCCCAGAACATTTCAACAGACCTTCAGTCCTGAAAAGAAGTTACCTATTTAAACTTGGCCACACAGCACATTCTGAGTATCTAGAGGGTGAAAATATGGACTTAGGTACGCGCACGTAAAAAGTTTGTTCTCAGTGCAGAGATTTTGGTTGCCCAAACATTAGTATTCTATTAATGCTGTACAAAGAGTCTCAAGAATTCTTCTCTCTATCACTTTGTTTCCATGAGTCCCTTATTGGGCCATGAAGCAATTAATATCATAGTTCTTTTGGTTATTATGCAAGGAGCTGGTTATTTTGGTTTAAGATATTTAATTTAATGTGATTTTACTTTCTTTTGTATTCTTTAAGGTTCTCCACCTCTTGGCAAAACTTGGGTCTTTCTGCTCGGTGTTCTGGTGTTTGTCCTAAGCTCTTCACTACTGATTTTTATTGCCATAAAATTCCCACTGTGGTACCGCTACTTGATCAGCTACAATCACCGTCGTCTCCAAGAATATGAACCAGAAATGTTTGATAAGGAGTTCACAACTGATCTGAGCACTTCTTCATCAATATCAAATACCAATGAGCAAGATTCCATTGTAGTATTTGAACAAACTCATACATTTGTACTTGACGAGGATGGATTTATTGAGGACAAATATATAGACGACCCTGGATTAACTGAAGAGGTCTAAATTCTTATATAATGGATGATAATTTGGCTTTTCAATAGCTGATTATATAGGATCAATCCGTTCAAAATCTTGTATATAAATATTTCTAGTATATATCACAGATAGAACTCAAAGCTCTCAATCTCTCTCTTTTGGACAAATGTGTGGCACATGTTGTATTAACTGTAGAGGTAAGAAATCTGGTGATGTGCATGTATTACCACAGTAACAAATATTTCAAAGTACATAAGCATATACTCCATATGTCTGACACTAAAATCTCACTGTTTGATTATAATGGGGGAAAATAATACCTACTTCTTATATAGTATTTTCATCAGTAGATCTCAAAACACTTTACAAAGGTAGCATCATTACCCCTGTTTTACAGCCAGGAACCGAGGAACAGAGTGGGGAAGTGACATGCCCATGTCACCCAGGAGGCCACTGGCAGAAGTGGGAATTGAACCCAGGTCTCCTGAGTCTCAATTCAATGCTCTATCCACTAGGCAAAATTAAAAACATTGATTAGAGCACTTGGGATTTTCCAGCTAAGCCAAACTCAGTTTTCTTTATTCCTAAACAAAAAGTATTTGTTTGAGTAAGTAAAACAAAAATGCTGTCTCACCTCCACCACTTAAATGCATCCAAGGACAAATTATCATTATTATATACCAACCACCTTTTTATCTTCTGCCACTGTTGCCTGATGTCTTTTTTGTTAACATGTTATGAATATTTGAAAACTGCCAATGCAGTACATATTTTTAACAACTTAAAGAAAACACTGAGACATTTCTGTTTTTAAATTGCAGGTAGATGAATCTCTTCAAGATTTTCAAATATGTTGTTGAGATATAGGAAAATATCATTTTATTTAAGGAATAATTTATGGTAAATGAGAAAATAGACATTTGTTTTAATATTAGAAGAAAAATGTATTTCGCATTATTTCACAAAAGTGTTTATAAAATACAGTGGATAGCAAAATGCTCCACATTTTTCATCATTTTTATTAAACTTTTAAAGTCACAAGATCTTAACATTGTATAAAAAACAAGATTTGAAACATTAATGGCCCAAATCTATCCTCAAATAGACCCACTGGAATAAATGCTATAGATTTAGGCATGTATGAGGACAGAATTGGCACCAACTGTAAAAACAAACATACTACAAAAACTTGTGGTGTATTTATAAAACAGTTAGCAGATATGTGGTCATTTTTAGTGTATTTAGAAATCACTAAATAACTCATTTTAATTCTGTCATGATAGCTATGATAACATTTGTTTGTTTCAGTCAGGAAGTCAGACCAACTATAAAGCAATCTCGAAGAAACAAAAAGCAGTCAAAGAACGAAGTGTTTGTTTTTAAAGGAGACATTGATTCTTACATAATGTTCTTTTAAATAGCTTCACTTTTGTTGTACTGAATGACATACTTAATTGCAATATTTAATGAACACAGATGCAGTAGTGACAGTATAGCCTGTACGATTATTGACCTGATAATTTCTGATTGACTTAGAGAACAAACCCATTATGTGTTTCATCTAATTAGAAATCAACTTCTTTATTAAAATGCATTGAAACAATATTTTAAATGTACTTTAGGACTATGCTGTACTTTAAAAAGTTGACTGAGTGACTGAAGTTTTATTTCTTACAAACTTTATTCAGTAGCGCTTGTAGAGCATACATTCAACTCTTAGGCAATATTTTTCTGAGTTAAAAATACCCCGATCAATCAGATCACTTCTTCAGTCTTACCCATTTTAATAAGCTACTTTATGCTAAAATTCAATTTTCTGATATTTGTGGTACTTACGCTTGTCTCTCTGTAAAAATTATATCAATACTCTGAGCTTCCCGGTCATTTTGAGTTTTCAGCTGTAAAAAAAAAAATCAATAATCAGTGAGTAACAGTTTTTTGCATGAAAAGATACTTGCCACTAATGAAAATATAAACACTATCCATTCATCCAAGGTTATACACACATTTGAATGAACGAGAGGAATGGAAGACCAGAATGGAGAGGGGAAGGAATAGCAGTGGCTTCCTACCCAAAGACCTATCTGATGCTGCAGAGATGGATTCTGTAACTGTAATTCCCATTGGAAGCCTGCATTTGAATGGGAGCTGTAATCACAGAAACTGCCTATCAGTGTTTTTATTAATAATCAGGTTGGATCACTTGGGGTAAAAATAGCTTCACTGGCTTCTCAGGCTGCTGGAAGCCTCTTTTCAAAGAAAAGTTCCTTCTGACTATGAACACAGTGAGCACTGGCGCAGTCTTGGTGCCTGGAGGCACCCTCCAGCAAACTTATGAAATTAAGAAAGAACTTCAAGGGAAAGCACAGCTGATATGTATTTGCTTTGAACACACCATAGGCCCATTAATGCACTATTGCTTTGGAGTCACTTGAAGGGCAGAGCGTGGAGGAGAATGAAGAAAAACTCAAGAGCCTGGGGAATTTTACAAGGAAGACTGGTGAATGTGGTCAGCCTCTCAGCTGATTAGTTTTCTGCGCCTTCCACCCAAATAATGTGTGATATATGTGAATATTGGTACATTGGGTTGGGAGACATATCACTCTTACCTTAAATAGAGAAATATCATGGGCTTTGAGGATGATTTTAAGAGTAACTGTGTCACTGACCAACACAGATACCCCAGCATTTGGGTCAAAATAGCTGGATGAAAAGGTTTAGTCAGTCTTTCAATAACTGTAGCTCTACAGATGTTGATTTAGGATGTCAACCACAGTATTTTAACACAATGAATCTGGGATGCCAGGATACTACATTTAACATCCCATGCAGTGTTTTCAGGGTATATTCAAGATCTAAATTTTAGACATGGACTTCCTTGGGAAGCAAGAAAAAGAACTGGATTCACTGAAAACATATAAGAAATATCTCAATGAGTTTTTTTATAACAGAAACTTTTCATCTATTTAATTTTTTTAAAACTATCAATCCTGTTTCTGGAAAATAATTATAAAGTGTTTGCTAAATTTTGAGACAAAAGAGAGTTTTATGCTGTCACAATCCTATAACTAAGGCCTCAGTCCTCCAAACACTTACACGTGTGCTTAACACAACACACACAGGCAGCTCCACTAAAGTGATGTGGGTCTCAACCCTGCAAACTCTTACATACTTGCCTAGTATTACTCACCTGAATAATCCCATTACAGTCATTAGACTGTTTAGGTCAACAAAACCATGCATATGCACAAACATTTGAAGTACTGAAGTTGTAATGTATATAAATATATTTATTGTAAATGCTATATTAACATGGCAAATCCTCAAACTCTTACCATATTATAATCGCTCATCACTTCTTCCATATCTGTATTGGTGTTAAGTTTATCCACTAACTGAAACAAGAAAGAAGTTCAAACAGTTAATGCTCTGTTCTTTTTAATCACATTAAAGAAACATACAAGAAGTTAGAAAACTCTTAAATCACTCTTTGAAAATGTTACAAAAGAGATGACTGATATGGTATTGCAAACAAAAATCTGAAATTAGAAATTTTAATATACTACATGTAAGCTTCATATTTCATAATTCTTACAAGTTCTGTATAACTGTACAAAATAACATTAATATTACAGAAGCGGTATTGATTTCTCACATCCAAAGCAAAGTTGATTACTTATAATATCAGTACATTTTCTTTTTTTTTAAATACTCTCCTTGGTTTCCCTCTCCTTCTTACAAGCCTCAAAATATTTTTTCTCTCTACTGATTTTGTCCTTTCCTATGGACATAGAGAAAGAAAGGCTAATTTTCAACTCCACTTCAAATTTGAAACAAAATGTATCTGTCCAATTAGCTTAAATCTCTTAACTAAACTTAACAAAATGTATCTGTCCAGTTAGCAGGGCCGGCTCCAGGCACCAGGCACCCAAGCTGGTGCTTGGGGCGGCACCTGGAGGGGGGCGGCGGCGCTCTGGCCGCCTGGGGGGGAGAGCCGAGTCCCCCCCGGTGCTCTGGCCGCCCTCCCCCCAGCCGCCGGGGGGAGAGCGGCGAGCCCCTGCTGGGGCTCGCCGCCCTGCGCTCTG